>NC_139348.1:140543991-140978991 GCF_055883805.1 Amblyomma maculatum
TATCAGAGATAGAAAAGGGTGAATACATGAATTTATATGCACAATAAAATTTATAACCTCCGCCGTAGGAGAAGAAGATAAGAACCGGTACAAAGGAAACACTTCCAACAGATTAAGGAGAAAGCCTCGCTCCGAAGGCAAGATAAGGAGTGAAGCTGCAAAGGTAGTTTCTGGTGTTGCCGTAATAGGCATGCACCCGATGGCATGCATAAAAATAAAAAGAAATTAAAATTTATGCAGATAACAACTTTTGACTTCGCTGTGAGGTTGTGAATTCACGAGTAGACTGGACGCTGTGAAGAGTTGGCCAAAACGTTCGGCCTGTCTAACACCGATATCGAATATTCTACGGTCGATAATGAAAACTCACATTTCAAAATACAATTCGGTGAGCTTGCGCTCCGTGACTAAAACAATACTACGCTTGCATGGAAGTGATGGCGCGTTGAAAAATCTTCAGCTCACCAAAGATTTGGTGAATGCCTTCCGTTTCTGTGTTCATCTTCTCTTTGCGCTATTGGTGCGCAATGAAGATCCCGTAACTGCAGCGTGTTGGAAAGCACTAGACGGACTGCGGTAGCAAAATTCCGAGAGCACAGTGGAATCTACACTGCAGAAATACGAAAGCCTAAGCGCTGCTGCTGTACACGGTGCATCACGTTTACTCTCATTATCAACTAATTGTACCGTCATTATCATTGCTAATGTCATCATTGTCATTATCAGTAATTGCAGCGTCATTGTCCTCGCTACTATAATCCTCACGGTAGACAAGGAGAATTATGATGTGCGATTTCAGGGTCCAGGGCGTGGCGGAATTGGTTAAAGCGCTCAGCTGGGGATCCGAGGGATAGAGATTCGATTCCCGGTGTAGATATGATTTTATTTATTACTAATTATTGACAAATAATTGTTATGTTATTATCAGTACTAAATTACTGAGTTACGCCGATTACGCCAGCAGCTTGATTGACCAGACTCCTGCTGACTAAATTTTCGAAATTGCCACCTAACCGGATATGACGTCACATTAGCTATGGTGTGACGGAAGAGTGCCAGAAAAGTGTGTGACAGAATCGCGGCCGACAGTATGAGCCGTTAAAAGCTTTCGCCTTAAAACCTCGTCGCCCCGTATGGGTTCTGTGTCATAATCTCGAATGCGCCGGAATCTTGGCAGAGAGTTAACATCATCTTAATCCTCAAGAAAGTGGATGTCTAGGAATCGGAAAATAACAGACCAGGCAGCTCACTGTCCGTTGCCTACAAGAAATTTACCAAGGCGATCGCCAATGGATATTACACAACTTCGACTGCAGTCCACAACAGGACCAGGCAGGCTTTCTTATATCTACAAGACAATATGGTCATGGAGACATTGCATACGTCGCCCACTTCGGCCCGTAATGTATCAACAGGACGATTGCGGTTACTTCATTGCTTACAGTACCACCAAAGCGAGCCGTTCAGATGAGTACCTAGCGGTTAACCTTAATGTTGGCTGTTTCTAAGAATTAATAAAAGGCAATTGAGCTCATCGAATATTAGTCGCGCACGGTCGTAAACCGGCAAGTGTCAAAGCGTGACGGTAATCATTTGTTTCTCGACAAATACGCTTAATTGATTCACCTTTACAGTGTATTACACGAAGTAGAATTCTAGCTAATTGTTTTTTTTTTTCGATAAAGCTATACTTTGTCATTACCGTTTTTCAGAAGGACAGTAGATAAGCATTGCACACATTCACTGCGCTTACAAGTGCAGTACGCGGAAATTCATTTCAATGTTGATATCGCAGAAAGATAGTTTCACCTTTGTTTGATGTTTCACCTTCAGTAGCGATGCTTAATTGCAGCTAAATTTATTTGCTGGAAAGCCTACGCACAATTTGTTCTCCGGGGACGTCGCACTTCGCAAGCGTCCTATAAAACCAAAAATAAAATCAAGACAACAGTTTCAGTTTCAAATCTACGCGAAGCGACGTCATATTTTCTCAATGCAGTGACAGCACGGCTCTCAGCCAATTTGGCAGGTAACTGCGGCGGTTAGGTCGCGCTTTTAAGCAAACCTCCTGAAACTAAATTTACTCAAGAAATTATCGCTGCTATAAATGCAGTAAGTCTGAAACAGAAAGCTTAAATCTGCCGAACGGCCCAGCCGCGCCCCACCGCCTCGTCTGTTCCGTCATCCTACTATATTATTACTCTATCTGAAACCAGGTGGCTCTGCGTGTCCGATTTTAGGCGCCCCCTGGGAAGCGCAGGTGTTTCCTTTTTGTGCCCAATCGGAATTAATTTGCTTGCGTAAAATAATCTCCAAGCATTTTCTGACAGCGTTCTTCTAATTTCGAGGAAAACGAGGAAAATGAGACAGTTATTTTATTTGTGAGTCTCTGGTGAGCGCCTTTGTACCATATACTTAAAAAAAAGCCATTGAAAACATGTAACGCCCGCATCGCATTGATTGCTAGAAGAAAGAACGCAAGAGGATGTATTCGCGTCGTGTTCAGTGTGCTTAAGGAAGGTCAGTGACTCTCTTCTTGATGTACTTACACTGCGGAGCCGAAGACGATTGGAACTTAGACGTTTAGGCTTAGAAGTTTTTAAAACGTTTTCTGTATTTACGCAAACTTCGCTGTTGCAAGCAAGCAGCAAACTTGAGGTTACTTGAACAAATATTTAATGCGCTAGAAATAATAATACATGCAGTAAAGGTGTAAACAACAAAGTAATCATAGAGGCATATGAAGGGAAACAACCGGACATCATGCAAGCTTTGTGGATTCTCAGCACCATTACCAAGCGAAACGATCGAAAGAGTCAATGCGGGTGCATCCGTGTCCTTTCAGATGGCCTTTGAAAGGTGCTTCGCTTGAATACTTTGCATTGGTTGAATAGCGCAGTCTTGTTGGCATAGGAGCGGACATCAGCTAATCACAGGCCGATTCAGGGAAAATTTTAAGTGAGCAAGTGGGCGCTGCTATTATTACACATTTACGACTGTAGTAATCTGCCCCTCCCCCCTCCCCGTCCCTCCAACATCGTCACCACGTTAACAGAACGAATACCACCATCGACCGAGTCGATAATGCACTGCACAATGCAATAGTATTCGGCTGTGTTGGGTACGTTCAGTTATTCTTGGCCCGCGATTGAGGCCAAGCACTTCCCACAAACTGCCTATATTTACAATCACGTCTAATTTCCGCATCCTGATATAATGTTTTCTCACTTCACTATCCGCCCTATACTGCAATAGCCCTCTGTCAGTCAGCCGTGCGTTTTCAATACATTATATTATACGGCGATGCCAAATATTGTCTTATTAGCCCAGGGCATATGACAACGTTCGCAGCCGTAGCTCAACTCCAGAGTTTGATTTCGGATATTCTGTAGCGCGTGTGCACGGGGTATCGAAACATGCATTGATAGCACGGATGCAGTTTATCACGCGCTTCTGCATAATGCTCTGTGGTGCAGTCTAGCTGTTGAGTGATACAGTATGCACGCATGGGTTGGAATTATGGATGGTTTTGCATTGCGTCAAAATGGCATAGAGATATGAATTTTGCTAGATGAAGTTTTTTAAGGCAGAAGCTTTTCTGATGGTGAACATCTCGCGTTTGCGAGATGCATCCGCGAGATTCCGCGAGATGTGTTCTCGAGACGTCGCAATATGTCCTGACGTTAACATAAATTATCCGGTAAGTACGTTGCAATTGGATACGACAACAAAGCCAAAGAAAAGAAAATAATGAAATTTTAACGAGTACACAAACTTGCAAGATAGAGAGAGAAGAGAAGAAGGAGGAGAAGCTTTCGCCATTAACCTCTTAAGCGAGGCTAAGTGCAATCCTGTAATTTTAGATTTCGTTCTGCGGGACAATCTTTTGGTGCGTGCATTGAGAGCAGCCTTTGCACTGTTTAGGAAATGTTGAGTAATCGAACTCTTTCGCTATTCGTTGGTTTGGTTGGTTTGGTTGGTTTGTGGGGTTTAACGTCACAAAGCGACTTAGGCTATGAGAGACGCCGTAGTGGAGGACTTTGGAAATTTCGACCACCTGGGGTTCTTTAACGTGCACCGACATCGTACAGCACACGGGCGCCTTGCTTTTCGCCTCCAGTGAAAAGCTGCCGCCGAGGCCGGGATTCGATTCCGCGTCCTTGGGAACAGTAGTCGAGCGCCGTAACCACTGCGCCACCCAGGCGGGGTTTCGCTATTCGTGGGATGTGGATTTGTTGTTTGCGGAAAATTTTCGGAATTCAGCTTGTAATTTGCATACACGTGCTGAAGTTTGTTTTTCTATATGGTTTTTTATGCGGGGCAGAATACAAAGTATTCGGCTGTAATATATGAGTACTTTATGCGAATTCTTCCTTCTTGTTATTCCAAATTTCCTCGATATGCGCCCACTGTCCACAAAGTAATATCGGAGGAATATTGGAATTCGGTAGGGCGAAGTCATGAACCCACTCTGCGTGAAATCTATGCCCGACACCATTGGCGTAAAATCTTAGACGACGGTCACCAACACCCATCGATGCGTTCCGTGCTGCGAAAGATTAGAGAGGGGGAGGGGAGGGGGGAAGGTAACAGTCTTTGCCTGACGAGTTAGGAAAAGGATGATGGTGGTTCATATTGCAAGCATATTGACTCCTTGGCCATCTTTCGCCCCCGGTAGGCTGGTGGAAATGAAATATATATTTTTGTCTTTTATAACGGCGTCCCTTCGCAGTATTATCGGAAGAATGAATGTCCAGGTAAATCCAAAACCTCCAAGACAATATTAATGCATGATTCTTGACGAAGCAGGAGAGTACGATGCGATGGCATGCTATCTATATATAAATCGCGAAAATGTTATTGTCTTTTTACAGTCATCTAATATATTAGGATACTAATCTTACTGAGTGCTGTGTCACAATATTTACAAGTTGATGGGTTTGCTTTCTAAGAATATTAACCACAAAGGCGAGCGCATTTCCGAACCTCACAAAAAACCAGTTAAGAGGAGTCTGTGCGCGAAAACTCATTCGTCGCCGAGAGTCGCTGTCGCGTTGTTACTTGCATGAATGCGGGTGCCTATTTTTCAATAAACGCAACCCACAACCACCTTATCTATGTCTAACAAACACAACCTGTGGATGGTTTCTCCTCTTTCTAATCATTCGTGTTTAAGAGTTGCGCTCTTATTACTTTGCCAGAACCGAATTTCAATATACGGGTGCCGTCGCTATCTCAAAGCCGTTAACGTTTATATGGTCAGCAAGTGAGACATATCTCTATTTTAAGTACGATTTTTTTCTCTCAGTAGAGACGCGGTTTCAAGTGTGCTTTCACAGCATTTTTCGCGAGTTTATCTCATACTTGGTCGGTGGTACGTACTTCTGAGTGAATTCTACCACTGGTACATAATGTTCAAAGTTTTGGTAGCGAAGCTGTGCCTGGGAGCTACCAAAGCCCACATCGGCCGATTCCAGGTCAGTTTTGACAACAATGTATTATTTTAATTATACGGCAAGTACAGAACTCGAGACCGCTTTTCGTGTTACAGCTCCACCAGATGTGGCGGCGGCCATGATTAGAACCCACATCGCTCGACCCACCATCGGGCTCAATAATGATTCATCTCTCTCTCTGTTGTGGGTGCTCTTAACAGGTACCACTTTGCTGTGCGCTGCTGTTAAACTCGCAAGGCACGACCTTTTTTAACAGAGATTGTGTTTCATCTTGCCCAGTGAAGCTTCATTGAAACAAAGAGAAGCAGGAGGAGGATAGCTGGAGGCTGAAGTGCGAAGACAGAACAGAATGCCTTGATTAAATAAAGATAAGCTATTACACAAAATACATAAACGATAATTTCCTCGGATAGGTCGATTCTTTATCGAGAGCTAGTACTTTGAGGGAAACATTGAGGTGAGTCAAGACAAATTAAAGGTGCCCTCTAAAAGGGAGACGTGCGACGCTCCATCGCCTAATTGTTTCCCACTCCCGCTCACTGACCGCAGGCAACTTTGATGGCCTGACCTGATGAGGACCTAACGACGCTAATATTCCGTAATTGAGACAATTTCCGAGTGCTGCCCTGTCTCGCTAGGCCGGGAACTCCCTCTGGCGGGGTGTCATTCGCACAACGCAGGAAGAGCACGCGATAGGCGCTGCGCGGATCGAAGCAGGCAGCTTAACACGGTGGCTGCCAGGCGCCACTTAAGGTCTGCTTTTGCGATGCGTTCTCGCGATCCGAGCTGGACGCCTGTTTTTTGTCGTCGAAGAAGGAGATTTGAGGAAAGAAAGAGGAAAGGACACATGCTGGTTAAGAGCAGTTTGTTAATCAGAAATGATAATGTGTAATCTCAGAGTATGTTGGTGTTTTGTATTCAAGATGCAATTAAGCTCGGGTGCTTTTTACTCGCAGCGTTGAAGTATAGCTCAGAACAGTGCCCTTCCATGGGGTGCGAGGTGTGGAAGTAGGGTACGAATTCTAGTGTCGCAAGGTCACTCAAACTTCCATCGTCACGCAAGATCACTGTCCGCCCTGCTTGTCATTCCTCACGCCTACCTTGTCATACGCCATGTCGCCGGCTGTGTTGGACAAGGGCGATAATTTTACTGAATGTACATCATAATCATCATCATCATCATCAGCCTAACTATACCCACTGCATGGCAAAGGCATCTCCCATATTTTTCCACTTAACCCGGTTCTGTGCTAGCTGCATCCACTTGACCCCTGCGAACTTCTTAATCTCATCCGCGCTCACCTAACTTTCTGCCGCCCCCTGCTACGCTTTCCTTCCCTTGGAATCCAGTTGTGGAGATTATCATGAAAGGTTGCGGCCAATTACTGCAACAGGGTGGCCAACTCCTGTTCTGGTGAGGGAGTGCGTTGCCGGAGGTGTTCACCGGCATCAGGTCGCACCCCAAACCTGTTTATGTAATTCCATCGACACGCGGAGTTTTTTTTTTTTTTTTTTTCCGGTGGAGAATTGCGCGGCACCGGGATTTGAACCCCGGTCCTCTAGCCGGGGCGGATGTTCTATCGCTGCGCCACCGCTGAATGTACAATTCAACCGTATACAGTTACACCAAATTTTATGAAAACTAGACAGTAAAGACAGTACAGCCTGAAGTCCTACAAAGCTGACAGACATACGCTACTATTTTGTATTTTATTTCATTCCATTTTTGCAAATTTTCCTCCAAGCTATATGGTCAAATTCTTCCCGTTCGGACTGTGTACAAAGTAGGCGCATAAGGTCGAACAAAAGAACAGAAAACTTGGTTTAAGTGGCGCCTGTATGCTTGCCCTCTGGTTCAGTGTTTGTAGTCTGGAGTTAATATCGAGTGCAACAGACCAAATGGTCTTCATTTAGATTATTCTGATGTTTCCCTCCCAAACAGGAGGTCGCTATACAGCTCCATTACTCATCCGCGCTCTATTGTGAGATTCTTCATCTTCTTTGGAAAAATAGCTGCATGATCAAGAATTCATAGTAACATGATTAAAATTATTGTCGTTTAATGAGCAAACGAACGAAAGTGTCATGGAACTCTTGTGATAAAAATTAAGATTTATGTTTAGTACTGTCTGCTTAAATAAAATCAACTGCATGAAGCGTTATATGTACAACGGGAGTAACATGGGCTCCACATTGTAAAGTGCAACGAGAAGTTGCATCGAAGTAGGCATGTATGGGCAATGCCCGGAAAAGCATCGAAAGGCTGCAAACGACATGAAGCGGGGACAACCGTGTCCAAAGAGAGCTTTCCGACGTTACCGGAGGGCCAGAGGCAGACATACACAGGAACAGTGGACAACGGGCAGCGCTGGCACTTAGGCCCCAATCAGCCCGAAAGAGCCGGCGAGCTGGACCGAGCGAGAAAGGGAGGGGAGGAAGGTTGGGGAGGGATAGCGGCAGCGGATGCCGCCTGCTGTTTTCGCACACGACGATCCACAGACGCTTCTGGCATCGAATTGCGATATTCGCTATTGACCAGTCCCACCCGCGTGACCATTGACATTGTTTTCTTTCGTGCGCCGACCCCAGTTAGAGATGGCGAAGGCAGAAAGGCGACTGTTTTCCCTTATGGCCTCAGTGCACGACAACATTACTGGAGGGCAGTTTAGGGGAAGTAGGTGTTTATGTAGCTCGTGCTTGCATACATTGCCATTCGTTTTCTTTTGTGGGAAATACATCTATCCGTGGTCATATTTGCTGCTTTAATATTGTTATAACAGAGGAACATAACCACAAATAAGTGGTGCTTTCATCGTTCTTGAGGTCGAACCAAAGGCCCTTATTAACTCACCTAGGTTAAGAAGTGGCTACCGATTAGAGCAGAATTTTATGATTGAATTGTCTAGTTTTCGCGGTTAGATTAGGTGAGAAATCAACGTAAAGGGTACGTGGTTACGTGATTATAAGAGGAGAAACGTGCCCTGAAAACGAGGATATTGGGCGATAATATGAATGTTCCTATGGGACTAAAAGCTGGCGCTGTGGCACATTTGTCACCTGTCATCTGGAAACTGCCAACAACCACTTGTCACCTGCCAACGTTGGTACACGAAAGGGCCATCTGCGACCTTCTATCTCTAACAGTTTCCAGGTGGGGAAACGACAGTAGGAAAATCACCCTCTCGTCGTAGAAGAGAGAGGAGAGTAACCGAAAGTTAGGTGCTATGGACAGACGAAATGTTGTAATGAAAATAATATCACAATGCAATTTTACTATGTATTTCGTTATTCATTTTCAGCGTTGCTTCATAACACAATCTTCCTTACAATAATATTATTCTTTAGGTTGCCTATCGAAATCTGTTACCATGGGAGGTCCCACCTGCGGTCTTCTACCATGGGACCTCCCGCTGTATATTCCTGTATATTGTTTTTTTTTTTTTATTTGAAAATAAACTTTCAACTTCAACTTCAACTTCAACATGAGACGTGATACACGATAATAGGCAGTCATGCATTATGCATGTGGTGTGGCATCACAGTTGTGCTATATATAGCATGTGTGGTTGTACATGGAACTCTAGCAGCTGAAGGTTGTTATGCTATCAGGTGGTCACAGATAATCGTAATTAGCTGTCCTCTAAGACTTTAAGGGAATTTTCTTCGCTATATTGTATGCAAGGAGGAACACAAATGCCAAGAAAAGTGCAGCACGTCACTGCTTAAACGATAAACAGTCCTCGCCTTAAGTAAGTCAAATGTGGTCTTACCCAGCAAGGAACACTTTCCAATCTCCCTTTCAGAAACCTGCCAAAATCCAATCTGCATTTCAAGGCGAAAATATTAGATTTATGCTCACTTAGAGGGACCTTTACTTGTTGCGTTTTTACACTCGCCAAAATGAAAAACGCAGAAATCAAAAAGCGCCGAGGGACCTCGCTTGTCTTATCGTTAAGGAAAAAAAATATTGTGCTTGGTCATTTAAGGTCCTCTTTATTCGCCGAACTAAACTAAGCGTGGGAACATTAGCTCTTGTACAGAAGCAGCAACAAAAGCAGCATTAAGTAAATGAGGAGGGATAAAAGAGGCGTGACTTGTTTGACGATCCAGCTAAAAGCAGAGATGGCGATGCACGTAAGGTAAAGGCACACGAATCAACAAAGTGAAAGTACTAAACCGCAAAGAGGACCCTGGTGGCAAAAGCATATCGCACTGAGGCATTTCGCCTTGGACTCTGAAAAGTAAGTGCCAGGCGTTCTCGTTAAGCGAAGTAGACACGCGTCATCTGGCAAAGCACCTTCATTTTGACGATTCAAGGCGAGCCCTTGACGCCGTTTACGAACATCTCTTTCGCTACGCCTGATTTCTGAAGCATGCTGGTGGTACGGCAGGGATTATAACACCATGCGGCAGGGGACAAGTGAAACTTTAAAAGAAAGTAGCTATCCATCAGCCGATTTAAAGAAGGTAAAAGGTTGCGCTCACTTAGGACTGTCACTCTCTTCGAAGCGCCGTTGTGTTCGACACGGCCGACATAAGTGTCACATTGAAGGTAAGTGGCGCAAGTGGTGCAGGCATAACCCATACACTCCTGTTCCCTCTAAGAGTGGACGACTCCGTACTACATATCTATGAACAGAACCAAACATGAATGCTCCAGAGGCATGGGATTCATACTAGTTTCCCTCCACTAAGGCACCTCTATCTCCCTCTCTTCTTTCACTCTCACCTTCCTTCCTTCCTTCCTTCCTTCCTTCCTTCCTTCCTTCCTTCCTTCCTTCCTTCCTTCCTTCCTTGCTTGCTTCCTTCCTTCCTTCCTTCCTTCCTTCCTTCCATCCTTCCTTCCTTCCTTCCTTCCTTCCTTCCTTCCTTCCTTCCTTCCTTCCTTCCTTCCTTCCTTCCTTGCTTCCTTCCTTCCTTCCTTCCTTCCTTGCTTCCTTGCTTCCTTCCTTCCTTCCTTCCTTCCTTCCTTCCTTCCTTCCTTCCTTGCTTCCTTCCTTCCTTCCTTCCTTGCTTCCTTCCTTCCTTCCTTCCTTCCTTCCTTGCTTCCTTCCTTCCTTCTTTCCTTCCTTCCTTCCTTCCTTCCTTCCTTCCTTCCTTCCTTCCTTCCTTCCTTCCTTCCTTCCTTCCTTCCTTCCTTCCTTCCTTCCTTCCTTCCTTCCTTCCTTCCTTCCTTCCTTTACGGCGTGGTACATGTGTCCGCGGAGAATTGTGAGAGATACTGCGCCTTTTCTATCCTGTAGATCAATTTTAAACGCCGCTGATGCCTATTGTACTAACGCCTTCTAGACACCTGGGTCTGCTTCTGTCTGCTGTGTGGTGCGGCGTTCGAGGAAGCGCCAAACGAAAGCTGGATCGGACGCCCGGCGGGGTTAGCTTCGTATATGCGTGAATCGCCTGGTGACGTCATCGCCTGTCATGACGGTACGTCACGCACTCCTTGTTGAACACAACCAGCATTTCATTGAATGCATCGAAGCTCACCCGCGTTCTATAATTCATTTACAGGAAGGGGAAGACGCGGTATATGTCAATCGCGGAATCACGCTATCATCCTCACGGTATACAAGGAGAAATACGATGAACGTTTCACGAACTGGGCCGTGGCGCATTTGGTAAAGAAGTCGGATGAGAATCCAAGGAGATAGAGCTTCAATTCCCGGTGGAGACAAGGTTTATTTATTTATAACTATACCCCTCGAAAGTGTGACACTCTCTGCTGAAATCCTTTGCCGACAGCTCCTGCTGACAGCGATGAGGCATTAAAGACTTTCGCTTTAATAATTAGACCCAATGGTTCACCGAATGCACAAATTTTAAAATATTAGGAAAGAACTGCATCGTGAAAATCCATAATTATCAAGAACAAAAAAAAAAATCTAATTAGACTATTTTCTTGCTCAGCTTTGAACGGCCGCCTATGTGATATTCCGCAGAAACCCGATCATTGTTTTGTTTTGTGCCACGATGCTATGTTCTTCAAGAGATATTATAATTAAATTTAAAAATGACATTAAAATAACACCATACATTATTATAATTTGCTGACTAAAAGAAACGATTTTGTTTTTTGGATTTATTTAGGCAAATGCGATCATTTAATCTGGAAGCTCCGCATGATCGGCCAACATGCCGAAATGCTGTGATTGTCGACGTCAGTGCTCCGACAGCAGAGCTTTTTGGTACGTTGAGTGTATGTAGCGCTGGAAGGGCGACCTGACTGGCTGTGAGATCTCGAAGCGTGTGTATGTTTGCAGAAGCTTGGTATTTGTGATTATGCAAAGTTCGAAGGTATGGAACGCTTGTATTTCGCAGCCCGTTGATTTGACGTACGGGCTCCTATGGGGTTTTCATTTCCGGTTATATTCCCCATGCGAAACGAAGAGGCATCCGTGTGCTGTGCCATGTCAATGCATGTTAATAAACTCCAGGTGATCAAAATCTCCGGAGCCATCCTCTACGGCGTTTCTCATAGCTTGAGTCGCTGTGGGAGGTTAAACCCAACAAACAAAACCAAACCATATATCCGTGCTTTCGAGTTGCAGGCTGCAGAAGGAACTCAGTCAATACACAGCAGAAAAATCGCGATGATGACCCAGCAGCTTAAAGGTGCGACAAGCGAAGGTTCGAATCTCGATCGTGGCTATATTCAAGACAGAGTTTTTCTACTCTACGCTCTTTTTGGAAACACATTGGACAACAGTTTCGTTTACAAATTAGTTCAAGTGCTAACCCGTTAATAACCAACATAAGCAGTGCGAAAACACTGATACACTCACCAGCAACGACGAAGAATCTTGTCCGATCTTTTCTGTGCTTTCCCTCTGATTGACTACGCTATTTCTGAGGTCACAACCACGTGGGCTCACGCGCGTAATTCAAACTAAGTCCGGTATAGCGGCTGCCACGAATGAGTTTTCCTGACATATATTTGAAGTTCGCCTGTTAACAGAAGCAGCGATGGAGCCTATGACTGAAAAATGGCTTAACATGACCTCTGGTAACGCTTCTAAACACACAGGAAAAAGAAACAATCGAAGTGAATTGAAAGTGGTTCCCTTCGAACCCGGTTATTTGGCTTCACTAGCTGAGCTTCTTAACCACTGAGCTACCGCGGCAGGCTCTTCCACTCGTTGCAGCTATGTTCAAATAGCGAAAACCCAGGATTTGACACCGCGGTTCCCGGATGGCTTCACAAACACTTGAGCACTACGATTCAGTGCACTGTTGCACCTATAGTGATGTGCCATGGTCAGCTGTAGCGTTTTTCGTTCTATCATCTGATTAGCGAGAGCAAGTTTAGAGGACAAATACTAAACTAGACCTCTGAGTGCTCTGCGGCACGTACCCACCAGTTTCTTCATTGCAAAATAATAAATGCCAATTCTACTGTATTTACGCGTAAACAGACCGAAGAAACGATACACTCGAATACTCGCGTGTAAATGAATGCAAGCCAATCTCTCGCTTCAGCGCAACGGTGCAGAAGGCGTCTCCACACTGGGCGCGTTGTCACCTAAAACTCTCGTCTTAGCGCAAAGGGAATTCGAGTACCGAAACAGCAGAGACAATTCTACGCAAGAAGAGCGATATATTATCCGCACTTCAAAGCTCCCTGCTGAATGTTCCCCCGCCGTCGTCAAACACAGTTCCCCGAGAACGACACTCAATTTCGCAGTTGATGCGTTCCGTCGACACGCCAAACTGCACGCCAATCGAACAAAAGGAGGCACCATCGTCCAGGAATAGCGCCAGCCAGCCATATCGCGCGCAAATATCGAAGGGTGATGTCAGAGCAGCGAGAAAAGAGCAAAAAATTCCTCAAACAGACGCACACACTCCGGGACGAAAATGCAGTTCCATCTTTCCCGGGTTGACGGAAGGAGGAAAATCAAGCTCCCCAGCGCTATGGGCGCTGTTATTAACAACCTTCCTCCGTTTCCCCATTCCCGCACTTCCGGTATGCTCTGCGACTTAAAGTGTGTAGCTCAGTGAACGCGGCGGGAGCATGGGGAGCTGATTCTGACTCCCCTCCTGCTGCGCGTCTTCAATTTTTAACTCCCTAAAGTTTTGCCCCCTTTTAATACCTTTTTTTTTGCGTATTCGTGTGACGCCTTCCTATTTTGCAATCTCACTTTTTAATGTTATTTTTGGTATATATGGACTTGGACACTCTCCCCTAACCTTGCGGGCAATCAAGAAGCCTCGTCGCTTCTCCACAGGGCAGATATGCGTAGGTGGAAAGCAGTTATCCAGAGCCAAATATCATGAGAAAAAATCTGGTCTTGCTCGTGAATCAGCTGCATAACAACGCGCAATTATGCACAGCAACGCATTGCCGATGCAATGGCAAGTCCAATACTACGGCGCTGCAGTCACACAATCCATCTATAAAAGTACAGATTTGATTGGTCACAAATGCGCGTCTCTTTTTAGCCAACTACACAAAGCAAGGCGCCAGAAGAAAAAACCAACCTGTGTAAAATAATTTTCAGATTTTAGCCAAATGCTCTCTATTTTGGTTTATAAGGCCACCAGATAAGTTGATTTTCTCTTTTTGTTTTTAAACACAGCAGGTACCTGTGATGCTCTGAACCTAGAGACGAAATCCCGAGTTGTTGACACCTATAGAAAGGGCACATATCTACACTGAGTGTATAAGAGTGCCCGCTACTGCCCCTTCTTCAGCCTTAGGCGGCTGGACTGGTTCCTCACCTTTTAAAGAAAAGGAGGAAATACAAACAAGTGTGATTGAAATACATTACTGGAGCTGTGGTTCATTTTTTTTTTTACTTTACTTCCAAAATCGCAACAGCTACTTTACGAATCAAATATGCACTGCTATATTTATTAATACTCAATAAACTTTGTAAAGTTTAAAAAGTTTGTGTCTGATTTGAAGCCCCACTTTAGTAAAAAAAAATAGTAATTCTTAATTTACTTTACCAAAATAAATGCCACGCAAGATCGGGTGTAAAATCCATGCGGTTAAAGAATATTAACAATGTTAAGAACGGTAGTTATTGTGCCAGAGCGTCTGTGTCGTATTTAGCTTATCAAAGAAAATTAGGGTTAATTTATGTGATACATTTGTGCTGTTTCCGCCCCACATATAACGACCAGCATACTTGTTTATGCCTACGCCTCAATCTCAACAGAGCAGACAGAACAGATTTTATTCGGAGCTCAGTAGGGAGAGTATATAGGCAACCAAAGTTTCCTAACAAAATTTCAAATATTTAGTCACTTCCCACAAATATCCTTCAATTTGTTGGGCCTAACCGGGGCTTTCATAAACTGAATCATAAAGCGGAAGAAAGTGCGTCACGTACGACATTCAGAAGTTGGCAAATACATGCGCGACCCGGTATATCTGGAGTCATGCTATTCTCGAAACGCCACTGGCCTCCTGTAACCCGCACTTGACAGCGTGTAAAAGGTCTGCAATTTTCCTTCCGGTGTAAAAGGGACCCTTCCTATTCACAGAAGCAAACTATTTGAGCAGACCAGCCGCTGGTTTGCAGTACTAGTTGCTTCAGGTAACTATTTTATGGTTTAGGTTTACACATTAAGCTTGTTCGTTGAGGGTATGTTATTTGAAAACGCCACTTGTACGCTGGATCACGTGATCGCCTTCGGAGTAATGACAATTGTCCGCTGCCAACTGATCTACAACCAACGCAAAATAGACGAAGCACTTGCTTTTGGTTGAAGTGGAGTCTTCGGCATGCTGACTCACTAGTTCTTAAACAGAAAGGACGAATCTTTGGGCCCCTCTTGTAGAAAGCCGTAAGGAATGAAGTAATGTTGAAATTGTATTAGACGTTTCCAATTATTTCCTAAAAAGACAGTGAAAAAAGAAAACATCAAATAGCAACTGATGAAAAAAAAAGGCATTTTACCTTCGCCCAGCAAGGACAGCTTAGCGAGAAGCCAAGCCAATTCTCTCCTCTCCCAGTAGCTTCCCATCGCAAAAAAAAAAGAAAGAAAAAAAAACAGCAGTGTGGGAATCCGCGTGGCATCAGCAGATGGCAATAAGAGAAGCAACGGAAATAGGAGCAGTCTTCGCCGCCTTGGGGGAGATTGAACGTAAAACCAGGAGAAAAGAGGGATGCCGGGTTTAGAGAGGGAGAGAATCTGGCTGATGCACGCAGTGGCGAAAGGCAAAGGCGGCATTTTGAGCCGAGTTTACGAGGCCGACGCACCCTAGCGGCAGCAACCCTCCGCTATCAGGCTAGGGGGCGCCACAGTCGTCAATGGCGCTGCTCGGCGCTCGTTTCCAGATTCCGTAATGCACGCGTTTCCGGCGGCTTCGGCGCGTTTCCCCTCATCTTAGTGCTGGCATAGGGCGCCAGTTGTTACGAAGGTCAGCAGTAAAATGATGGAAATGGTCAGCCATATTTTTCTGCCACCCGGCTGCCACCGTGTGACAGCCTAATTAAATGTGCGATGCTTCATAGAAGTTTCTGGATGTCACCGTGTCCTGACGCCAATGGGAGGCTGCTCTGGGGCTTAGCCTCTGCAAGAAATTCGCTGCTGATGTGGGAAAACGCTACTAAAAATGGCGCTGGTGGTTATACTCAAAACATTTGATGGCTTAAACTATATGTAAAAAAGACTAGGGTGGAGTGTGAAGTGGTAGTTTCGAAGCCTAATAACAAACATTCTGCACAATGTGCATTCGGGGCAGTAGAGTCCTGGTTGTATTAAGGCGAGGAAGGCGGTGGAGAGGCATGTGCGGGATTGCAGCTGATGCCACGTCATCTGCTCTAGTTTGGAGAGTGAATGATGATGAGAGGGATAGTGGAGTCGTTGCTCCCTGTAATTTTGTGTAATGTCATGGTATGTTATGCTGTCGCGAGCGCTGCCAGGTTGAGTGCCGTGCCCTGCTCTGTTGGCGTACCCTCGAGCAGTGGAGGGGGAAGACTCATTCCCTGAGTGGCCTGCGTGTGCTGGGACCCATATGATTTGAATATGTCTTGCGGTAGAGGAAAAAGAACCAATAATTTTGTGGGCTGCGGCATGCATGCACCCTTTTGAGAAGTTTATGATTGCCATTCTTGAGTTGCTAAATCTAAGTGGCAGTGGCGGAAGCGATAGCGAGAGCTATTGCAGCTTCCTCAGATTCTAGCGAAGTGTCTGCTCTGAGTCAAGTGTCTGGGGCGTGAGATTTTGGCCTACTGCTACAAAAGCGAAATCTTGCGGAGTGTTGTACTCTGCAGCGTCTACATAGACTGCTGAGTTGTGTTGGTTGTACTGCGTGTAGAGCGCTTGTGTGTGTGATTCTTGTCTCGTCTGGTGATAGATCAGTTGCATGTTCTTTGTAAGTGGATTTTTTTTTTTCAATTTATTTCAGACAACACAAAGAAAAAGAAAGAAAGGTTGTCCGAGGTGACATGACAAAAGGCATGCACTGCCTTTAGGGGCCACGCCACCCGGATGACAGACGGAACAAGAGGCCACAAAAATCATAAGGCATTCACACAAATTCACTACTTACACAAATATTAAAAGGACCAATTTTTAACCTTTGGGGTTAAGCTAGAAATAGACATAGTATAACCACGGTTTAAGTGTAAAATATAACAAATATATTCCAGACAGCAAGCAATAGCAGTATTTTAAATTTCATCATTCAGGACTCCTCTATTAGCATTACTTTATCTTTTTATATTTGAGATTAGAAGGAGTGTTGTGTGCAATGTCCATGATAATGGCATGCTGATAATTTAATTCAGGAATTCGTCATCCTAACATCTGAAGACCATAATTTGTCCATGCACGAGGTATTTCCATTCGTTGTTTTCGAAGTTCATATGTGCTTATCTTAGTGTGGTATGTATTTTCGAAGGCTCTTTTATCCGACTTGCACCGGCGGAATATTTTGAGACATAGCTTGTACGTCTGTAGCTAACTTATTTCTAATATGCCATAAGACTTAAATAAATGCCGGCAGCTTTCTGAAAGCGGTAACTTCCCGATAGCCCGCAATTCTCGCTTTTGTATAGCAAGGAGAGAATTTAGATTTGTATGTGTTGTTATTAACCATACAAGAGGACAGTAGCTTAAAAAGTAGTGTATTAGTGAGTAATATATTTGTGGCTTCGTGGCCACTGGGAGATAGTACCTCAATCTGTTTAAGATACCAACTGCTCGACAAAGATCACTACAAAGCTGATCTAGATGCGAGTTCCAAGATAACTTTTCTTGAAACACAACACCAAGAAAACAAATTTGTGAGCATTGCTTTAGCTGCGTGTTTTCAAAATTTAAGTTCAGGCTGTCAGGAGCTTTTATACTTTTTGCCCTAAACAGAATACAATTTGTCTTACTGGCATTTAGTTGTATCCTGTTTGATTTAAGCCATGAACCCAAGCCTGTCAACTAATAGTTCGCCATTATTTGAAGCTCGTAGGGGTCAATACCTGGGGAAAAAAAAGAGCCGTTTGAATGTTCTGGCGCATATCATAGGTTATTCTGAGGCCACGTATCGGTGATTACCTAGATGTCGCAGTACGTTGCGGCCCGTGGTAGTCGAGAAAAGGTGCTCATACTGTGCCGTGCGGTGAGCCTCTGTGAGTTCATTCGCAGTGTCATGTACTCCCGTGAGCAAGAGTAACTCATTGGAAGTGGCAGATTAAGGGCAGTTTTGTATGCCTGGCGGATGAGAGCATTGCCATTCTCCCTTCCGTCTTGGAGAAAAAGAAGTACGGAATTGAGTATACAACTCGGCTGACATTAAAAGCTTGCAGTGATAGCCAGATATCATGTTCTCGCATGTCTATATGGCAGTTGGCGATACGCCGTAGTAGTCGCATATAGTTTAATACACTGTATTGGTGTGTTTGGCGATGGTGGTTGTGTTTTTTCCGTTCTCCTGAAAAATTATTCCTAGAAATTTGACTTTGTCCACCTCTAATATGAGCGTGTCGTTTAGCCTGATTTCTAAAGTAGGCGAGGGGCCTAGGTCGAATGCACTTAGGCAGTCGAAGAACAAACAGTTCTGATTTTAAGGGCTAGCATGCTGGGCTTATTGTGGCGGAATGGGTTGCCACTAAAGTTTCCCCAGATTGAAGAGTCCCTTCTGTGGTCCCAACATTGCCTATGCTTGCCCACAATGTAATGCCGCCGGCATAAATGGAGTGTGAGAGAATTGGCATGGAGCTTAGCGCCTTTGTCATGGGGATGAGCGTTATATTTAAAGAGTAGTAGCGAAACGACTGATCCCTGGGGGTGCATCGGCTTGCGAGGCGAAAAGTTGGGGAGCAGAGAGTTACGAAGCTTATTTCACCGGTGTACGTGTTCCTACGTCAAGGGTGGAAAGCGCTTCTAGAATGGCGGAGTGGTAAACATTGCCAAAGGCTTTGGTTATGTCGAGGACTAAGGTTGCTCTGGTGCATGTTGCGTTTCGGGAGCAGAAGACTCCTTCTGATAGCTGCCTGTAGAGTGGACACATGCCTGCATCAGCTTATTCCAAAACCCGTCAAACTTCTCGATATTAAAAACCTACGCCCAGTTTCACTCACATCTTACATTTGTTATTTGAGCACGTTATACTGACACGGTTTCAACAACATATGGGCAAGCAAGACCTGTTCTCTCAAAAAATGATTGGTTTCCGCAGTCGCCTATCCATACAAGACATAATGCTGCAACAGCCTACGCGCGAGGGTGAAAAATAAAGTCTGACCTATAGCGGATTGAGCGTCTCCAATCTCCTCGTCCTTTCCGATTTCACACGACATCACTCGTCCGTACTTCTCAGGTATAACGTTTCAAGCTACAAAATAGCGTACGCTATGCGTAATACAAAAACTCATAAGAACACACACACGCGATAAGCTTTACGTGGCCTGGCAAGTGGAAGATGAAAGTCTGGTTTTTCATTGATACCTAAACGACACTTAAATGCACGAGAACATGCAGGGTACATCACTGTCGAAAAGCATATAGAGCATACATGCGTAAGGGGTTACCTCAACCACGCGCAGCGAAAATGGAGGAAGGGTGGCTGATCCTGGCCCTACGGGGCTGGGACTGGTAGGTGACCGCCGCATGCGGCGGGGGCTAGCCAGCCACCGAATTTATATCCGTTGTAGGCCGTCATTGCACCCGCTACTGTTTCGGTGGTGGATGACGGCTGTTGTTGCGGCGCGCGTCTTTCTCCCCCCTCTTCTTTTTCTTTCCTTCTCTACTTTCTCTCTTCTGTCCGCACGAGACAGCGGAGGTGGCTCAGCTACAGAGCCAGTATAGCAGGCCCGTGCATTTTTTTTCCTTCTTCCTACAGCCACAACAACAGCAGCGAAAATGAAGCATAAGCGCTATCAACGTTTTGAGTTCCGAAGGACAATCGAAATGGTGCGTAATTGATTCTATTTGGCGCTCGTTCTATGCAATACGGCATATACTCGAGTAACACAAGTCGTGAATAAAGGCGCGTATTACACAGAATTATGCTTGTTTCTAAACAAAAATGCAGGGCGCAAGCGCAGGTTATTTTTTGAATCTACTCTTGTATATGCAAAGCGGAAAATTTATATACCAGGGAGTAAATTGAAAGTTGCTAGACAAAAAAAAAAAAAACAGTTTTTCTGAACTCGTGAGAAAGGCGCACCGACGTGCTTAGTAATTTTATTAACGTTGTTTGTTTGTTTTTTGCTAATATTGTGCAGTATGAAAGGAGCAGCAAGCCTGGTTATATTGCCGCTTGCCACCTTTATATAGAGTGACGTCGTTGCTGTGGTCACTGCTTCCTCGTGTTACGCATACGCTTGCTTCGAAGAGGTGCACCTGGTGTCCCGAAACCTTCACGATACCGTGGTCATACCACTTTTTTATTTCACTCAGTGCTAATATTACCGCAGATGAAAGATGCTGCAGATGAATGCATAGTCACTCAAGAGCGCGAAGCCAAGCAGGCTGCTTGACTACGTCCGGTAAACGGCCGCATACGCTGTGGTTTTTTTTATTATGCTGGTCGACTTATGTATACTCCCGCAGAACAAACCATGTGACACATTTGACTAACGAGTTTTATAGCAAGAAAGACAAATTCACCAGCGTCGCGGGATAGAGAATATGTGACCAAGCCATAAACTCATAACCTTTCTCGCATGGAAACTCTGCAATGGGAAAGCACTTTTCTTCTGCAATGCCCCGCCGCGGAGATACCCGTGGTAAGACGCCCGACTAGTGTGCCGGAGTACCCGGGTTTGATCCCGACCGCCGGCGGCTGCGTTTCTTTGGAGGCGAAACGGAGAGACGTCCGTGTGCTCTGCGATGTCAGTACACGTTAAAGATCCCCAGGCGGTCGAAATCGCTTCGTAGCCCTCCACTACGGCTCTTCTTCCTCTCTTTCCACTTTCTCTCCCACCTACCTCCCTTCCCTTACGGCGCGGTTCAGGTGTTCACAGAGCAAATGTGGCATGCTCATTTCCTTTCCGATGAAACAATTTATTTATAAGCTGTGCCAAGCTCAGGCATCACCCTTTGTTGGAGTCTATTTGTATAGCGTGTATATTCAGTGAATAGTAGACGTAAAATGCATAACACGGTAGGCAGAGCACAAGTGAAAGGACTTAAGCAGCAAGGGAACTTTTGCTGAAAACTACTCCCGGAAAGTGCTTGTAAAATCAGCTTCCGTTTTTATGCCACATAATATTTCTTTGCTGCCCTGTAGGAAGGACAGCAGAAACAAAGAAAAGACATAGACTATAGTTTCGCTGCTTTCTTTCAAACCAAAGATTAAAGCAGTCGTAAACCAGTACATGAATAGAATGCGTTTGCCCGAATGCCAACTGACTGGTCGCGGGCCAGCGAAGACTCCGACCAGCAAGCAATAACGGTGACCTCGAGCGCAGACCGACTCAAACCACTGCCGAGCGTGTCTCCCCCCTCCCTCGCCCTGGTCCGGCGGCCGACGCAAAGCGAACCTGTTTACAATATTCTAGGAAGGCCTTCGCACTGCTTCGAAGTCACCTAAAGGCAAGAGCACGAGCTGTTAGAGTGTAGAAAAATGGGCACCGCGAAGACGTGTTCTCGATGTATCCGGCACTTTGTGCATTACGGAATATAATCCAGTGTGCAGTCAGCAGAACGTTAGCAGAAGACAAACAGACAGCGAGCAGAAAGGGAGCAGAGATAGGAAGTGAGAATAAAGAGGATGTGGGGAAGGTCGCAGCAAGTGGAGCCTCGGGGTTATGTAGTGAGAAGAAGAAGAACGAGAAAAAGTAGAATTTTCTTTTTGAGATGCCAGGAAATTCTTCTTGTTTCGTTGGTGACAGATCCTTCAAATGTCCATGCATATGAGGGTCGATCACGCAGCAGTGTAAGTTTAGGAAACGCAACACACGAATCCCTGCCACCACAGGACACAGAACACGATGGGACACACGCGCTGCGACACAATCGTGACACAAGCGCTCCGCACAATAGCGCTTGCGTAACGTCATATTCTGTTGTGCCTTGTGGTTGCATGCCATTGAGTTTTTAACGCTACCTAAATTCAAGCTGCACCAACTCGCCCATTTAGAAGTTCTAACGAAAGCAGGAATGTGACTGGTAGGGAGAACGACCCTTAACAGAGTGAATGAAGAGGACTTCTCAGCAAACTGCGAATGTCTGCAAGACGATAGGATTACGTTCAGATTTACGTAATTTGCTTCTCAATGTCCCGCTTCTTGTTATTTCTTCATTACGTGCATCAATTCGGCAGGAAACAAAATCGTGACGAGCTCAGCGGTGCCAATGAAAGACGGCAAATGACTGTAATAACATAGTCCGAGCCCAAAAATGAAAACGCAAATCAAGTCAATTAATACTGCCTTTTTTATGCTGCCTATTTTTCAAACTGGCATTACCTTCTTCGTTGGTCACTGCTGTAGGAATCATTACTGAGTCCGCTTTGAGCGGAGTGCGGCAAATATGGTGTCGCGCTGTCAGAACCAAAAAACAAACGCGAAGCAACCCTACAATTTTGGTTCGGGAAAATCCTAATTACGTGTTCTTACGTACGATATCTGTACGACCTTCCAGTGCCTTATAGAACTGCTGTGCATATGATGTAAAGCATGAGTCCAAACCACTGAAAAGAGTGATAAAAAGATAAACGAACTGTTCAACAGATGCGAGTACAAATGCGGCCTTGAAAATATACGCCCATGAAGAAAACTAATACGAAATTAATGTAAGTTAGGTGATTACAATTCAAACAGAGCTTCCCAAAAATTTTGGACTCGGGATCATGAACTTTTTCAGTCGAGCAACATAAGCAATCCTCGATGTCGAACGGAACTGAGCGTCAGGGCATTTAGGAAATAGGAAAGCATAAAAAAGCTTCGGAATTATGGGTGTCAGAGCTTGATGTCGCGGGGGATACATTCCGCGAGGGAGGCAATTTCCGAAACGCGCGCTGCTACGCAGTCGCAGGGAAGAAACAAAATAGACAGAACAGAAGCTTTAAGAAGTGTGGCCCACGATGTTTTCTCATTTAAGACCTGTCAGCGGCGAAGTTAGAAAGCAAGGCTGTCCTTCCTGTCGGAGCTGCAAATGAATACAATAGTGGAAATAGCGATGTTCAGCTACCGTCACAGGCACCCATTATTCTTTCTCTCAGTCTGAAGGAGGTGCGTTTTAATGCGTTATTTAATAAATAGACTAGGCTTCGCAAAAAAAAAAAAAAAAAAGGTGTAAGATCCTACTAATATGATACTTGAAAAGCTGCGTCACTCTAATTAGTTTCAAGGTATAACATTACTTGACGTGAAATGAAATCTTAGTTCACTATTCTTCAGACTTTCAATGTATGTTTCTTTTTCGCTGCATAGGGTTTAGTCGAAGTTAGAGGTCGTGAATACTGTCACTAAAGTAGAGTGACTCTACACTAAAGCAGTTTGCGTTGCGCGTAGTGCCTGTACACAGTTCATGATTACAGATGGCTAGCTGCACGCTCGTTTTTAAGGCGAAAGCATTTCTATAGCTCATGGGACGAAATCCCGTGTGCAAGAGTTGTGCGCGAGATCTGTATATTCCGGGCGTATGGAGGTGGTGAAGGGTGGCTGCTCCTGCCCTACGGGGCTGGGACTGGTAGGTCAACGCTGCTTGCGGCGGGGGCTAGCCTGCCACCGAATTTTTACCTGTTGTAAACCGTCATTGCACCGTCACCTAAGCGGTGGCGGGTGCAATGACGGCCTACAACAGATAAAAGGAAGCTTAAGTTGCGGACGACGGCTATTGCGGCGCGCGTCTTCTTTTCTCTCCCTCTTCTTTTTCTTTCTTCTCTACTTTGTCCGCACGAAGCAACGGAGATGGCTCAACTACAGAGCCAGCAGCAGGTCCGTGCATTTTCTTTTCCTTCTTTCTACAGCCACAACAACTGACATATTCCGCGAGATTTCACGAGGTTATTTCTTTTCTAGCGTTCCTGCCATCTTCAATACCACACTTGAACTCGCGCAAGGTGCGCTACGCGACAGGAGCAATGGTGTACTGTCGAAACTCACACTTGCCGAAGAGCTGTCCCTTTCTTTTCCTGTAAAGTAATTATAATTGTATGTAGCACTGCAACGAACGCCGATAAGAGGCAAATGATAGGAGAAGAAGGGTAGGCTTTCGCCATTATCTTCTTAAGAGACATCTAAGAGGCCCTAGTCCTTCGCAGGGAATAAAGTGGTGTGGATAGAAGCATGTCTAAACGAGATAGCACTAGGAATGCCATCAAGGCTTGCGTTGCGCGGCTTCAGTGTCCGCCGTCCGTCGTCGGCGTCTGTGTGACACCATCAGCTGCCAACTAGACTATCTGGTGTTAGGAAGATTTTCTTCTCTCCACCTGACTTTAGTGCCTAGAATATACGTATATTCTAGACGCTATAACCTCAAAGCTGTAGCAAGTGGAGGACGGGAAACATCTCTCTCCACTCGCAGCAGTGAGAAGGTAAAGGCTGAACTAAGAATGACTCAATAGAAATGAGGGATGAGAAAATAATAACGTGGCTCATACTTCCGGCGTCCGCTCACATAATAGCTTTCAGTCTAATGATGCCATGATGAGGTCACAAGAAAAATAAAAATCCTGTCTCCACCGGGAATCAAACCTCCACCCCTCGGATTCCCAGACGAGCGCTTTAACCAACTACGCCACGCCCGGCACTTTTTTCTTTACTTCATTGAAGTACTTGAATCCCGATTTAACCAGGTCGCATCCCGCAACCTGTCATTCACAGTAATATGATTTGGACGCAGCAGCACTTTTTCACCCTTCAAAAGCCCTCTATTCATACTGAATCACCGAAAACTGTGTACGCCGAAGCATTTGCGCCACAGGCTTTCGGCTATCGCTCAAAACTCCGACACTTTCCTCGACAAAGAAAGAAAATGTGAAAAAGTCAACTTTTTCCAACCAGGATTTTGTTGCCACAACCGAGAACACCGAGCTTTTATGGCTATTTTGTATGTGTAGGACTTCTTATTTTGTGTGTAAGCTTAAAAAACAAAAGGTCATGTGTTTATTTTTGGTACACAAGGGTTGTGCAAAAATGACTGATATAAATATTAAGCTTTTATTTGGAGAGAGCGCAGAATGGATCTAAATTTTTGAAAATGACTCTTCGTCAAAACCTCTGGTTCCCTAGCTTTCAGTGGTCGGCAAGAAACGAAGCAGCGATATTAAGCGTACCTAGACGCCTGCGGTTTCACTTTTACGTCCAGATGCAAAACAAACAAATATAAAGTACGATGTCGTCGATGGTCCAACGTAGACGAGGCAGCACAAAAACAGATCTGTCTGGGCATTTTTTGCCTTCCACGTTCGCCACCATCTTTGGTCGCCGATACTTCATTTAACCTAGGTAAATACGCCATACAGATATGCCTCCTGGACGAGTGCGGGCGAGGTCCGCAAGTGTAGTGTCGAATGAATCCACCAGGCACCGTGACAAAAGCAGGCGGAGCGGTGCAGAGGAAGCCACTCTCGCTAAATATAGAGGTCGCAGTTGCGCCGACAGGCTGCCGAAACCATTGAGCAAAGAGAAGCTAGACTGACCCATTTTCCGGAAGCTTAACAAGCACGGAAGCGAGCTAAGATCGAAGAGGCGGTAGTGACTGCTGCTGCAGCCGATTACTTACACACCTGATGGTTCGAGGATGGTTTGGTTTAGTTTTGGAGTTTAACATCTCGCAGCGACTGAGCCTATGAGAAACGCCGTAGTGGAGGACTCAGGTAATATCTATCACCTAGGGATCTTTAACATCCATTGACTTCGCACAGCACAAGGACGCCTAGCTTTTTGCTTCCATCGAAAAGCGGCCCCCGAAGCCGGGATTCGACCTCGCATCTTTGGGCGCAGTAATCGAGCGCCCTGACCACTGCGCCACCCCGGCGGTGTTCAAGGATAGCTGAACCTCGACAATTTTTGTAGCGAAAGCTACGCTAGGCAGAAGCGCATTCCGTGGAGACGGGCATGCGCCGTTACCATTGCTACCAGTTGGGCCGGAGCCAAAAGTGTGCGCCGGGTGCCGTCGCTCCGCCGCAGCCGCTGCGCAGAGTCCAAGCGTGACGTAATCAGTTCGCTATGCGCCTCACTGCGCATGCGCCCAGTCGCGCCGCTGAAATTCCTGGGCAGTCGGGAGAAGGAGAGCGGCCGTGCTCGTCATGGCAGCAGTACAGGCTACGGGAAGTTGAGCCTTCCGATTCAGAAGTCGTTTCATGGTACAATTAAGGCCGACCGACAGCGTGAAAACGAGGCGAGAAAGGCTAAGTATGTAGCCGAGACGCCCTTGGTTGTGATGCCAGTCGTCTGGACACAAACGAGAGTGCAGGTGTTTGCATATACGCCAAGCCAAGGCTTACTGCAGTTAGCCATTTGGTATCCGTAGCTGTATCCAGCAGTGAAGCCTGCTGTGTGAGACTTGCTGATGGAGGCATTGTCGTGCAGGGAGCCTACGTGGCAACAGGGACAACTGCCAAGCAGGCGATCGACGTGGTCTTTACTTGTGTGCCAGCCTGTGGTACTACAGTGTCACCTCACACATACACAAGCAAAACCCTGACCCCGCCGGGTTGGCGCGGTGGTTCCGGTACTCGACTACTGTTCCCAAGGATGCGGGATCGAATCCCGGTCTCGGCGGCAGCTTTTCGATGGAGGCGAAAAGCAAGATGCCCGTGTGCTGTGCGATGTTAGTGCACGTTAAAGAACTCCAGGTGGTCGAAATTTCCGGAGTCCTCCACTATGGCGTCTCTCATAGGTGAGTTGCTTTGGGACGTTAAACCCCACAAACCAAACCAAACAAGCAAAACCATGCCTACCCGTAGCTTTCGCTATGCATATCCTGGCCTAGCTGAGCTAAGCCACCGGCAATTTTTCTATTTCGACTGGAAATAAATTCACGTGAAAAGATATGGTAATGTATAGGTTTTTTTTACGGATTTAATTTACATGAGGTGATCTCAAATTTTCATTCTGAGAGCAGCGTTCCACAGACCAAGTCATGCATTACTCGTCACTAGCACGCATTAAGACGTAGTGATGCTAATGATAGCGACGGGGATGATGGTGGCAGCCCGCACATTATGGTGCGTTCGGAAATGTAGAGAAACTGGCGTACAGTCACATTTTTACTATTATACAATCGAAGGTGGTTAAATCTAATATGGATCTCTTCACCAGAGCGTAATCCATAGCGCTTTTTCATTGGTTTAGCATTATAAATAAATATTAATCGCTGTAGCTGCGTAGTTAGAAAGCTTTCTAAAGACGAGGGTAGTAAGAAACTTTTTACAGCTTTGAAAGAGGACGTTGTGACTTCTTTTCTATAAAAATTGGTATAAAAGAATTATTATTTTTAGCCAGAGAACTTATGGAACATATTCTCGACTCCAACACATTCTCATTCTTCACCCTGGCACCATATTCATAATTCCACTTTCTTTTTTATTAGTAGTAATCATCACCAGCCTTGTGCCTTTTGCAATCCTCTCCCGATATTCGCCGCTTAGTCGCCTATGAGGTGTCAAATATGGCGGCCGTGTGAAACCGTACTCAAGCTGCAGAGAATCTCCTTGTTTAATCTCTCCATCTCATCCTTTGCTGCCTCCTCCCTCCGCCTTCTCACGCATTCTTTCCCAACCACAATTTCCTCCCCTTCTCTGTCTTTCTTCCCTCACCCTCGTAATGAACTAGCGAGTTCTGGTTAAGCACGATAAAGCTTACCGCCATTCCAAGACTACGCTTGGCGTTTCATTATACTACTTTCTTTTCCCTGAGAATTCACTAATTTATTCAGTGGTTCCGGTCTGCTTTATAACAGTGGTAGGTCTCATGTGGCCTTGTGTATCTCGATATGCGCTAGCAATGCATCCGGATGACCTGACACAATTACAGTGGAACAGCTATGCTCCGTTGCTGAGGTGGGCGGAGAAGGAGTGTGCGGCGCACCAACGCTTCCCTGAGTCAATCAATCGCCCACCGCGCTTGCAGCCGTTGTTGCACTTCCGGGAACGGTGCCCCTCGCCGCGTAGAAAATTGCTCGTAGTCACGCAATCTAACACTTTTCTCTCATTGGGGAAGTTCACTGCGTCGACTTGCGTCACGACAAAGCGCGGGCGAGAAGTCACGACACGTATTAGGAGCTCCGCTAAGAGTTTCTTGCATTTTGCGTGCAGGATTTGTAATTTAGAGGACCGGAGAATGCGCCTGCTGAGACTCCCGTTCGTTCATTTACGTGCACATAAAAGGAAGGAGCTTGCGTCTGACAGCAATGCCCGATACTTAATCTAAATTAGCAGAAAAAATGCGATGACAAGTCATAAAATTGGTTTCATTTTGATAATTGATTCATTCATTTACTTTGAGCGTTTAGAACACAAAATCCTTAGGGGTCAAGGCTGTTGACAAGAACAAAATAATATGAAGCTCACCACACACGGTAAGTGATACCTCGTGAATGAAATAATAGAATGGTTATACTTAATTACAAACGCTATCAACTACGCATCATGTCAGCCGTTTTGAGACACCGCATATGTAAGATGGGCGCTGGAAGTCGAGTTGACTGTACGCAAACAGGCAACCACACGCACGCAAAACACACATTGGCGCACACACTAGCAAGCACCTGGGTTCTTAAAAGGCGCTACAAAAATGCTTAAACGATGGTATTGTACAGCGAAGAGCTGTACAGTATAAAAAGCTATATTTTGTGGCGCGATAAATTAGTGGGGTGCGCTAAAGGAATAAACGTAACGGTTACTCCAATAATGCTTTTTTTTTTTTTTGAGACACTAATTACAACCAATAACAGCATAAGGAGCGGTGTTACATTATTCGCCTTCACCAGGGGTGAACAAAAAGCAATGTATCTTTTTTTAACCTATGAATTGCTAAGCAACTCCTTTCAAAGACACTTGTAATGCGCACCGATGATGAAACGTACAATAAAGGAGAATTGTCATTGGACGACACCTGAACCAGGTGAGACAAATAACAAACCGTAAATGGAAGCGATATCAAAGCTCAGGAAAGAGTAATGGACGCTGGAAATATGGACGAACCTTGAATAGAAAAGTCAAGGTTATCGGATAGAGATAATTGGAAGATTTGTTCATATTTTTTTACGACAATGGGATATATACATTCATTATGGCAGCGAAGCTTATTTTCCCAGAAGCCGCTGCCCCAGAGGAACACATCGAATTGAATGTACGGAATTGAGGCGAATATACGTGAACTAGTGGACGCAAAGTCTTTGTCAAAAGTTTACAGCCCAAGAGGTTTGCTTCTCAGCCACCCCGTGTGGCTTGTAAATCATTCTGAGAGTTATGAATCGTCTCAAGGTAAGATTCTTTTTACATACTCTCTACAAAAGTAATGAGTAATGAATGCTAAAGGAGCGCCACTACAGGCCTCAGAAGGAGACCCCCTGGGCTTTAACCTTTTCACAAAGACTGTGCGCCACCATGCGTAAAACTATCCCCGATAGACATCAACTGCCATCAAAACACTATAAAAGAGCCGAGAAAGTCTCCTTTTTACGTGACTAATTTCCGCGCTGTGCATTTAGCGCACCAAAAGAGTTAGTAGACGCATATACCTTACAATGGTGCCTTCGTGCAATGGTGTTCCACCTGTACGGGGTGCCAGGCCGCAAAGGAGCTCTAATACCTGGTGGTCAACTCGGTAATTGAATATTAAACACGGATTTATCCTGTCAAGAGAGATCTGGCGTTCGATTTTGAAAGACAACTGAAATTTCAAGCTTGCAACTATAGGTTGATGTTCGCTCCACCGCATAATGAAAATTACGTCATCTTGACCCGAATGCCTTAGCTGCGATCTCCTGAAGGAGCTCAAATTTCTTTTCTGTGCAGTAATGCTAATTGCCAAAATGGTCCCGTTTGTATTTTTTTTTTTTTTTTTTTTTTTTGCAGGAGCAATGGAGCATTAACGTTGAAGTGGTCTGATTTCTTTGGCATTTAATAGCAATGCCGTTGTTCCCTAAAAGGAAACGTTGCCTAGGGTCGATGCTTCTGTGGATGGGGGAGGCGGGGTGCACTCAGTTGGAAGTAAGCAGTTTAAGAAGCCTCCAGAAACGGCGGTCTTAGTATATCTTCCATCCTCTTTGCAATGTCTACTTTCGGCCGTTCCATTTAAGCCGGGTGCGGTCTGTACTTAATGGAGCGGCAGAGCAGAATTTATCGTCAATAAAGAAGCTTCATTAAATGTAACGGGGAAACATTAAACAGAACATAATGCTCGAGAAGACTGAAGTGCAATGAAAGGCTTACTGCATTCCGCCAACTGGGGCAAGATATTTTGAGGTAAAACGATTAATGAAGATTCCAAATCCCCTCAGCAGTACCCCGTGCCATTCACAGGCCTTTTGCGGAGGGACTTATCCAAGCGCTACATTCCCTTACATCATAAAGTTTGCCTTTCTCAGAGGGGTTCCAAGTGGAACGCAGCGTTATGATAGAATATGCTAACGGAGGAAATTGCGATGCCTTTTCTGCAATGCCTGAGTGAGCAAGTGTGCCGCATTAATCGGCTCTGGACAAAGAGGGCTTAGTGTTCTTGCATTTATTTGGTAAAAATAACTGCGCTTAGTCCGTAAAGTAGCCGCGCTTTACGGCATCCGCTATCATCTTTCTTACAATTTGAAAGAAAAAAAGTAGGGTACTCTGAAGATATTGCGATGTACGCGAGATGTATGCCATTCGCTTAATGGGATAAAGCGCAGTGTGCCAAGGAGCTCCGTGTACTATCGATAAAAGGGTCTCTCTCTCTCTCTCTCTCTCTCTCTCTCTCTCTCTCTCTCTCTCTCTCTCTCTCTCTCATAGTGATCACGCAATGTCAATAGTAAATTCGGCAAACCCATAATATTACCCCTCTGCTGACCTTTAGAGGGAGCCTTACCAAAAGCCTAACCTTCAATCAAGACAAATACTACAGAAGAGAACATCTGTGTTACTTCATAGCCAAAATTTCTGACGCCGTCATGGTCATCATCGGAATGATAATTATAGTTTTGCTCATTGCGACGGGAATGCGTTCCCTGATGATACTCACCCAAGATCACTTGCATCTAACGTTCCATCCCTCCTCACCCTAAGTGGAACACTGCACGGTTTAGCCTAATTTACCAGCTATCCTTCATAAACTTCAAAAAGTGAACGTGCGAGTGCATGGTTTTGCTCAAAATGTCTTGTTTACGCAAAATATGTATACCACGAATGATTACATCGCTGAGCATTTCATTTCCAGCAACTTTACGTGAAGTAATCTCGTGCTACTATTAAACCACGTTGTAAAGACCTTCTTTCGCGACATTGTCCCCAAGGAAAGAACATTCTCTAAAATCAACAACATGGAACAAAATCGATTCTATGGTAAAAGCCAACAGCATCACTAAGGCTGTGCGCGACAGCTTCCATGACAGACCACGCAACGGACGGCCTATAAAGAGTCAACAACACGAGCAACGGGGCTCCGATACACGGCCACAGGCTGGAACCAGTGTCGTTGACAGCACAGAGTGGGCCTAGCCGTGCTTCAAGCCCCGTCCCGCGAACCCAATTTTATTCCGAGCAGAGCGGCCATTTGTCACGGGCCGACAACGCGGCAGCCACTGTTGTAAGGAACATTGAACGACGCCGAGCAGACCGCTCGGCTAAGCGCCTAAGACCGCTCAGCCTGTTTAAGGGAGCACGCGCTGACTAAAGGACCGTAAAGAGGGAAGAGGCGCGGAAGGGGGTTATGACAAAATTTCGCCATTTTCTTTCCTTCCTTCACTCGCGATTACCAATCCTCGTCGTTTCGTTGTTTAGCTGTAGCAAACTGAAAAGTGAGCAGACGTGATAGCAGAAGAGAAAGAGCGGTCAGCTCACGGGTTTTGCGAGGGGGTCGTAAAAACTGCGGGATGTTGCGGGAACTGGCGCAGGAAGCTGGGCCATAATCACCCGACTGGTGAGGAAGGGAAGAATGTTTAGGGAAAGCAGCGAAAAGAAAGCGAACGCTGCTGCTAGCGTTGCTTTTACGCCGAACGCCTGTGCCTTTTTTGGAGGGATAATATAGGAGACATGCAGCTACGTCACAATGGCGGCCATTTTGTGGTGCATGAAACACGGCGAAAGGCTGCAGGCATATGTAATCGGCTTGTGGTTATCTGTTTCGGCTTACACTGCCGAAGCTGTGCTCTGCACCACATATGCCCATGCTGTCGCTGAATTAGGATATGACTTCGCACATACATAGACTGCTGTGTGGAAACGCGCCGCCGGGGACTGTAAAATTTTGCCATTATTTGGAGGAAGAGCAACGTGAAGCAGACAACGCAAGGTGAGCTTCACGTTTCTGTCGCGTTACAGTTGAGTGGGCGGTGACAATGTAATCTGAACGTGCATTACAGAGCATTGTCAACATTGGTGTTTGTATAGAAAACGACGGCTCAGAGGTTTTGCACATAAGCTTTGCAGGATATAGGTGGTTAGAAAACAAAAGCTGCAGTCAACTATAGAACCCTAAAATGCAAACATTTTTTGCTATCTCTGGCTTTCAACGTCTGCCTTTAACTCAAGGCGACGGCCGAAAATTCGTTTGCGAGAAGCTGCTAGCGAAAGCTCCTCGATATATTGAGCTGTGGAGCTTACTACGGACCTATGCGTTCAAATATAGGGGTCTGGTTGTGCCAAACATTGGAGGTTACCCGACTGGCACGAAGCCTGTAGGCATTAAAACAATCTTTATAGATTCACAACCTCCGGGTTGGTAGATTACCGCTATCACACATGAAAAATAAAAAGTTAAATGGCTCAGATAACGAATGTATGTGTACATAACAGTCCGGCTGATAAACCGAGAAGTAAAACAATCAGTTTCATCGCTTTAGAGGCTAATGATAATGGGAGACTACAACTTCAGCATAAACTTTTATCAGTGATGCACCCACGTGAAGCGGGCGCTGGAGCTCGGCCACATCTAAAGCCATATTCCGCGACCAGAATAATCAAGCTGGTCTGTATCGCCTCATAGCAGCAATATTGATCACACACCTGAATGCGTGCTTTACACAATGAGCGTTCATAATTGCATATATATTACTCTGAAACAAGTTCCTGCAAAATGAAAGCACTGCGGTCAGCGAGGAATGCCTGATGTATGCCTGTTGTTTAGTAGAAGCAGTCCCCAATAGAATTCGTTTCCTTACGAAAGGCATGTGCTCTCTTTGTTATGCTAGCGTGTCTCGACTCCATCCCCATTCGTCAACTGTATGCCCGGACCATCATTTAGCTGTCGTGTCTAGAAGGCGGGAGCCAGTCTTGCAGTCACCGCAGGAGGGAAGGAGAAAGAGCACGCGGAAAAACAATCAGCCGTGACTAGGTAGCTGCGGGAGTTCGCGAGGAGAAAAATAGGGAAAGAAAGGAAACAAGTTGTGAAACCGCCTGTGGCGATGGCCTGCCGGGAAGGTTCAGCTAGGAAGTGCTGGGACAAGGAGGTGTGTTGGGAATGAAAGGAATTGTGACGACACTGTTGATCCACTCGCTTGCGTGCTTACATCCAGCGATGACGAACGATCGATCGCGTTGTGACAAAAACAACTGAGAGGTCGTAGAAACATGGTTCCTGGGATAGACTGTCGAAGAGAAAGGCAACTGGAAAGCGCCTATCTACGGCACAAACGTAACACTGGAGCTGTCTGACGACTCTAATTTTTTTCTGCAAACAAAAAGTGAAAACAAATGCTGAAATTTTAATCAAAAAACAGGATTGTTGGCCAATGGGCACAGAGGAGAAATAAACAGCATTCGTTTTTTTTTGGCTTAGTCCAGCTGTTGACTGGCATGGAATCAATTGATATTAACCGAAAAAAAAAAGCAAATGGCATACATAAACAAAAAGGAATCGTTATATCATACCGGATTTGATACCCGGCCGTGTCGTGGCTTTCTCACGTACCGTTACGCTGAAATAGTGCTGACTGGTTTAGCCTGTCTTTATATCTCTCTTTCATACCACATTTACAGTTCCGGTTTTTCATTCACCTTAAACTTGGTTATTTTTTCGATTCCTCTTCTTTCCCTTTGTTGTTTCCTTCATTGTTCTGCCCACTGTGCTTCACAATTGCTTTGACCTTTGACCTTTGTTCTCTTTATTTTTATGCTTTTCTATCTTTCGCGGACTCTGAGACTGGTGTCTTCCCCCCTATTTTTAACGGGTTCAATAAGAAACTTTACGTTATTGGGGTCGTCGTCGGCGTCGGTGTTGTGAGCGGGAAAATTCCGAGCATGACACTGGCAGGCGGTAGCTGGCAGCTAAAATGGCCATGCACTGACTGGGCATAGGGTTGTTTGAGGTCACGTTTGGCAGGAGCTGCCATCTGGGACCTCTCCTTTCATATGGGAGGGTGATATCACAATTAGCCTGCACTTACCCTTCACCCTTGCATTTACGTTACCTCTAGGCAATGCAGGACGTTCATGCGGCTTGGCTAAAGTGGGGCTTTATATGTTAGTTGGTAGCCTACGCTATCGCATCGTATCGTTAATGGCGGAGTTAATGCGTCCCTCATAATTTTTATTTCCGCTCATTCGAAGAAGAACTACAAGGTTCCGGCACCGCTCACGACAGCTCTGGGCTAGAAAGCGATGTCGCGTTTCAGCTTCATAGCACGCACGCACGGCTCACTACAATGCGTTCCTTTACGGAGAAGGGTGCGAAGCTAGTAACAGCGAACGACAGACCGCGAAACAGAGTATTGTCAAAGAAGTGTAGTAGTGCCCCGCTGCAACTGGAATGCACCACACACGAAACAAAAAAAGCAGTAGTAAATGACGTAGGGTGAAGGAAAGGGGAAGGCCCACAATACCGCATTGAGATGCAATAGGCAGCCCTGAGCAAATTCCACTCTTCCACTTTGCCTCCTTTTTCATTTCATGGTGTGAAAGTAAAATGCAAAAGGGGCGTAACAGTCAAAAGAATTCTCCGTCCAGACGCGCGCAACACCGCTCTTTGATTAGCCGGTGCCGCCACTTTGTTGTTTCCGCCCTGGAGCCGCTGTCACCGCGACCCGAGAGCTGGTTCCCGAACCCATGATGTTCACTGTCTTATTACATGTTTCCCTCACTTTTTTCTTTGTTCGTTTCCTCTGTGGAACGAAATTAAAGTCGAGAGTCGTGTTTCCTTCGCAGTCACTCCTGGCTGATGTTTCGCCAGCACTTCCGCCGGAAGCAACGTCATTTATCCCATGGGATCTGACGCGCAGGTATGGTACTTCAAGTTGCCGACTCTTTAGTAATGACGTGTTAGCGTGTGTGCTTTGTATGTTTTACTTTCTGCTCCTCATATGGGCTGAGTGTCCACGTAGTGCCGCCGTAATCAGTCATTCCCTCCCCGACTTTACGCACCTGACCAGCTGAGGGGATGAAATCCCAGCAACATTTTGAAAGAGGCTAAATGCGAAAGGCATCGCTGTGCACTGTTAATGCACGCTAAAGCACTTCAGGTTCTGTACATAACATTTCGTGGTCATTTTTCATCTCATCTGTATATACTTGAAATCAATCGGTATCGATCCCACGGTCCCGGATAAAACATTCGAGCATCTCGCCTGTCACACCTTTACTAGTAAACAAAACACACGATTCCACTGCTTCGTCTATTATGCCCATGCAAGTACGAAGCGTTTAAACTTTTATGTAGCGACTGAGTAGTCTTCGGCAGCGCTGAAAGTTTGTGGCCTTAAAATATCGCTATATACGAAGAGACGTGGGCATAAAGAGCGCAATGACTTTCTAGAAAAGCATTGCCTGATGTGACAGCCGGTTAAGTGAGCCTCTACGTAGAGCAGGGGTCACACGCATGACAGCGCGACATCCTAATGAAATGTGAGTAACCGCACGGAAGGGCCATTGGGCTCACTTTTAGGCAATACAAAAAGAGAGAGAGAGGGAAAGAAGACTCTAAATGAAACAGAGATTTTAGCCGGCGTTAATGTTCGCTAACATGCTACTCTGTATATGAAAGGGGGGGGGGGGGGGGGGGGGGGGGGAATTAGGGAATAAAGATAGAAGAAGGGTTAGGAAAGAGTGCGGTCGTCACAGACCTTATGTGACGATGAATCATAATATCATAATTGAAGATGTACTTGGAGGCTTGTAAACTGTTTCGAGAAGGTAGCATACTTAAGTTGCATTACTTAAACTTTGCAACATATACTTTCGATGCCTGTTACGTGAGGCATATCTATAAGAGAACTGCCACGCTTCCTTCTTTTTGGTCACGATCTTTTATAACATCCTTGTATTTTCTTGCTATAAATTCGCCGCAAAAAACTTCTTCACTTACCCATGTTTTCATGAAGATCGAAACAGACCAACAACGCTTCTGGACAGTCGATATTCACAATGCCCCGAGTTAACGTTAAGGTTGGTTATGTCACGCTTACGTGGCCTTACAGGTCATGTTTTCTTTTGTGCAATAATGAAACGTTCTCCTTTATCCACATCCCACCCCTATATACAGCGTGTCATTTACGTTTAGTTTAACAAAGACTAGTTTGACTTTTTTTGCTTTCAATTTCGTTCTTCTGCCGGGTTCAGCCAGTTTCTTCCTCGTTCCGCGCTCGTATTTTGAAAAGCCTTCCGATATAAAAATTCGCCTCATTTTAGCTTCAGACACGCCTTCATTATTTATACTTTTTTTTACGATTGATGAACAGCTTGATTTTAATAGGATGAGCCTTTTCCTCATCTTTGCCAATTCTGTAACACATTTTCATTGTTAACAGTGATGTCGAGCTTTCTCATGAATATTTATTTTTTATCACATTTTCAAGATCATCAGATGTTTAAGTGATTTCTTCCTTTATGCCAAATAAATTGTTTTTTCGGCTTCTGTTCTCTGGTTCATAGACCTCGGACATCAAGCATGACACATTGCCTTCAAGTTTTATTATTGCCGATTTTACTTCCTTTACTTCTGACTTAGATCAATTGATACGTTATTTTGCGCTTCTAAACTGCTGAGTCGCCCGGAAATGCTTGCAATATCATGCTCATATTTTCCTGTTTTGTCAAAACATGAATGATAAGAGCAGTACTATTCCTCTGTTCCTGAAGAAGCTCCAGCAACATTTCGTGCTCGGTTGGACCGGGGTTGGCAGTCACAGCATACCAAATGGTTCTTTCTAACAAAGGAATGCATAAAAAGAAAATGCCAACTAACAATATGCACTACAGTAACACCAAAAAGTAGCCATCAATACGATCACTTCGTGTAGGCAAGTAAACACCAACCTTCACAGTGGGGTGAAACCGATTCGTCAGCATGCCGCGGGATGTGCAGCTTCCGTACCCACCCTCAAATTAGATATCCGAGGTGACGGCTCCTACCATCTCGGTCATATCATACGTTCTTCTGACGTCACACAGCCCACCGATAAAGTCATTGCTTGCAGCCCTTTATACCTAGTGGCACGGGCAAAGGCACAATATTTTTTTATTATTTTTAGCTTGCCTCACTATAAATTATGTCACCGTCCAGAAACATGCCTGTAATGTTTCTCTCACATTACTCCATAGCCTGCGTTGGCATTGGCAACGCCGGATAGCCTGCGTTGCCATTGGCAACGCCGGCGTTGCCAATGCCAACGCAGGCGTATGGGCTCCTGGAGAATGACGCTTTCAACGTTCTCTCGCTAAACTTTACAGTGTATTATGTGTGACTAAAAAGCCAATGTCTGCAAATAGGTTTTATATCAAGCAGCCTGGAAAGAAAGGGTTGTTTTGTTCCGACTCCATAGCTTACATGTTTATGCCAGAATCATTTGTCGGAGATATAATGAAGACATAGTACATTCGCTAGTAATCGTACATCGTGGTGGACATTAGAGCCCGTAGTAATGCCAGTGCTGTCATCGCAGTCAAGATATATTGCCGTGTAAGAGATTTAGGCTGAACGTTAAGGACATTTACGCCAATGAAACCAATGTCAAGCATCAGAATTATTTATCAGTGCAGTCATCAAGTCAGACAAGTGAGTCGGTACATTGTATAAGAGAAGATCAGCATCTACTGCAGAACAAAAGTAAAAGAGGCTGCGTCTATTCTACGCTGTATCACTCCAGAAAAGTTGCAAACTCAAACTGAGGATGCCCCACTTGAAAGATTCTCAGTAACTTATGACTGGAGCTTTGATCGACTTGAAGTACACGCGAGTGAAGCATCAAATAGATGAAACTTCGAAAATGGGTCGTGTTAGACACTTTTTGTACGAACGGATGGACTAATCGTGGTGAAGAGGCACTCGTGAATTGGTCGTCGGTATGCCAAAGCAATCCTGCTGATTAGTCGAGACTAAAAAGTAATCGTCACAGTGTGGTGCATGCTCCTGGCGTGATGCTCAGAAGGACTGAGAATCTCGGAAGCGATAAGAGTCACGGACTACACGGGGCACACTGCAAAACAGTCGGTAGTACGGTTTGAATGTAATCTGAGAATGCCACATGCATTTGATATGCGGCTCACGGTCTAAGCTTGCTTATGAGCGATTTTATAAAGCTCCAGTCAGTATTGATGCTTATGCTTTTATAAATCCATGCTTTTTCATATGTGTGGTTATCGTTTTTTTCCGAAATTTTCAATTTTTCATTAAACCATTTTTGAAAATGTAGCAGTGGTTAAACTCGGTTAAACTATAGTTTGAGCTATTTCTCTTCATCGGCGTGCGGTACGCTGTCCGTTCTTCGGCGACATTGGATGCTTGAGAGCTAGCTTGAACGACAGCTTCTCCACCACGCTTCGCATGGCTTCGTTCACGGGTCCGTTGGCAGCTAGCTGACTGCCCTGCTTCTTGATGTCCTGTTTTCTGCCTCTATGCGCTTGCTTTTGCTGTTGCCGTTTTGCCAATCAGTTTTCTCGGCGGCAATGTCCATCGCATGGTAGTCTCATTCCGTTATTAGCGGGCGATGCTGACGTTCAGCCCCAATGCAGGCTTCCCGATCCGACAAATACAGGTCCTGATCTATGGCTGACGAGGCAGAGGCTCGGCAGCCTGTCTGGGAAAACTGATCACATGATCTCGTAACGTTAGCATACAGTCCTCAGCTACCGCGCTGTTCCCCTACCGGTATTAAAACTTACTATTGACGAGCATAACAGCTCACTGTTAGAAAAATTATCGGTTTATGTTTCTCCGCACCGTTTCTAACAAACCCGCTATTGAATGAATCACTTTGGACAAAGAGCCTTCCATTGCACCGAAAAAATAGGATAGCATATATTCCAGTGGTGGGGTGACGGGTGAAATCTTTTATTGTTTTGAAAAGAGAACTACATGGAGATATGCACGAGCCGGTGCTTAAAGGTCGGGCCGTTACAAATACTAAGTGGGGTCCTTATGAGACTCCAGTTATGTCTGCCGCTTTCCGGGTGCGCTCGACCAAGGCCTTGGTGGCCTTAAGGTCATGGCAGCCAAGCAGGGTCACAGGGAATAGCTGTGTTAAAATGGCAGGCCCACAACATGTGGTGGGTGTCCGAAAACTTGTCTACACTGTGCCCGTGAAGGAAGAATCAAAAAGTCTAAGTCAAAACCTTTAAAGTTTGTTCTGCTTGCCGCGGTTTTTGTTATGCGTTATGCGGGAAACGTATTCTAGTATACATTATAGCGATTTCTAGACGACGGACTGATTATACATAAACATTTATGTGAGGTAGGATAGAGGCTGTGTAGTGTAACTTCGAGGCTGCTTCTTTAATCTATAGGGCTGAGCGAAGGGAGGCAAAACAAATGAGATATAGCAAAAATGAGGAGTGCGACGGAAGGATTCAGTTAGGTGTTCTCGCAATGCCATAGGCCAAAAGCACAGATTTCATCTACAGGATCAGAATCAAAGAAAGGCCTCTTTTCCAGGACGAGTGTTCAAAAAATGGCAGCATATGACAAAAGATAGGAGGGCGAGGTGTTACGAAGAAATGAAGGGCGAGATTAAAAATCGAACAAGAAAGAATGGAGGCACCGCTGAGACCAAAGAGAGCGTGCGAAAACTGGGCGACAGCGCGAGTAATGGCCACAACTATAAATCTGAACTCCCCTTTCTTCTTTCCGTGGCCACATCCATCTTCGCATCCAGGGACGGCACGAGCTCTAACCGAGCTGCAAGAGTAGTGTTCGTGTTGACCGCGGTGGAACGCAGCGCTGTCAGGAGCCGAGTTCTGGCCTTGCTTGGCAATATTTCTTGTGTTGGTCATATGTGCGTCTCACTTGGAATGTGTCCCCAGAGCACGAATCACAGTTTTCACCGTGCTCCAAACGAATGGCGACGACTACACTGTAAAGGTGCCATGAATCCAGGTTGTGGAGACACTCGGAAAATGCGCCAGAAAAAAAAAAAAAAAAGAAAAAAAAAACAGTGTTCTGGCGGAGAATCGGTCAACGTGGGTTTTTGCTTAACTGTGATTCCACGAACTATGTGCCTGGTTTAGGTAGCGAGCGTGGTACTCGAAAACTAGGATTTTAGAAATCGTGAAACTGCGTTCACAGCTTCAAGCTACTACATTTTGATGTTCTGGAGACCGACATAAGAAGTTGAGAACGCGATTACAGCACTGAGAGGAAAGGTTTGTTTTGGCAATTATACGAGTGCATCTATTGGATCCCATTGTAGGTTTCAGAAACGCAATTTAAATCATTAGTGCTAAAGATATTTTGTCAGTAGGAATAACAGCCACGTTTATATCAGTGTATATAAGCTGGCAGACAACTTTGAATAAGCTTCACACAAAAAACATAATAGAACAAAGGACAATAAATGCGTGGGTACTGACTATCACGTTCTGGTATAGGTAAAGGGACCGGAGCCCAGTCGCTCGTTCAGCGTTGCGTATTGGGTAGAGACTGCTAACGCATCATCAGCGCTCATTACTGCTTAAAGTAACATTTTAAGCGTCCATTTTCTATTTTGCTTCTATTTTCCTACGATTGAAAAAAGTAAAATGGCGCCAACCTGTAACTGGCCGCGGAAGTTAGATGTTGCGTAAAAGCAGCATGTGCACAGACAGAGAGACACAAAAAAATTAATGATCTTGCTACTGAAAAGCTCAGAAGCTGCGAAACGTACTAAAATATACCTAACTGACTTTTGTGCTTCCGTGATGGAGTCAAATAAGAACCGCTTTGTTCTAGAATGTTTGTTCCTTCAGTGAAGTGCAGGCGAAAGGGTGCCTTTGAAAACGATGGGCTTCTTGGTACGCTCCACATATTATGGTCCGCATAAAACGCAAGTGTCACAAATATGATCGTCTTTCACCAGAGTTCTGGGAGTGACGACGCGATTGGTTTACGTATCCTTTCATTTTATTTCCCTAAATTTCCTTAGTAGCTTGAGTTGCTTTGGGACGTTAAACCTGATAAACCAAACCTCTTTCTTAAAACTATTAATTATGCGTCATTGTTGTTTGCAAGAGACTACATAAACTGCTTCTTTTCGAAGAAGACCAGTGATGCTGCATCTTCGTTGCCTTAAAGAGAAACCCCCTTGAATTGAAGGGCTTTTTAAACAAACTTTTGTTCGATATCACATGGTATAATTAAGTGAGGCACTGGCTCCGGATTATGTCGACCAGAGTGACGTTCTTTAACGAAGCTAACATCTCCCGTCTAGTGTGTGATGTCAGACACGTTTAAGAGCCCCAAGTGGTCGAAATTATCAAGAGCCCTCCACTACGAGTCCTCTCATAGCCTGAGTCGTTGTAGGATGTTGAATCCCAAAAAGCAGTCTGCAACAGCTCTGATGTCATGAGGTGTCCCTATTGAAAAAAGTTATATGAGTCACAATAACCTCATAAAAATTTCTCATACTAATCTCATACAAATGTCATAAAATCTCATATATTGCTAATGCGTTGAAAGACATTTGTATGATATAATATGAGATTTGTTCGAGTTTAGTATGAGACATTTTATGAGGTTATTGTGACTCATAGAGGTTTTTTCACTAGTGGTGTGACGCTTAAAGTAATGTCATGAGGTGTATGACGCTGCGAGCGAGGCCGTAGTGGAGCACTCCGAATTCGTTTTTTTACCGGAGGCTCGTTAACGTGCGCTACCATCATGCATTACACAAACTCCTTGCACTTTGACCCGATCGAAACGCGGCCGCCGCGGCCGCAATCGACCGGTGTCATAGAGCCAGCAGTCGAACATTCCAACCACTGAGGTACTGAGGCGTAGCTAAAGGCGCCATTTAATACGCGCAATTGAACTCTCTAAGTAATTTATGATACTTTTCCGCTCCATATCTTCGATAAGTTAAAGAGAAAGCAGGAGAGTAACGAAAATTCTCATGTTCAAAGTATAAAACGGTGACGACCTCAGAAGCTGGCGGTTTTCAGCGACTATCCAATCCAAAGAAATCCTTTGGCGCCATTTAAAGGACAGAGGATGGCAACTAAGCGGAACTAAATATGCCGATGCAATCCGACAGTGGTCGGTTAACGAAACATAGTAGCTGATCTAGAGCTGCGGCCATTACGGATTTATCCCAGTGTTCCGCGTACTATCCTTTTGGGCTTGATCAGTGTGCAGTAGTAGGAAGGTTTAGGGCAATAATCATAAAACAGCAGCATTATGTGCGGCATTTTATGTGGTCTTGTGCGTGGGCTTTCGGGGTAATGATGGAAGTGCTGTTATAAGCTTACTTACAGCCATCTGGGATAGTACGGGCTTAAAGCTGCCGTATGCCGTATACCGGTATCGCTCAAGAGGAAAGTATACAACAGTTGCATCTTACCTGTACTCACCTATGGTGCTGAAACGTGGAGGCTAACCAAGGAGTTCTACTTAAGTTGAGGACAACCCAGAGGGCTATGGAACAAAAAATGTTAGGGGTAACATTAAGAGATAGGAAGCGTGCAGAGTGGGTCAGAGAAATAACTCAGTTACCGACATTCTAGTGGAATTTAAGAAGAAGAAATGGGCATGGGCAGGACATGTAGTGAGAAGAGAGGATAACCGATGGTCGCTTAGGGTAACAAACTGGATTCCAAGGGAAGGAAAGCGTAGCAGGGGGCGGCAGAAAGTTAGGTGGGCTGATGAGGTTAAGAAGCTCGCGGGGGTCAAGTGGATGCAGGTAGCACGGAACCGGATTAAGTGGAGAAATAGGGGAGAGGCCTTCGCCCTGCAGTGGGTATAGTCAGGCTGATGATGATGATGATGACGATGATGATGATGCTTAGAAAAATATATGACAGCTGTATCCTACTGGTGCCCACATATAGGGCGGCAATATGAAGTTCAATGAAAAACGTTAAACTTAAATTGGAGACAGTGCAGTAGTTATTGAAAAGAAAATGATTGGTTCAGCGTTTAAAGATAGGAAAAGAGCAGATTGGGTCACGGAACAGACGCGAGATGTTTTACATTATAGTCAAACTCACGAAGAAGAAATGGGCATAAGCAGTACATGTTATGCGAAGAGAGGATAACCGATATGGTCATGGACTGAATTAATTTCAGTGTAGCATGAGACCGCATAATATAAGTGGGCGGAGGAAGTTTGGAAGTTCGCAGCGATAACTTGCACATAGCCCGCACAGGACTGACTTAAATCGAGGAATATACTAGAGGCATCCCGTAGTTGTTGTAATTGGGGTGAGGCTGATGATGATGTCGATTATAATTATGATGAGAGATTTCGCGCATGTCTTATCATTGGCCGGGTAAAACGCGTGCCCTGGCGAAAATTGATCAAGTCATTGGAATGCAAATTTTCTCAGCTATGCTAGAAAAGAAATTCCCACAATGGAACTTCCCGTGCCGTGCTTGTGCACATAGCAGACGCTGTCAATCTTAATATTTCTTCTTCAGCTGGCAACATGGCGGTGTCTGTAAGCACCCTTCTTAGCGCCTCCGGGGTGCTAGGTATGTGGTAGCTACAACCGGTAAGGCTCGAGAGGTGAAATATATTTATTTTAATTATTATCTGAAAAGTAAGAACATCTAAGGTATCGGTCCTCTGCGCGAGCAGTTACAAAATGCAGGCAACTGCTGTTGCGCTTCCCGTTCCCCTCAGCCTGCTTCTCCACGTCCATTTTCTGGCTGTTTCCTTACAACTATGGAACATTTTTCAAAAGACGTCATGATTGACGCGAGCAACTGGTGTGTGCCATCTCCAGCAGCCCAAAGCAGGGCGCATTTGGTGCAGAGACGCATGACTGTGGTTACTAGTTAAAAAATAAAGATATTTCATCGTTTAAAAAGACAGGTAAAGGAAGGGGACCCGAACGTTTTGAGTACTTAAACAATATATTTTCTCCAGATTATCTTAAGTGATCTAATAAGCATTCTACAGCAGTTTCTTGCTAGACTCACCAATAAAATGATAAATATTGCAATATACCTTTGACGTACTTACCCTAAGAATGAATAATAATAATAATCAATCAATCAATCAATCAATCAATCAATCTTTATTTAATGTGCGCAGGAACAACCATGTGGTCTTTGTGCTGCAGCACAAAAAAAAAATGAAAAAGCACAAACATGTTTACACACACAGAGAGAACACAAAAAAAAGAAATAAATAATACATGAAATGAAACTGAGACGAAAAGTATCACGGAAATTAAGCAAACAATGAGTATCATCACTTATATACACAGTGAGAAAATTTTTTAGCACACCAGGAAATAAAGAAAAAAAAAAAAGAACGGTAGGTAGAAGAGGAAAAAAAAAAAAAAACAGATGACTGACATTGATTATAGTAATATAGAAATATACATAAAATAAACAACCATTCCAGGCGCAACAAGTGCATGGTACTTAAAACACAGGCTAGAAATACAGAATAATACAATAAAGAAGTAAAATTGAACAAGGGACAGTAAGATTCGAATATAAAGTTTAAAGTTGAAATATAAGCAAGAAACGGATAAAAAGTAGTTCAAGATACAGACAGCATTGAACAGGAGAAAAAGCAAAAAGTGAAGTAAATACAATTTAAGGCTAGAAAGTGGGAGTTATATGTGATAAAGTACTATTTAGAATACAACGCTACGAACATCCAATGTAAATGAACAGAGCGAGTTTTGGAAGATGTCAAGGTGAGGACAAAAAGAGTTAAATAACCACTGCATCCTGTCCAGAGGGGAGTGGGAATGAAGAGGAGAAACCTGAAATGGTCTGAATTCCCTCATGCTCTTTCGCGGAACGCGCAGTAGGATGTACTCTAAGAGCTGAGGGCACATAATGTGGCCATGAAGGAGTTTGTACAGAAATATGATATCAAGTCTGATACGACGGCAGTGAAGGGAAGGAATAATAATAATAATAATAATAATAATAATAATAATAATAATAATAATAATAATAATAATAATAATAATAATAATAATAATAATAATAATAATAATAATAATAATAATAATAATAATAATAATAATAATAATAATAATAATGCTCTGCTTTTTTTTTTTTCATTTTTCATTCAGTAGTGTAGTCCTCTGGATGCGATTGTCGTCACTTCTACTTCCGCAACCTATTGTCCTCCGCAGCCAATTTTACACCCTTTTCGACGTTCATGTAGAAAGCGTTGCGATTTTCAGTTTTAAACCGGCCACATTTTTTGCAATGTTTACTTTTTTCCACTGTGACTTTGTTTTCTTGTTCCATGCGTTTGTTTTGTGCTAACGTCCTCGTTATCTTGCATCTTGTTATAACGAGGATTTATTTGCGTATCTTTGTTTTCTGTCCTTTCGCAGAAGTCTGTAGTGTGAATCAAATATATAAGTGAAAAGGTGAATACCAAGGCAAATAAAAAGCCATGAAACCCGAGTCGCTTGTCTGTTTGTGAAGAGAGGTATCGAGATAGCCACTGGGAAGAAAAATAATATAATGCTTACGAAGAAAATGGGAGCAGAATAATGTCCTCTCTACGTTTCCCTACTTTCTCCAAAAGAATTGAAAGAGAAAATAGAGGCTGAAGAAAAGGGAACAGCTTCCCAAAGCGTCTCCGTTCATGCACCAAGCAGGCTTCTGAGTTATCGCTGGGTCGCTGCAAGAAAGTGCAGTACGACGCTACGTTTAACCTTTCCGCTTGTCCCCAGCAGACAACACACGGTGAACCACGGTGGGATTTATTTATCGCGCATCGTATAGTCGCGCTGCTGGAGCCGACGGTTTGCTTGTATGCTGACTCCAAGTGCAGCGAAGGTCGGTGCGGTAGATGAGCACCGCATCTGCGCAGGATGGGGCCCGGCAAAAGCTCCGTGCAGTGTTGGTGGCTCGGGAAAAAATGTATGGCTGTCTGGCTGTCTGGCTGTCACTCTCCGTCGCTGCTCCCGGCGCAATCGCCTCCTTGTCTTTCCCTTGTGTCAAAAACGTTCGTGTCTTCAGAATCTATTCACTTTGAGTTGCTGCAAAAGGAAAGCGTCATAGCTTTTTTATGGGGGTTTCCACTAGTTAAGTTGTTTTTTTTTTTTTTTTCGAAGAATGTTATGTGGCATAGTTGTAGAACATAAATGTTGTGCCTTTTTTTTTTTACCCTGAGCAGTAGAAAGAAAGAAAACGAAACCTTCATCCCTCATTGAGTTTATTTGTCTGGTGATAACGTATAGGCGAAGCGCATGTGATATTTTTTTGGCGATAATGTAGTAAATCGATCTATTTACGCCAAGCTAACCTTGTTTTGCCGACTTGCGAACAGCTAAGTTTTCTTCTTTATTTTAAGCAAATGAATACGAATAAGCAACAAAGTACGCTATATGAACAGACATAGCTGTGCACACGTAGTTAATGTCTCTTTCCAGCAATTTCAGTCAGCAATAAACGGAGTTCCTAAAGTCACTTGCATATACGCGAAAACAAAAGCATCACACCCTGGCGCTGTACGCGCAGCAGGCACATTTTCTGTCCCTGAGAAAGGAATGACTGGTGGTTTTAAATTTATCCAGTGGCCACGAAGAAGCCTACTATAGAGTAAGCTAAATTTAAGCTAAGCGAATGGCCAGTTAAGTCCCTATTTAATTTTTTTGTGGGGCTAGCAACTCTGAAATGCGCGTGATTTGTCGAGCTAGCAACTATCGTTCACGTCACAATGAAACTCTTTCTTTAACTGTCATTTCATTGCTGTGAGAGAGAGAGAGAATAATTTTTGTATATATAAAGTAATTACGCGGGTGGTTCATCCAGGGCCGAGAAACCATTGGCGAATATACGGCCCTCCAGGCCTGACCGACCAGCTGGCGCTGAAGGGGGAGCTCTGTGTGAGCCAGCTTCGCCTCCCACTGCTCATAGCTACGTTTCTGTAAACCGTATGATTTACGTTGTTCGGGTCAGTTCCAAACCAGAGATGTGCGACATCGTTGCTGCGAGGGCCACGAGTATCAGACTAACGCGACACGACATGCTCATCACTCTGTGATAACCAGTTAGGTGAGCAGGGTTAGACCGGTGGCCTAATCTCTGAGGTCGCAGATTGCACGCGAACGAATGGAGACCCGACTGAGACTGATTGGCTAACACTTTAAACGTCTTTGATGCGAAATAATGATTATTTTTAACCGGAACATGCTGTGCCGACTGATAAAAAAAAAAAAAAAAAAAAAAAAGAAAAAACGGACAATCCCCCCGCAAAGCTCAGGAAAGTTACCCGTATACTAGGTATTCGAGCTAAACTAAGAAAGATTTCAAAAAGAACGCAGATTCCTGCCGCGAGGCCCTTAAGGCTCCGCGTCAAACCTCCAAATATACAATAAACGTTTTCACCACCACCGCCACCACCACCACCGGGGTGGCGCAGTGGTTACTGTTCCCAAATATGCGGGATCGAATCCCGGCCTCGGCGGCTGCTTTTCGATGGAGGCGAAAAAAAAGAAGCCAGTGTGCTGTGCGGTATCAGTGCACGTTAAAGAACCGCAGGTGGTCGAAATTTCCGGAGTCCTCCACTACGGCGCCCCTTATAGTCTGAGTTGCTTTGGGACGTTAAATCGTACAAACAAAACCAACGTAGATTCCTTGCCCAGAAAGCTCAGCTGAGGATGGTTGGGAATCTCGATGCCATCTTCTACACTTTTCGTTCACTAAAGTTAATTAGTATACTAATTAACGAACTATTTGATTTCCTTTACAGGAATAAATAGTCAGTTGAGGTGTTCTAGACCATCTTCAGAAATGCTGCTGATTGATATATATTAGCAAAACGTTACCGGCTACGGACTACAATGTCTTCATATGGCGTACACAAAATAAAAAATCCCTCTCAGTAACAGCAGTGTCACCTAAGATTATGAAGACGTATCTGAGAGAGGAAAATCTGCTTTTCTTTGGTGCACCCTCTTTGAAGAGGCTTTATGTGCGCACTGGGTGAGAGAAATGTTGTAGCAGCCGGCCACACAATACCACCCCCCCCCCTCTCTCTCTTTCTCTCTTTTGTATGGCTGGCAGATAGCACTACGAAAGAGGTACCTTAGGGAACCATTGCAATTGCGTTTTCTTTTTTTTTTTAAGTAGCTAAAACTCAATTCATAATATTTATTTTCAAAAGAAAAGAATAGGAACACAGATTAATATTTCTTAATTATACACAATAAATAACAAAAATTGCAGCTTTGCGTTTTTGAATTTCCTTGCGGGAAGAAATGCGAAAGGATTGCGAATACTGCACCTATCACTATCGCTGTCTATATAATCTGTTAACGTCATATGTTTACTGTTAATGGTGATCTCGATTTCCAGTGAGGTGTGTTATCATACTCATTAATCTTATCTTATTTCATTATCATGAGTATCATTACTCTGTTAATCTGTACTCAACATTGATGTGACTTATTATTACTAATCATCCTTTGTTAACGGCCCGGTTATCGTTAGTTATAGTTATTCTTATCATCTTTATCTCACGTAAACGTCTGGCGGTCCCCCATCCTATCCGCACTTCCTGTTCACGCCAGCCATGAGCGAAATGCTGTCGCATTCAAATACGCCAGACTATATAAGCCGCGAAAACGCGAAGTTCACATGCGAACTTGGAACCCAGTCACCCTTCTCACCGACGAAGCACGTGATCGTCACTTGCGTCGAATGTCTACAAGAAAAAATAAAAAACAGATGTGAGACCGAGGAAACAATGGTCATACATTGCTTCCTCGCCGCTACGCACTGAGATCGACAACAGCCGGCGCTTAACGGGAGCGCAAAGTGCACGCACCAACACGCACGAAGGAAAGGAGACAAAAATATGGGCAGGCATAAACAGGCCACATTTTCAGCTGTCGCTGCTGCTGCTGCAGCTGAAATGAAGGCGATAGCTGCGTGGTGGCACCGAAGGGGAAAAAAGGGAAGTCTGTATGATGGGGGAACAACGCGACCGCCAGGAAGATGAAAACAGCCCGTATCAAATTCCTGTCGTTCCTTTTCGCCTCATTCGGCTCGGCGAACGTTAGTGCTTTGCGCGATGCCCTGGCTGGCACACGCAATGTGTGTCGCCTGCGTCCAGTTTTCGGTCGCGGGCTTCACTTGGGTAGTGCTGTCTGTTGGTCGCTGAGACCCATTCGGTGGTTGCCTTTCACTCTTCCTTTCTGATGTTTCTTCTCTGCCGTGCTATTTTGTTTCGTTTTTCTTTTTATTTTCTCCTCAACATTTTGTGTTTATTTTCTTCGTTTTTCTCTTTCCCTTTTTTTTTCTTCATTCCTTTTCTTTCATCCTTCATTTTGCTCTTTTTTCTATTTTGAATTTTCTTTTGTCAGTTAGAGTTATTTCATTTCCTTGCTTTGTTTGCAATTTGTTTTTTTCATTTAATTTCAGGTTTTCTCCCTGTTCCAGCTTTTATTCCGTTTTTTCCGTTTACTTTGAGTCTTGTTTCCCTATCCTCCTTTCTTAATTTAATTGCTTATAAATGCGTTTCATTTTCTCGCGTAATCTTTCCTTTACTTACTTCAAATGTACTTGTTTCTTTCGTTATTTCATTTAGGTGGCTGTCTTCAGACTCAAACCCTATTTTTCATTTTTTTTTTTTTTCATTTTAATACATAATTTTTACTTTCGTTTCTTATTTTTCGTTTAGATGGATGCATGCATTGTGGTGATTTCCTTCTTTCTGAACAAATAATAATAAACACATGACTAAACTTACTTTCCCTTTTACAGGTTTACATTCCACAAGCAACGCCTCTCGATTGGTCGCAGGGCTGGCTTTTTTCGCGCTGTGTACAGATTCAGACGTCACAGCTTATCCGTACACGAGAGGTCTCGTCATCACATGATGCCAAAATTAAGGAAGACCATATTACCCATTTAATCGGCCATATAAACGACTTTTAACAAAATCTATTACGATCTGAGTCAATAACTGACAGCGTCCAAGATAATTAACGTTATAGAGACGAAGATACTGGGCACAAAACAATAAAACTTGTCATTTGTCACCTACCTAAGCATCTCTCGGGCTTATGTAGTGCGGTCCTCCAAGAACAGTAGAAGAGGCGAGAGCAGGTTACGTATTTTACCTCCTCGTCTCGCTTACATAATAGATGGGTGGTAAAACGATTCATTTTGAACCGTGAAGAAAAATGTGGTGCAATGGCAGCACATGTTAATCAAATTTTCACTTACGACTGAACCGTGCCGTTCAATAAACAGGGGTCGCTTCTTTGCGAATGGTTATTTAGTTGTCAGAAAAAATAGCGTGCGGCCCAAAGACTAATAGTCGGTTTGGTCGTAAACCGCTTACGTTGTGTCGACAGTTCGATTTTTCCAGCGTCCTAAAGGCGTCTCGGCTATGAGTGCTTCCATGCCGCCACATGTCAACCATGCTCGTCAATTACTGGGTGCATGCTGTTACTTAATTTTTACTTGGGCTGAACACAGCCGTGTGAGGAGAAGGGGAGGACAGACTGAAACTTGCCGAAATGTATGGCACACTAAAGGATGAAGGGAATGTGGTGCCGCTGGGAGGTTAAAGTAAAAACACCGTAAGAGGATGGAGTAGTTCTCCTCAGTAATGAAGTCAGACTGCCTTTATTAAAAAGGATGAAAAATGCTCAGGTATATTTGTGGCGAGAGGAGCCTGAGTTATTGAGTGTGACAAAGCTGGGACAAGGTAGTTTCATGGTAAGAATGCATGGTAAGAACGCATGTGCTTTGCACCACAAACACTGATGAGATAGGCTGAAGGAAGTACGACACATACGCTATCTCATGCCTACTTCTCCCCATATCCTATACGGTGCGAATTTACATTCATATGAAAAGCATTCTCTACCTCTCTACATCAATTCTCTACCAAGTGGACTGTACCGATAATCACATATATCACTCGCTTAGGCCACCACCACTGCCATATATGTGGTCATTACCCTGACAGAGCACCCGAATTTCATCTATCCACCGCACTGATTCTGACACAGATAACTATATGTACAAGAGTACACAGATCTACATACCCAGGCACCCTCTTCTAGGCAAAGCTTGGCCGCTCCCTACCGTGTCCAGATCAATACTTACGCCACTGCTCGTTGGCTATACCGATCAAGGGCTGGGCATCATAGGCTTCAATTCTCCAGCTTGACAAGGCGACACTCATCACGTCCTTAAATAAACGTTTTAAAGCTCACGTTTCTCTCCTGTCCCCATTTCTATCCTTGGCGTTGACCTTACACTATACACACACGTAGACACATTACCTGCCCAGGCTTCAGACAGACGCCAACAGGTACTTTTCGCCTCCATGAGTCTCCTACTACTTATGGTAATTCCTGCACACGCCTGCCGTACCACAGGCACAGGGTACGAAGATGGCCGCTCAGAGATGAACTCAGAGGCATTTGGCGCTGTCTGCTATTAAAAAATGCAGTGATGCAACACATATCTTAAACTGTTCAGGAAGGGAAGGATGACTTAAAATGAATGAATGAATTAATTAATGAATTAATGAATGAATGAATGAATGAATGAATGAATGAATGAATGAATGAATGAATGAATGAATGAATGAATGAATGAATGAACGAAGTGAAAAGACGCTCCCTGACTGCTTCACGAGCGGACTGGTTTTCTGTGCCAGAGTCGATGTGGCTCGGAGTCCACAAGCACAAATGTGGCGGTCACTCTTTTCGAATTTGGGTACAGTGCGATGGAGCTTGGCCTCGATTACTTTGGTACAATTAGGGCAATTAAGTTCAAGTATGACGGCATGACAGTCCGTGCTGAGGGTGGTGCAGTGGTAAGACGCCCGACTACTGTCCGGAATACCCGGGTTCGAACCCGACCTCGGCGGCTGCGTTTCGATGGAGGCGAAACGAAGTGGCGTCCGTGTGCTGTGCGATGTCAGCGCACGTTAAAGATCCCCAGGTGGTCGAAATTTCCGGAGTCCTCCACTACGGCGTCTCTCGTAGCCTCAGTCGCTTTGGGACGTTAAACCCCAAAAACCAAACCAAACCAAACCAGTCCGTGCTGAGCCTAATTCAAAGTAAGGTCTCGCCCATCGCAGACGTACGATCATACTGGAGCTATATGTGTGCATCAGGGACCCCCAGAAGATCACAGTCGGTCGGAGTCACCCATGGTAAATAACGAGTGCGAGATCCGTTGAAAGACAAGTATTTCGGACAAACCCAGGCTATCGCTAGCATGTCCTCTTTATATATGCATCTAGAAAAACACCCATTCCATCGTTAAGTGTTGGTTGCGCTCTTCGTTATCCTGCAAGACGGCGTTGTATCGGGCGATCGGCTGCAAATGATCGGTAACTATGTAAACCAATATCTGGTGTTACTATAGGGCCAGAGGCGTACCTGCGAAATCGGCGGGAATAGACAGACGACTACCCCAGTAGTCGAGTACAACGCCTTGTTTAGTGCGGAAGGGAGGCTCATTGTGTCGTTGGCCTCAGTGACAATGTCTAACAGCGGTGGTAATAAAGTAGGCGTTTCGATTGCCGTCAGAGGAGTGTGGCTGACTAGGCCGTTAATAGGGTGTAAAGATGCTTGAAGCATTATCATCTAAAGTACGGAGTCATCACGTTTGGTAAAGTGGTGTAGCGGTGCGCCGGAGGCAAGTCTGCCGCAACACGTGCGAGCGAAAAACAGGTTGCCTGACTGGCCAACCATATTTATTCCATATACATGTGTGAGATGAAGCATCTGCTTCTAGGTGGCCCTTAATCCGCCTTTTTCACAAAATGTGGCGCCCTCTGGGAGTGGTTGGAAATTCGTCTGCTACTGGTTGAAAACGTTCTTGGAAGAAGCAGCCGCCAGCGAAATGATGGTGTATTTTCTTGACAACTACTGCTATCTATCGCATGCGCCTCTCACAAATATCAACTACACATAGCCTCCGAGGTCAGCTACGGCTGCGCTGATCGCGGAGGCCAAGAACTGCGCATGCGCAGCTAGGTTTGGTGGTTTGTTTTCAACCAGGGGAGAGGCGCGCATGAGCAGAGCGGCCTTGTGAAAAAGGCGGATTCTTTATTCTCGGCTCCAGAGCTGTTAGTGCTAGAGGCAGGAACACCAAGAAGCCAGATAATGCTTCGCATAAATGTAAACATACGGTCTGAGAGAAACAAAGAGAGCAGAGAGTGGGGTTAATGGATGCCTCCAATTACAATAAACTATGTTTTCATAGGTAAACATGCTCGAGCTCTAGGCCAGAAACCGAGAGTTAGATATTATTAATTGCAGCCTGCAGTTCAGTTTACATTTCGTAGGAGTTTAAGTCCACTGCCGCATTCCAAATAATAATCTCTTACACATAGATAACAAGAACTTGAGACCGGAAAGCGTGGCGTGACATGGTCCATAGGGTCACGAAGAGTCGGACACGACTGAACGCCTGAACTGAACTGAACAAGAACTTGGAGAGGTATTAGTTCGAGGTTTTGTGATACTTGGGCCATGGTGGCATTAAGCAGTATGCTTCAAAAGATGGAGCCCTGAGGAACACAAGGTAGTAGCCAAGATAGTAGCTCGGTGCAGTAGAATTTCCAACAGATCAAAGAAAAGTTCGTTGACCGCATCGGAAATGGTCGACCCGTTGCAGAGACCGAGGATTGGTATATGCCGCAGCAATTTGTGCGAACACAATGTTCTGATTCGCGTTATAAAAAGACTTCTACATGTCAACGCCTAACATATATACAATCGTTCATTCCCGTATGTGCTGCGCCAAGTTCAGTTTAATGGCTGACGCAAGGTTTAGTGTGTCATATGCGCGAAGGACATTACAAGGCTGTCTTAGATTAAAGTAACTTTTTTAAAGATATTTGCTTCTTTTAAAATGAAACAGCTCATCAGATGCTGATGAGTGAATCTTGTCTATGGATGTAGACTGGGATGAAATAGGATGTGTTTATTACAGAATTGTGAAAAGCGTTTCTTATTTTAGTCCAGTTTTTTGCATGACTGTGAAGTGTGACTATCTTGTCCCCACAACCTGCATGTCCTCTCTCTTTTCGTAGAAATAAAACTACGTGTAAGGTGTGCGTGTTCAATTTACAAGCGGCATAAAATGACTTCAATGAAACGTTCTTTACGTGAGCAAGAATGTCATTAGATTAGCTTAATTTTACTTTATTATTTGACATATATGGGCGCAAAACTTGGATAAAAGCGAAGCCGGCCGCCAGTATATCGTACTCGTGGTAATACTTCATTCGACTTAAGATCGAGTATCTGTTAAGTTACCCGTGGTTGAAGTGAGTGTTGTCAGACAGGATAGCAATGAGTGTAGGCTCCTATCCCAGCTTAGGAATTGGATGGGCTGCGCTTGGTCCAGGACTGTATAATCAACCAAAGCATACTTGATAACTGCAAGAAGCTTGAAGCGCATAGACTCGTTAATATTTCGTAGCATTTCACACGTGATTCTGCTGTGGCCCGGTGTCGATCGTGGTACACCCTGAGCTATCCCTAGTGAAAAACCCTATGAGTCACAATAAATTCATACAGATTCCTCATGCTTAACTCACAAAAAAACTCGTACAAATCTCATATATTCTCATATAAATATCATTCAACTGATGAGAAATATATGAGATTGCATAAAATTTGTATGAGTTTAGCATGAGAAATCTGTGTGAGGTTATTGTGACTCATAAGGTTTTTTCGCTAGGGTAGCGCAGCCGAAAGCTCCGCTAATGTTACAGTTACGTCGGGGTCATCATTGGGCGTTAGGATGTCAGCGGCATCAAATGTTTCTGAATCGTGGTAAAGGTGTCCGGAAAAAAAGTGTGGATTTAGGCATGGCTTGAACTTAGTTATAGAGCAAACACTGAGTTTTGCAGCGATAGCCGGATGTACCTGCTGTATGTAGGCGCAGGCCGTACACTGACGAAACTTACAGGCTCGGACTGCTCCATACCCTCCACTACTACATGCCCGATACCCAGACCAGTTTTCCTCTATATGCAGACTCTGTGGCAAACCAGGACACTTCCTACATATCCTTCTTACATGCCCCACCTTTCCTCATCACCCATCACCGAACGTCCCAGAGTCCTACTGGGAGTCTCCCATGAAGAGCACCTCAAGTCAAGACCAACGGAAGATCATTTCCAGTGCTATGAGGAGGATTGCTCTTCAAGGGCTTTCTTTTGCCTTATAAGGGTGTCTCCCATGTAATAAGGGAGCACCCAAGTGCCATGCAAAGGGCTTCTCCCCCACTATTTGTTCCAATGGCAATTAAAAGTTTTACCACCCGCTCGCCGTAGGCGCCAAAAGAATCGGCAACACGACCACGATCATAGTAGCCTTCAGAGGACCCAAGGTACCGAACTTTGTCCGATATGGTGTCACGCTCATACCGTGTCACCTGTACAGAAAGCAAATTGACGTCTGCCACCAGTGTGGTCGGGTCGGGCATCGCAAGGACGTGTGCCCGACGCCAACCAACTGGATCTGCAGGGGCTGCGGCCAAGCGAACCCAAAAGATGACCACAAATGTACACCAAAATGCAAACTTTGCGGCGGCGCTCACCCGACCGCCGACAAAGAATGTAAAGCCAGATACAAGGTTCCCTACGTCGTTCGCAAGCGTCAGTGGGAGTGCCGAAAGGTCAGCCATCAGCTGCCGTCGGAGAGCGATTTCCCACCACTCGACAAGCCAGCTGCCCATAAGTCAAGAACGCCATCGAGAGACCGCGCGCAGTCGAGAAATAGCAGCTGCAGGAGCCAGAGCAGAGACGCGCGAAAAACGAAAACCCAAGGATCACTGTCGCGTGAGAGAGTCGGTTGGGGCAACGCCGCACAAGGTATCATGAAGATAAATCCAAGCTACAACGCCAAGACAGAAGACAACGCTTCAACCAAGGAACGAGAGATCAACGAGGCCCTAAAAAAGGAGAACGCGACCCTGCGAGCCACCATCAACAACCTCACCAAGGAAATCGCGGAGATCCGCAACGCCCTCCGCAACGTCGAACAGCAAAGATCCAGCCCGAGCGGCAACAACAAGGCCGAAGCAACTACGGCCGACGCAGACAAGGAGCCGGCAACGAAGAAGAGGGCCGTCGAATCGCGCAAGACCAAGAACAACATGAGCAACTGCAGCACCGACAGCAGCAACAACAACGTCGAGGCCAAACTCAACAGCCTCGAGGATATGATCAAATCGATGAAGCAAGCCATCGAAGCCTTCCAAACGGAGAACGTCAATAGACTCAACAATCTACAAAGAAGCGTGCAACTAATACTAAGCAACCCAACGTTCGCGCCAGTACAGCATCAAGTCAACCAAGCGCAGCAACACGGAGAATTCCGAATCGGACAATCATGGCCTCCAACTCCACAGGCATAACAGTGTGGCAGTGGAACTGCCGCGGCTTCGTCAAGAAGAAGGCAGTCATCCAGCAGTACATCGATCACGCGGCTCGCAAGCCCGACGTGCTCCTCCTCCAAGAAACACTAACGGACAAGCCGTCCCTCCCCGGCTACAGGGTGCACGCGGGCCCGCCCGACGGCAGAGGCCTGTGCACCCTGGTCAGGAAGGGACTCACCTTCGTCGAACACCGGCTAAGCAATGTCAGGATTGAACACACGCTCACCGAACTCATACCGACCAAGCAAAGAAAAAACAGCATCTTCATGTTGAACATCTACAGTAACCCATCGCGGAGACTCCAGAGGTTCAAAGCCATTCTTAACAAGGCAAGCACGACGGCCGGCCAGAGCACGCTGATCGCATGCGGCGACTTTAATGCGATGGATCCGGCGTGGGGCTACGTCAAAAGCAATGCGAAAGGCAGAAACCTATCCCAAGACGCGGCGGAACTCGACTATACCCTCATAACCGACCCGGCTTACCCAACGAGAATTGGCAACTCCGTGTCCCGAGATACCAGCCCCGACCTCACGTTCGTCAAGAACAACGAACCGATCACGATCACGTGGAGGAACACGGGGGTGGACCTCGGTAGCGACCACATGATATTGGAAATCGTCATACCGGAGCAGAGCAGTACCAAAGTCAGGAAACATACGTGGATCAACTGGTCTGCTTTCAGAGATAACAGAAATCAGGAAGCGGAAGAGACCGAAATCGACGACATCGACGCGTGGACCAACAAGATCCTCCAAGATGTTCGAAACTCAACCAAAGACATAGTAACAGACTTCGAAACGAACAGAATGGATAGCCGACTGGCCCACCTTATCGAGGCCGAGCAGTCCATTCTCAACAGATGGAAACAACAACGCCTTAATCGTAGGCTACGAAAGAAAGTCGCAGAACTCAACAGAGCAATCGAGGACCACTGTCGAACGCTATGTGCGCAACAGTGGAACGATATATGCAACGCTGCCGACGGCCAGATGCACAACGGGAAAACATGGAACTTGCTGAAGCATCTGCTCGACGAAACCAAGACTAAGTCACACCAAAGGGACCGACTGGCGAAACTAATCCATCGAGAAGTCACTAAACACGGCGCCGATAAGGTGACGAAACGCATCAGCGACAGATACCTGCCGACTACGCCCACGGAGAGCCATGGGCCGTACGGGGGGCTGCCCAACGCCCGTCTCGACAGAGATATAGATGTAGACGAAGTTCGCAGCACTTCAGGACCTCAACAGCAGGTCGGCGGCCGGGCTGGACCGCATCACCAACAAGGCGCTTAAGAACCTCGACGACAAATCCATAGAAAGCCTCACGAGTTATTACAACAAATGCTGGAAAACGGGAACGCTGCCGACGCAGTGGAAGAAGGCCAAGATCATCATAATCCCCAAGCCGGGCAAGCCATCCGACACGGATAACCTCCGACCCATATTGCTCACATCTTGCGTGGGCAAGGTGTTGGAGCACGTGCTGCTGAACAGATGGCAAGAATACCTCGAGAAAGAAGATCTCTACACGGAAACGATCATTGGCTTCAGGCAGCATCTAAGTACCCAAGACGCCATGATACAGCTCAAGCACCAGATCATCGACGACAAAACTGGCGACAACAAAGCAGTACTGGGACTCGACCTACAGAGCGCCTTCGACAAAGTGAAGCACTCAGCGATCCTATCCCAAGTCTCGAAACTCAACATGGGAGAGAGATCATTCAATTACATCAAAGACTTCCTCACGGACAGAACGGCCGAGCTCAGAGCGGGGGACCTCCAAGCACAGGAGAAGAAGCTGGGAAGCACAGGCACACCTCAGGGATCGGTCATCTCGCCGGTGCTTTTCAATCTCGTGATGATAGGAGTGGCCGAAAGGCTCAGGAACATCAAGGAAGTCCGACATACGATATACGCGGACGACATAACGCTGTGGGTGGAAGGGGGCAGCGATGCCCACATCGAATCCACCCTACAGGCGGCCGTTGATACGATCGAAGACCAACTCGACGGAACGGGGCTCAGATGCTCGCCGAGCAAGTCGGAGCTCCTCGTCTACCCGCCCGTCAAGCACCGCAAACCTAAGAGCAGCCCGAGAGAGTACGAGGCAATCAAAGTGAAGACCAGAGAGGGAAACGCGATCCCAAGAGTCAACAAGATCAGAGTGTTGGGGATGACGATCGAGACGCACGGCAGAAACGGCGAGACCGTCACCCGGCTCATTGCGAAAGCGGCGAACGCCACGAGACTACTCAAACGAGTCACGAACAAGAAAAGTGGAATGAAGGAAGAGAGCCTGATCAGAATGATCCACTCGTTCGTCATATGTCACGTAGCGTACGTGGCGGCCTACCACAAGTGGAACAAGAGCGAGAGAAACAAGATAGATATACTCATCCGCAGAGCCTACAAGACGGCACTGGGACTGTTCGAAACAACGAGCACCAAACGCCTCCTGCAGCTAGGGGTGCACAACACGCTGGAGGAGATAGCGGAGGCCCAACGTGCCGCACAGCTCGAAAGACTGTCTACGACCAAGGCCGGCCGGAAAATCCTGGACAACCTGGGAATTGGATATCAAGGCAGGGAGCAGACGCAGCTCTCCGTCCCCGATGAGATCAGGCGCAACATCAGAGTGGACTCGGTACCGAAGAACATGCACCCGGAGTATAACAAAGGGAGGAAAGCAGCGAGAGCCAAGGCGCTGATAGACCAGCACGCGGCCGACACACACGCACGCTACGTTGACGCGGCTGAGTATGCCAAGATACACGGGTTCACGACGGTCGTCGTCGACGCGACCGGTACCATTCGCACGACCGCCATCACGAGATGCACCAAGGCAGAGCAAGCGGAGGAGGTGGCCATTGCCCTGGCCATCGCCGACCGCGACTGCCACACAGTGCTATGCGACTCGAGGCAGGCGGTGAGAAATTACGCCAAAGGCAGGATAGCGAAAGAAGCTGTGCGCATACTGCAGGCAACCAAAAACGACAATGGCAGCAGACAAGTGAGAATCAAGTGGTTCCCAGCGCACGCGGGCGAGGCGTCAGACCGCAACGCCAACCACAACGAGACGGCACACGCCGAGGCGCGCGCGCTAACGGACCGCGCCTCGGTCGACTGGCCGCTGTGGTTCAGCACCAAAGACCGCATGACGGACTACAACGAAATAACCAAGGTGTTCCGCCTAGCTCGCAGAACTCTTCCACCCCCTTGCTCGGGGCTCAGTCGAGAGCAAGCCGTTTTATTCAGACAGCTACAGACGGGCTCACTCCCCAATCCGTTGCTGATGCATAGAATGTATCCCGAGACGCACCCGACAGACAAATGCAGAGTCTGCCGAACGGAGACTGCCGGCTTCGCACACATGCTGTGGAATTGTACCCAGTACCAGGAAGAAGCTAAGTCTGGGAGGATCCCGCCGCGACTGGAAGCAGCCGCAGGGAGCGACAATCAAGAGGAGCAACTCTGGGCCGTCGAGCAGGTCATCAAGGCGCTGGCCCGGCAGGGAACCAGCGAGCCGGCCACGGCGAGCGGGGACCCAGGCCGCGCGGCCGGTGCCCAGAGGACGACGTAGGCCCCGTCCGGAGCGCGCGCGCGCGAGCGCGCGTTCTATTGCAGGCCCCGAATAAACGTTTTACTAATCCAATCCAATACCACCACCACCGCCGCTTCGGTGGCGGACAACGGCTGTTGCGGCAAGCGTCTTTCTCTCTCCTATTTCTTTCTTTCTTCTCTCTTTTCTCTTCTGTACTCACGAGGCAGCTGAGGTGGCTCAGCAAGCCCCGCCGGGGTGGTGCAGTGGTAAGACGCCCGACTACTGTGCCGGAGTACCCGAGTTCGAACCCGACCTCGGCGGCTGCGTTTCGATGGAGGCGAAACGAAGAGGCGTCCGTGTATTTTGCGATGTCAGCGCACGTTAAAGATCCCCAGGTGGTCGAAATTTCCGGAGTCCTCCACTACGGCGTCTCTCGTAGCCTCAGTCGCTTTGGGACGTTAAACCCCAAAAACCAAACCAAACCAAACCAGTCCGTGCTGAGCCTAATTCAAAGTAAGGTCTCGCCCATCGCAGACGTACGATCATACTGGAGCTATATGTGTGCATCAGGGACCCCCAGAAGATCACAGTCGGTCGGAGTCACCCATGGTAAATAACGAGTGCGAGATCCGTTGAAAGACAAGTATTTCGGACAAACCCAGGCTATCGCTAGCATGTCCTCTTTATATATGCATCTAGAAAAACACCCATTCCATCGTTAAGTGTTGGTTGCGCTCTTCGTTATCCTGCAAGACGGCGTTGTATCGGGCGATCGGCTGCAAATGATCGGTAACTATGTAAACCAATATCTGGTGTTACTATAGGGCCAGAGGCGTACCTGCGAAATCGGCGGGAATAGACAGACGACTACCCCAGTAGTCGAGTACAACGCCTTGTTTAGTGCGGAAGGGAGGCTCATTGTGTCGTTGGCCTCAGTGACAATGTCTAACAGCGGTGGTAATAAAGTAGGCGTTTCGATTGCCGTCAGAGGAGTGTGGCTGACTAGGCCGTTAATAGGGTGTAAAGATGCTTGAAGCATTATCATCTAAAGTACGGAGTCATCACGCTTGGTAAAGTGGTGTAGCGGTGCGCCGGAGGCAAGTCTGCCGCAACACGTGCGAGCGAAAAACAGGTTGCCTGACTGGCCAACCATATTTATTCCATATACATGTGTGAGATGAAGCATCTGCTTCTAGGTGGCCCTTAATCCGCCTTTTTCACAAAATGTGGCGCCCTCTGGGAGTGGTTGAAAATTCGTCTGCTACTGGTTGAAAACGTTCTTGGAAGAAGCAGCCGCCAGCGAAATGATGGTGTATTTTCTTGACAACTACTGCTATCTATCGCATGCGCCTCTCACAAATATCAACTACACATAGCCTCCGAGGTCAGCTACGGCTGCGCCGATCGCGGAGGCCAAGAACTGCGCATGCGCAGCTAGGTTTGGTGGTTTGTTTTCAACCAGGGGAGAGGCGCGCATGAGCAGAGCGGCCTTGTGAAAAAGGCGGATTCTTTATTCTCGGCTCTAGAGCTGTTAGTGCTAGAGGCAGGAACACCAAGAAGCCAGATAATGCCTCGCATAAATGTAAACATACGGTCTGAGAGAAACAAAGAGAGCAGAGAGTGGGGTTAATGGATGCCTCCAATTACAATAAACTATGTTTTCATAGGTAAACATGCTCGAGCTCTAGGCCAGAAACCGAGAGTTAGATATTATTAATTGCAGCCTGCAGTTCAGTTTACATTTCGTAGGAGTTTAAGTCCACTGCCGCATTCCAAATAATAATCTCTTACACATAGATAACAAGAACTTGAGACCGGAAAGCGTGGCGTGACATGGTCCATAGGGTCACGAAGAGTCGGACACGACTGAACGCCTGAACTGAACTGAACAAGAACTTGGAGAGGTATTAGTTCGAGGTTTTGTGATACTTGGGCCATGGTGGCATTAAGCAGTATGCTTCAAAAGATGGAGCCCTGAGGAACACAAGGTAGTAGCCAAGATAGTAGCTCGGTGCAGTAGAATTTCCAACAGATCAAAGAAAAGTTCGTTGACCGCATCGGAAATGGTCGACCCGTTGCAGAGACCGAGGATTGGTATATGCCGCAGCAATTTGTGCGAACACAATGTTCTGATTCGCGTTATAAAAAGACTTCTACATGTCAACGCCTAACATATATACAATCGTTCATTCCCGTATGTGCTGCGCCAAGTTCAGTTTAATGGCTGACGCAAGGTTTAGTGTGTCATATGCGCGAAGGACATTACAAGGCTGTCTTAGATTAAAGTAACTTTTTTTAAGATATTTGCTTCTTTTAAAATGAAACAGCTCATCAGATGCTGATGAGTGAATCTTGTCTATGGATGTAGACTGGGATGAAATAGGATGTGTTTATTTCAGAATTGTGAAAAGCGTTTCTTATTTTAGTCCAGTTTTTTGCATGACTGTGAAGTGTGACTATCTTGTCCCCACAACCTGCATGTCCTCTCTCTTTTCGTAGAAATAAAACTACGTGTAAGGTGTGCGTGTTCAATTTACAAGCGGCATAAAATGACTTCAATGAAACGTTCTTTACGTGAGCAAGAATGTCATTAGATTAGCTTAATTTTACTTTATTATTTGACATATGTGGGCGCAAAACTTGGATAAAAGCGAAGCCGGCCGCCAGTATATCGTACTCGTGGTAATACTTCATTCGACTTAAGATCGAGTATCTGTTAAGTTACCCGTGGTTGAAGTGAGTGTTGTCAGACAGGATAGCAATGAGTGTAGGCTCCTATCCCAGCTTAGGAATTGGATGGGCTGCGCTTGGTCCAGAACTGTATAATCAACCAAAGCATACTTGATAACTGCAAGAAGCTTGAAGCGCATAGACTCGTTAATATTTCGTAGCATTTCACACGTGATTCTGCTGTGGCCCGGTGCCGATCGTGGTACACCCTGAGCTATCCCTAGTGAAAAACCCTATGAGTCACAATAAATTCATACAGATTCCTCATGCTTAACTCACAAAAAAACTCGTACAAATCTCATATATTCTCATATAAATATCATTCAACTGATGAGAAATATATGAGATTGCATAAAATTTGTATGAGTTTAGCATGAGAAATCTGTGTGAGGTTATTGTGACTCATAAGGTTTTTTCGCTAGGGTAGCGCAGCCGAAAGCTCCGCTAATGTTACAGTTACGTCGGGGTCATCATTGGGCGTTAGGATGTCAGCGGCATCAAATGTTTCTGAATCGTGGTAAAGGTGTCCGGAAAAAAAGTGTGGATTTAGGCATGGCTTGAACTTAGTTATAGAGCAAACACTGAGTTTTGCAGCGATAGCCGGATGTACCTGCTGTATGTAGGCGCAGGCCGTACACTGACGAAACTTACAGGCTCGGACTGCTCCATACCCTCCACTACTACATGCCCGATACCCAGACCAGTTTTCCTCTATATGCAGACTCTGTGGCAAACCAGGACACTTCCTACATATCCTTCTTACATGCCCCACCTTTCCTCATCACCCATCACCGAACGTCCCAGAGTCCTACTGGGAGTCTCCCATGAAGAGCACCTCAAGTCAAGACCAACGGAAGATCATTTCCAGTGCTATGAGGAGGATTGCTCTTCAAGGGCTTTCTTTTGCCTTATAAGGGTGTCTCCCATGTAATAAGGGAGCACCCAAGTGCCATGCAAAGGGCTTCTCCCCCACTATTTGTTCCAATGGCAATTAAAAGTTTTACCACCCGCTCGCCGTAGGCGCCAAAAGAATCGGCAACACGACCACGATCATAGTAGCCTTCAGAGGACCCAAGGTACCGAACTTTGTCCGATATGGTGTCACGCTCATACCGTGTCACCTGTACAGAAAGCAAATTGACGTCTGCCACCAGTGTGGTCGGGTCGGGCATCGCAAGGACGTGTGCCCGACGCCAACCAACTGGATCTGCAGGGGCTGCGGCCAAGCGAACCCAAAAGATGACCACAAATGTACACCAAAATGCAAACTTTGCGGCGGCGCTCACCCGACCGCCGACAAAGAATGTAAAGCCAGATACAAGGTTCCCTACGTCGTTCGCAAGCGTCAGTGGGAGTGCCGAAAGGTCAGCCATCAGCTGCCGTCGGAGAGCGATTTCCCACCACTCGACAAGCCAGCTGCCCATAAGTCAAGAACGCCATCGAGAGACCGCGCGCAGTCGAGAAATAGCAGCTGCAGGAGCCAGAGCAGAGACGCGCGAAAAACGAAAACCCAAGGATCACTGTCGCGTGAGAGAGTCGGTTGGGGCAACGCCGCACAAGGTATCATGAAGATAAATCCAAGCTACAACGCCAAGACAGAAGACAACGCTTCAACCAAGGAACGAGAGATCAACGAGGCCCTAAAAAAGGAGAACGCGACCCTGCGAGCCACCATCAACAACCTCACCAAGGAAATCGCGGAGATCCGCAACGCCCTCCGCAACGTCGAACAGCAAAGATCCAGCCCGAGCGGCAACAACAAGGCCGAAGCAACTACGGCCGACGCAGACAAGGAGCCGGCAACGAAGAAGAGGGCCGTCGAATCGCGCAAGACCAAGAACAACATGAGCAACTGCAGCACCGACAGCAGCAACAACAACGTCGAGGCCAAACTCAACAGCCTCGAGGATATGATCAAATCGATGAAGCAAGCCATCGAAGCCTTCCAAACGGAGAACGTCAATAGACTCAACAATCTACAAAGAAGCGTGCAACTAATACTAAGCAACCCAACGTTCGCGCCAGTACAGCATCAAGTCAACCAAGCGCAGCAACACGGAGAATTCCGAATCGGACAATCATGGCCTCCAACTCCACAGGCATAACAGTGTGGCAGTGGAACTGCCGCGGCTTCGTCAAGAAGAAGGCAGTCATCCAGCAGTACATCGATCACGCGGCTCGCAAGCCCGACGTGCTCCTCCTCCAAGAAACACTAACGGACAAGCCGTCCCTCCCCGGCTACAGGGTGCACGCGGGCCCGCCCGACGGCAGAGGCCTGTGCACCCTGGTCAGGAAGGGACTCACCTTCGTCGAACACCGGCTAAGCAATGTCAGGATTGAACACACGCTCACCGAACTCATACCGACCAAGCAAAGAAAAAACAGCATCTTCATGTTGAACATCTACAGTAACCCATCGCGGAGACTCCAGAGGTTCAAAGCCATTCTTAACAAGGCAAGCACGACGGCCGGCCAGAGCACGCTGATCGCATGCGGCGACTTTAATGCGATGGATCCGGCGTGGGGCTACGTCAAAAGCAATGCGAAAGGCAGAAACCTATCCCAAGACGCGGCGGAACTCGACTATACCCTCATAACCGACCCGGCTTACCCAACGAGAATTGGCAACTCCGTGTCCCGAGATACCAGCCCCGACCTCACGTTCGTCAAGAACAACGAACCGATCACGATCACGTGGAGGAACACGGGGGTGGACCTCGGTAGCGACCACATGATATTGGAAATCGTCATACCGGAGCAGAGCAGTACCAAAGTCAGGAAACATACGTGGATCAACTGGTCTGCTTTCAGAGATAACAGAAATCAGGAAGCGGAAGAGACCGAAATCGACGACATCGACGCGTGGACCAACAAGATCCTCCAAGATGTTCGAAACTCAACCAAAGACATAGTAACAGACTTCGAAACGAACAGAATGGATAGCCGACTGGCCCACCTTATCGAGGCCGAGCAGTCCATTCTCAACAGATGGAAACAACAACGCCTTAATCGTAGGCTACGAAAGAAAGTCGCAGAACTCAACAGAGCAATCGAGGACCACTGTCGAACGCTATGTGCGCAACAGTGGAACGATATATGCAACGCTGCCGACGGCCAGATGCACAACGGGAAAACATGGAACTTGCTGAAGCATCTGCTCGACGAAACCAAGACTAAGTCACACCAAAGGGACCGACTGGCGAAACTAATCCATCGAGAAGTCACTAAACACGGCGCCGATAAGGTGACGAAACGCATCAGCGACAGATACCTGCCGACTACGCCCACGGAGAGCCATGGGCCGTACGGGGGGCTGCCCAACGCCCGTCTCGACAGAGATATAGATGTAGACGAAGTTCGCAGCACTTCAGGACCTCAACAGCAGGTCGGCGGCCGGGCTGGACCGCATCACCAACAAGGCGCTTAAGAACCTCGACGACAAATCCATAGAAAGCCTCACGAGTTATTACAACAAATGCTGGAAAACGGGAACGCTGCCGACGCAGTGGAAGAAGGCCAAGATCATCATAATCCCCAAGCCGGGCAAGCCATCCGACACGGATAACCTCCGACCCATATTGCTCACATCTTGCGTGGGCAAGGTGTTGGAGCACGTGCTGCTGAACAGATGGCAAGAATACCTCGAGAAAGAAGATCTCTACACGGAAACGATCATTGGCTTCAGGCAGCATCTAAGTACCCAAGACGCCATGATACAGCTCAAGCACCAGATCATCGACGACAAAACTGGCGACAACAAAGCAGTACTGGGACTCGACCTACAGAGCGCCTTCGACAAAGTGAAGCACTCAGCGATCCTATCCCAAGTCTCGAAACTCAACATGGGAGAGAGATCATTCAATTACATCAAAGACTTCCTCACGGACAGAACGGCCGAGCTCAGAGCGGGGGACCTCCAAGCACAGGAGAAGAAGCTGGGAAGCACAGGCACACCTCAGGGATCGGTCATCTCGCCGGTGCTTTTCAATCTCGTGATGATAGGAGTGGCCGAAAGGCTCAGGAACATCAAGGAAGTCCGACATACGATATACGCGGACGACATAACGCTGTGGGTGGAAGGGGGCAGCGATGCCCACATCGAATCCACCCTACAGGCGGCCGTTGATACGATCGAAGACCAACTCGACGGAACGGGGCTCAGATGCTCGCCGAGCAAGTCGGAGCTCCTCGTCTACCCGCCCGTCAAGCACCGCAAACCTAAGAGCAGCCCGAGAGAGTACGAGGCAATCAAAGTGAAGACCAGAGAGGGAAACGCGATCCCAAGAGTCAACAAGATCAGAGTGTTGGGGATGACGATCGAGACGCACGGCAGAAACGGCGAGACCGTCACCCGGCTCATTGCGAAAGCGGCGAACGCCACGAGACTACTCAAACGAGTCACGAACAAGAAAAGTGGAATGAAGGAAGAGAGCCTGATCAGAATGATCCACTCGTTCGTCATATGTCACGTAGCGTACGTGGCGGCCTACCACAAGTGGAACAAGAGCGAGAGAAACAAGATAGATATACTCATCCGCAGAGCCTACAAGACGGCACTGGGACTGTTCGAAACAACGAGCACCAAACGCCTCCTGCAGCTAGGGGTGCACAACACGCTGGAGGAGATAGCGGAGGCCCAACGTGCCGCACAGCTCGAAAGACTGTCTACGACCAAGGCCGGCCGGAAAATCCTGGACAACCTGGGAATTGGATATCAAGGCAGGGAGCAGACGCAGCTCTCCGTCCCCGATGAGATCAGGCGCAACATCAGAGTGGACTCGGTACCGAAGAACATGCACCCGGAGTATAACAAAGGGAGGAAAGCAGCGAGAGCCAAGGCGCTGATAGACCAGCACGCGGCCGACACACACGCACGCTACGTTGACGCGGCTGAGTATGCCAAGATACACGGGTTCACGACGGTCGTCGTCGACGCGACCGGTACCATTCGCACGACCGCCATCACGAGATGCACCAAGGCAGAGCAAGCGGAGGAGGTGGCCATTGCCCTGGCCATCGCCGACCGCGACTGCCACACAGTGCTATGCGACTCGAGGCAGGCGGTGAGAAATTACGCCAAAGGCAGGATAGCGAAAGAAGCTGTGCGCATACTGCAGGCAACCAAAAACGACAATGGCAGCAGACAAGTGAGAATCAAGTGGTTCCCAGCGCACGCGGGCGAGGCGTCAGACCGCAACGCCAACCACAACGAGACGGCACACGCCGAGGCGCGCGCGCTAACGGACCGCGCCTCGGTCGACTGGCCGCTGTGGTTCAGCACCAAAGACCGCATGACGGACTACAACGAAATAACCAAGGTGTTCCGCCTAGCTCGCAGAACTCTTCCACCCCCTTGCTCGGGGCTCAGTCGAGAGCAAGCCGTTTTATTCAGACAGCTACAGACGGGCTCACTCCCCAATCCGTTGCTGATGCATAGAATGTATCCCGAGACGCACCCGACAGACAAATGCAGAGTCTGCCGAACGGAGACTGCCGGCTTCGCACACATGCTGTGGAATTGTACCCAGTACCAGGAAGAAGCTAAGTCTGGGAGGATCCCGCCGCGACTGGAAGCAGCCGCAGGGAGCGACAATCAAGAGGAGCAACTCTGGGCCGTCGAGCAGGTCATCAAGGCGCTGGCCCGGCAGGGAACCAGCGAGCCGGCCACGGCGAGCGGGGACCCAGGCCGCGCGGCCGGTGCCCAGAGGACGACGTAGGCCCCGTCCGGAGCGCGCGCGCGCGAGCGCGCGTTCTATTGCAGGCCCCGAATAAACGTTTTACTAATCCAATCCAATACCACCACCACCGCCGCTTCGGTGGCGGACAACGGCTGTTGCGGCAAGCGTCTTTCTCTCTCCTATTTCTTTCTTTCTTCTCTCTTTTCTCTTCTGTACTCACGAGGCAGCTGAGGTGGCTCAGCAAGCCCCGCCGGGGTGGTGCAGTGGTAAGACGCCCGACTACTGTGCCGGAGTACCCGAGTTCGAACCCGACCTCGGCGGCTGCGTTTCGATGGAGGCGAAACGAAGAGGCGTCCGTGTACTTTGCGATGTCAGCGCACGTTAAAGATCCCCAGGTGGTCGAAATTACTCCGTAGTCCTCCACTACGGCTCCTCTTTCCCTGTTTCCACTTTCACTCCCACCTTCCTCTCTTCCCTTACGGTGCGATTGAGGTGTCCGCAGAAAACAAGTGAAACAGTTACCGCGCCTTTCTCTTCCTATAACTCAATCAGTGGCTCAGCAATAGAGAGTACTCCCTTGATGGGGCTGGGACAGGTAGGTCACCGCCGCTTGCGGCGGGGGCTAGCCTGCCACCGAATTTTTATCTGTTGTAGGCCGTCATTGCACCCGCCTCCGTTTCGGTGGTGGACGACGGCTATTGTTGCGGCGCGCGTCTGTCTCTCCCTCTTCCTTTTCTTTCTTCTCTATTTTCTCTTCTATCTGCACGAGGCAGCGGAGGTGGTTCAGCTACAGAGCCAGTAGCAGGCCCGTGCATTTTCTTTTCCATCTTCCTACAGCCACAACAACAACGACGCGGCGCTGCTGCCACCGCGGCAGGATGACACTTTTTAAGCCGAAAGCCTCTGATGCCTCATACGGCGTCCTATCCAACTAAAGCTGTCAATCACCCTCACAGCCACGCAGGGCACGTGACAAACACATTAGTTCTTTTCTAGCATCATGCCAGCGCGGTTGCCATGCAGCTAGTGGTAGATAGCGATAGATAATAGGGCCATTTTTAGCCTACACCAGCTACACTAGGGTAAAAAACCAATTAGAGGTATAGGAGATTCTCTGCACTGGTTTAGCTGGTGTAGGTTAAAAAATGACCAAAATGATATTGGTAGTGATAACAACAGATGACTGAATATGACATTAGTACTGGTGACGCCATGGCAATGTCATGACGACAGCACATACGGCCATGCCTAATAACCGGAACTAGTGTCATAATGAGGTCACATCCTGTCATGACGTCAGGACTTGTCATGACCTCACAAGGCGATTCACGCTTATACGAGCTCAAGCAGTCGTTCGCTCGAGGTACCCATGGGCAGTCCTAGCTCCTTCTTAACGCATCTTCGAATCAGGCAGTTTAATTTCTCTTTTTTCTCAGGCATTTATGTACAGGCAGGGCATGGCGTAACTGATTCTGTTTATTACGTATGCCTGGATTAGTTTTAATAAATTTCTCTCCTTGAGGACTCTTCCTTTAGTAGCGACCCTCCTCAAAAGCCCGAGGGAGTACATAAAACGTGGGCAGAATGGCGGAGGCAGTACGAGTCTCCCAGTTAGAGAGACTAAGCACGACCGAGACGGGCAGGGTGACCCTTGCAAATTAAGCCTCAACATAGACAGAGGAGTTCAAAAAAAAGTCACAAACAATTAGTAGGGAAAGCAAGAACGCCTTGGTAGTCCACCCAGGGCTTCGGAAGACGGCTGTTGTTGCGGCGCGCGTCTTTCTTTCCCTCTTCTTTTTTCATATTCTCTCTTATCTATTTCTCTTCTGTCCGCATGAGGCAGCGGAGGTGGCTCAGCTACAGAGCCAGTAGCAGGCCCGTGCATTTTCTTTTCTTTCTTCCTACAGCCACTACAACAAAACCATCGAACCGGTGGCGGGTGCAATGACGGTCTACAACAGATAAAGATTCGGTGGCAGGCTAGCCCCCGCCGCAAGCGGCGTTGAACTGCCAGTGCCAGCCCCGTAGATCCAGGAACAGCCACCTTGCACTACCTCCTTCATCTCATCGCGATGTCATTGCACGCTATCACAAGGTCATCGAAATTATTCAGAGGCCCTGCCCCACGGAACCCATTTATCTCAATCTTTCATTTCGTCCTTGCCTTGTCAGGTGGGAGGAAGGATGCACTAGGTGCGATCCTCCTGTGAGGGTACAGACCTTAAGGCTGAGACAATCATCATCCCACGGCTACCCTAGGGAAGTCATCTCAGATCACAAGCTCTTTTAGGGGGGGGGGGGGGGGGTTCGGGGAGCTGGCTATCCTCATCCAAGGGGCTCATGAAACCTGGCTTGCTCGCACAGGGGCGGGGTCGCAGTGTCAATGCACCACGTCCTTACCACCCCACTCCGGAGCGTCGATAGCCTGACACGAGCAAGTCTTCTAGTAGCTCCCTTCTGGTCTTCCGTTTTCTTTGAAGATCACCATGCGGTGTTCCCATTCTTCAAAGAACTTGCCACCCAAGTGACGTCGTTCTCTCTCTGTCCAGGTTTAACCACAGTTCCTCTCTGATTTTGGTTTTAACTTCATGGAGGCTTGGAGTCTTCTTCGAGTAGGATGCTGTGCAGCGGGCAAAGCACCGGTTGCAGTAGCGTGCGGTATGGTATGCAATGCCCGCCAGGCCGAACGTCTCTCTAAGAAGCTTTAGGAGCGCCGCGGGAATGAGGCAGTCCAGAAAGATGCGCTTCCCTCCTTTCCCTTACACGCGGTTTCATAAAACGAATTTATTACATACATACATACATACATACATACATACATACATTTATGCATTCATACATACATACATACATACATACATACATACATACATACATACATACATACATACATACATACATACATACATACATACATACATACATACATACATACATACATACATACATACATACATACATACATACATACATACATACATACATACATACATTTATGCATTCATGCATGCATACATACATACATACATACATACATACATACAAAAACGCACATTACACGCACACCAAAGCACTATAAAGACACTATAGCTTAGGTATACATTATAAATTAAAAAAGCATGATTTCCAATAGAGGGGCAAACAGTATAACGGAGATAGGGTGGTTCTAATAAAGGACGACATGCATCTCAAGTCTGGGGGTGGTTCTAATAATGGACGACATGCATCTGAAGTCTGCTGCCTCAAGTCCCTAATACAATATAGAAGCATACCTTTCCTGACAGCAGATCCCAGACAAGTGGGTGAAATATATCAGCTGAAAGTAGCTTGGTACGGATATTGTCTAACGACCTATTGATGTGACTGAAAGACGACAAGTATTACCGCAATCGATGCTATTATTCGCGAAAACTTCATAATCCATAAGCTACAATATGTTGTGGATATTTGTTTTCTCAAAACAACTGTACTGTGGAATCAATGAAGAGCCTTCAAAGGAAAACGAAAAAAGAGCCAGAGCGTAAAGGTAATCGCACCATCTAGATGGCGCTGATAGGTAAGTGGGCGTGGTCCTCCTACACGTGACATTTTGCCACGTGGTCGTTCTTGGGGTATATAAGGAGGCAGCATGAAGGTATAGAGTTTGTAATTCGTGAAGAAGAAGCGTGGAGGGTGATGCCTCCAACATGTAATTCGTGAAGAAGAAGCCGGAAGGCTCCGGCCTGTCGCAATGGAATTACAGCTTATAATTCGTGAAGAAGCGAGAAGGCAGGGCCCTTCCTTCCACGATGACATAAGAACTTGTAATTCGTAAAAAGAAGCACGAAGACTGGGAACAATTACGATAACATTCCTCGATGAAGCTGACTAGCCCTAGGCCAGCATCGCAAGCAGTTAAGTCCCATTATCCATGAACTACGTGGTTCCCAGCGCCTCATCCGACACCTCCCATGGCCTATTGTTTCTACAATCGTAGCAGCCGAGGGCGCTCCAAATCATCACGACACAGGGTGCCTCGATGCGCGCGCGCTACGCAGAGGGTGCGCTCATTGAGGTGCTGCACCCTGCAGCACCTTGGCGACTGCAAGTACTTAGTGTGTGTGCGGTCCCAGGAGCATGTTACCAAGTTATCTACGTTCGGGACCGTCAACCTCAAAAACCAACGTGTCCCAGTAGACCCAGTGGGCCCGCAGTAGTATTTGTCACCATCTACCAGCTGCCTCCTTGCGCGCCCGACGCAAGTCCCGATCGCGGCGTTGGCCCCCGACAGGAAGATGCATCGCGTCTAGCAGATAACTCGTTACCCAACTTTATGTCCATCCATGGCCACAAGATCATGTTATAGTACGGAGGGATGCAACGAGTTAGTGCTCGATGCAACCAGGCGGGCCACATGGCGGCAGTGTGCAAGACTCCGAAGTGCGAATGGCGTGCAGTCTTTGGTCATGCCACAGAAGGCTGCTCTGTTGCCTGCCAGAAATGCGATGGAAAGCATGGCACTGTGGATTGCAAGCAGCGGCGTTCCTACGTAGCGGCGACCCAAACGCTATACAAGCTATTAACAGCGAGCCGGAGCATGACCCGACGTCCATGGGAGCACGCATGAGTCCAAACTCCCAGAGGTGTCATCTGGCAGTTCTGGCACCTCCGCTACCCTAAATACCAAGGTTTATGAGGGCCCCGATGTACGTAACAATGACATGCATGCCCCGCCGGGGTGGCACAGTGGTAAGACGCCCGACTACTGTCCGGAATTCCCGGGTTCGAACCCGACCTCGGCGGCTGCGTTTCGATGGAGGTGAAACGAAGTGGCGTCCGTGTGCTGTGCGATGTCAGCGCACGTTAAAGATCCCCAGGTGGTCGAAATTACTCCGTAGCCCTCCACTACGACTCCTCTTTCTCTCTTTCCACTTTAACTCCCACCTTCCTCCCTTCCCTCACGGCGCGGTTCAGGTGTCCACAGAAAACGAGTGAGACAGTTACAGCGCCTTTCCCTTCCAGTGAACCAATTATTATTATCACATGCATGTTACATCAGCTGCAGTTCTTATAGTCGTGCCACCCTGCGAGCCAGCGTAGGAGGCCGTGTCTCAGGAATATCGGCCACTGAAGACTTATCAGGAGCCGCTTCTGGCTCTTTTGATGAGCCAGAAAAGGTGGTTTCCCCTGATTCAAAGACTGCCGTAACTCAAGTGGCAGTATGTACCCTGCCAGCCAGGACTTTGGGTGTGCCCAAAGTAGCGCTCAGTTCATCGTCATGGGCAAAACAGTTTGAGGCTGTTTCGGGCACATCGCTATCGAGTTTCAGCGTTTGATCATCGGCTCCGCCCCGCCGGGCTGGTGCAGTGGTAAGACGTCCAAATACTGTGCCGGAGATGAATTGAATTGCCTTTATTTCCATAAACATACAATTTATGGGGGATATAAGGAAAAAGTTGCGCACGGCAACTTGACGAGCCTTAAACCCAGTCTGAGGGCAGCCAGCAGCAGCGGAGACAACCGAATTCGAACTCGACCACGGCCGCTGCGTTTCGATGGAGGCGAAACGAAGAGTCGACCGTGTGCTGTGCTATGTCAAGCGCACGTTAAAGATCGTCAAGTGGTCGAAATTACTCCGTAGCCCTCCACTACGGTTCCTCTTTCTCTCTTTCCACTCTCACTCCCACCTTCCTCCCTTCCTTTACGGCGCGGTTCAGGTGTCCACAGAGCAAGTGTGACAGATACGACCGCTTCCCTACCTTTTGTTTCTTTGCCGCAAAACAATTGCTACAATCGTCGCAAAAACCACAATACGGCGCCTTTCCCTTCCTCTGAACCAATTAAAAAAATCACCGGCTCCCACGGCCCCGTAGCCCGACGACCGACAAGTAGTTAGTGGGCCAGGCTTCACAGTTCCAGCTAACCCCTGGAGACCATTCACCCCGAACGACATGGGCGCCTTGTCTGCCACTCCCGCCGCGTGAGCAAGCTTTAACGCAAGAATATTTCTCGCTTTCAAGTTCAAAAGTTCTCTTGCATCATGGCACAGCCGTGTCTCTAAATTTAGCGAGCTGCATGACGCGGTTCCTTTTTATGCGGTACATGATACCTCCATGAACCCCTTTTCGTCTCCGGTAGTGTACGCTGGCGGCGCTCCTGCTATATTCCTGTATGGTCGTTGGCATTCCGGTAACTCCAGATAGGATCGCTTGAGGAGCTCATGATAACACCTCGGCTTTCGGCACCATTAATATAGACGGAGGGCAGGCACCAGGCCATCTCTGTCTTTAGAACCGAAAGCTTTAAGTGGCCTTGACTTACTGCGCCTTTCCTTATAAACCAATTTACAATTGAAGCGCTAAGTAGAGCCTTTCTTTGCATGGCACAAAAATTTCACCTTCAAGTGTCTTTGGCCTAATTAAGCTTGAGTGTCCACAATTACTAGCTGTTCATTCAAAAGTATATTGCACCTTACTTTCCCGGAAGCCGAACTTAAAACGGCAGCTGTGTTTTGAAGGGGTCCATGTGCTGCGCAAAGATCCCCAGGGGGTCGTCGAATTTACTCGTAGCTCTCCACTACGTCACCACTTTATCTCTTTCCGCTTTCACTCCCACCTTCCTTCCTTTCCTTACGACGCGATTCAGGTGGCCACAAAAAAAGTGACAGATACTGCGCCATTCTTTACACCAATTTACAAGTTAAATTTCAGAGGTGCCGTGGCACACGCTGTTGGTGCGCTCTATTGCTCAAGGTCAAAATTCAGAATAACGCGACTTTGAAGATTGCTATCAGTAGATTGGTTGGGTGGTTTAGGGGGATTAACGTCGCCTCAGGCTATGAGAGACGCCGTAATGAAGGGCTCCGGAAGGCTTTAACTTCATGGACAGTTAGAGTTTCGGGCGAACCATCTTGTTCGAATAGGAAGCTCTGCAGCAGGCCAAGCACCACTGATATTGGAAGCAGGTTGAAGTAGCGTACGATAGGGCAGGGAAGCACCGGAAGGCGGAACGTATCTCTTAGAAGCTCTAGGAGCGCCGCGGGAATGAGGCAGGCCAGAAAGATGCACTTCCCTTCCTTCTTTTATGCGTGGTTTCACTGAAGAGAACTTTATTGCAACTCCTAAAACGGAGAACTCCACCTATCGTTTTCTCTAAACCAATTATTTACTTCTTTTTGCAGAAGCATACCTTTCCTGACAGCGGTTCCCAGACAAGTGGGCGCAATATATCAGCTGAATGTAACTTGGTACGGATATTGTCGAACGACCCATTGATGTGACTGAAAAACAAGTATTGCCGCAACAGATGCTATTATTCGCGAGAACCTCATAATCCATAAGCTACAATATGTTGGGGATATTTGCTTTTTCAAAACAACTTTACTGTGGAATGAATAGAGCCTTCAAAGGAAAACGAAAAAAAAAAGCCAGAGAGTAAAGGTAATCGCACCATCCAGATGGCGCTGATAGGTAAGTAGTCGTGGCCCTCCTACACGTGACATTTTGTCACGTGGTACATCTTGGGTATATAAGGAGGCAGCGTGCAGGTATTGAGTTTGTAATTCGTGAAGAAGAAGCGTGGAGTGTGATTGATGCCGCCAACGTGTAATTGGTGAAGAAGCCGGAAGGCTCCGGCCTGTCGCAATGGAATTACAACATAATTCGTGAAGAAGCGAGATGGCTGGGCCCTTCCTTCCACGATGACATAAGAACTTGTAATTCGTAAAAATAAGTGGGAAGACTGGTAACATTTACGATAACATTCCTCGATGAAGCTGACTAGCCCTGGGCCAGCATCGCAAGCTGTTGAGTCCCATGATCCATGAACTACGTGGTTTCCAGCGCATCCTCCGACACCTCCAATGGCCTATTGTTTCTACAATCGTAGCAGCCGAGGGTGCTCCAAATCATCACGACATCGATGCGCGCGCGCTCCGCAGAGGTGCGCTCATTGAAACACCCTATCACGACGTCGTCAGTGACACCGTCGAGGATATCACTGGTGCTGCACCCTCCAGCACCTTGGCGACTGCGAGTACTTAGTGTGTGTGCGATCCCAGGCGCATGGCACTAACGTATCTACGTCCGGGACCGTCAACCTCGAAAACCAACGTGTCCCAGTAGACCCAGTGGGCCCGCAGTAGTATTCGTCACCATCTACCAGCTGCCTTCTTACGCGCCCGACGGCGTCCTGATCGCGGCGTTGGCCCCCGACGGGATGATGCATCGCGTCCAGCAGGTAACCTTCAAGGGATAACCCACGGAATAACTCCTTACACAACTTTATGTCCACCCATGGCCACAAGGTCGTGTTATAGTACGGAGGGATGACGAGTTTGTGCTCGATGCAACCAGGCGGGCCACATAGCGGCAGTGTGCAAGACTCCGAAGTGCGAATGGCGTGCAGTCTTTGGTCATGCCACAGAAGGCTGCTCTGTTGCCTGCCAGAAATGCGATGGAAAGCATGGCACTGTGGATTGCAAGCAGCGGCGTTCCTACGTAGCGGCGACCCAAACGCTATATAAGCTATTAACAGCGAGCCGGAGCATGACCCGACGTCCATGGGAGCACGCATGAGTCCAAACTCCCAGAGGTGTCATCTGGCAGTTCTGGCACCTCCGCTACCCTAAATACCAAGGTTTATGAGGGCCCCGATGTACGTAGCAATGGCATGCATGTTACATCAGCTGCCGTTCTTATATTCGTGCCACCCTGCGAGCTAGCGTAGGAGGCCGTGTCTCAGGAGTATCGGCCGATGAAGACTTATCAGGAGCCGCTTCTTGTTCTTTTGATGAGCCAGAACAGGTGGTTTCCCCTGATTCAAAGACTGCCGTAGCTCAAGTGGCAGTATTTACCCTGCTAGCCAGGACTTTGGGTGTGCCCAAAGTAGCGCTCAGTTCATCGTCATGGGCGGAACAGTTTGATGCTGTTTCGGGCGCATCGCTATCGAGTTTCAGCGTTTGATCATCGGCTCCGTCCCGCCGGGGTGGTGCAGTGGTAAGACGTCCGAATACCGTGACGGAGATGAATTGAATTGCCGTTATTTCCATAAACGTACAATTTATGGGGGATATAAGGAAAAATTTGCGTACGGCAACTTGACGGGCCTAGCTTAAACCCAGTCTGAGGGAAGCGGCAGCGGAGACAACAGGGTTCGAACACCACCATCTAGACTACTCAAGGCCTCTCCGCTCCTCCGTGACGTCATCACACTACGACGAACGCGGAAGCTGCGCTCTGCCGCGCGTTGCTGTGGGCTTATTCTTGTTTCACTAGAATTGTGGTTGTTGCCGCATGCGAAAACATTCTTTGGTGTTTTAAGCCCCGTTGTTTAATAATAATAGTATAAATAATAATTGGCTCATAGGAAAGAAAAGGCGCAGTATCTGTCACACTTGTTTCTGTAGACGCCTGAACCACGCCGTTAGGGAAGGGAGGAAGGTAATACATAACTTTTAGTCGGCTCCAATATCGCAAGTAAACGTCTGTATATTCGTACAGCGGATTTTCTAAAGCTTTAAAGTTTCAGGAAACAGCACATAATCTAAATGGATTCATAAAAAGCCAGAAGCACTGCTTTTATTGTGCCAGTTAAGTATAACGCTACGGATATAAACATAGCTTCAGAAAGTCAGCTCTATAAAGACCGGAACATTCTGTAGTCTCTGTACTCGTTTTGGAAACAAATATCAAGAAAGTTTCGCTATGATTTCATAACACTCAAAACAAGTAACTCCACGATCAGCAGAGGACATTATTTTTGGCTCTAGAATTGATTTCAGCTCAATAAATACGTAAACTGTATCGAGTATGAAAGTATTTATTAAAATATGCAAGTTTCACAAAAAAAAATTATCAAGGCTTCAAAGTGTTAATTTTACGCTTTTGAGCGATCTTGGATTGCACAAGCCGATCGTTTCTTGCCTTGCAATAGTTCTTTAGCAGGGCATTGGTTTCTGCACCGAGCACATACTTCATCACTTGCTGCGGGCTGTGACCATTTTCGCATCTTTCAAAATTTTCATCTTTCATCAGGTTGCTTGTCAAAGTAAAAAGGACTTTTTTTTGGTTCGCCAGTGCATGGAATCAAGCACGATCTCGGCTGTCACTACAGCATTTACGACAGCTTGTTTTGGAAATTTGAGACCTCCGCGGGTCATGTTCCGAACAAGTTCATCATTCTCAATTTGAATGTCGCGGTCTTCAACTAGGTTTGCTCTGCAGGCTGTGCATGAGAGCTTCTTAAGTGCAGCGTGTGCACACTGACCGGCCACGTATGTAGCGGCAGCAATAGTTGGTTCCTTGCGTTCGAAATCGTCATCATTTACTTCCATGTTGAAGCTGCCTAACACGAGCTCATCAGTTTTAATTTCCGGCGCCCCTTCATCCATTTCTGGAAGCTCCCGGGCTGTCTGGAGACGAAGCTTTCGTTCTGATTCGTACACTTGACGAATGTAAATGTGGTACTGGGATCCAGATAGTTGTCTGTATTTGCCGAAACGCGCCTCCAAGCAGTCAGTCTGGAATTTCCCCAGGAGGACGTAGTCAAATCCCAGGTCGTGGATGCAGTAGCTGATGAGGTTTACCAACGCTTCCGTAGTGAGGCGAAGTGCACTGTGCGTCTCCTGTGTTTGAATTCCAGAATCAAATATCAAGCTTTGCCACAGGTCAAGCCATTTCAAGATACTCTGAAGAAAATCAACTTACGGAGATGATGTTTGTGTTATAGGACTCTGGAACACATCACGATGCCGTTGTCCTTTCTTGGTTGACTTGACGTTTACAACCCTCCACCACTTTTCAATGATCTTCATAAACTCTGCTGTTCCAGCTGCATGCTGGAACTTGATGGGTTGATACTTGATGGGTTGAGAGCTTTTGCTGAGAGCGTCGGAGCAGCCTTGATCAATAGATCTTGTTCCTTTAGGTGAAGGCCATGCAATGACTTGAATGATGCGGTCAGAATTTTCGGCGTCGTGCATAGGTCCAGAGATTCAGGAAAAACCATGCATGTTCCACAGTTCTGATTGATCCAGTTGATGCGAACACATCTTAGCAGGTGAACGGGGTCAATAACAAAAAAAAAGAGGCCGTGTGGGATCTGATGGATGACAGTATGAGCTGCTGAGTTTTGACGAAGTTGCAAAGAAAGACATTACGGTTGATGGAGTTGTTGTCTGTAATAACGGCAACAATGCGAAGTCGAGCCTCTTCAAGTTCATTTATGATTTTTCAGAGTACAGTATTCAATTGTTGTGCATTTATTTGCTCAACTGGTGAAATGTGAATGACGGCTTTTTGCGATGAAATGAGGCTTTGAATCATGAAAACGTGTGCCGTTTTCGCTGCATGTGAGCTGTGGCTGGCCATGCCGACAATAGTGCCACCCTTATAGTCAAAAAACGTCTGTAGATCAATCAATCAATCAATCAATCAATCAATTTTTATTTTCACCGAAACAAAAAACACATGGCGAAAAAAGGAGGTGGGAGAAAAAGCTGCACAATAGCAGCTTGACAAAGCTCCAACCACCCTGACAACAATGACAGCACTGCAACATTTCAGATTTTTGTTCAGTGTACTAGGAACTGTACAAAACGAAAGTAAAAAGAAACATCTAGTTACACTAATGCTAGTTTATAAATAACTGCTCTATGTCCCTTTTGTTAAGTTTCGTAGTGAATATGTCTTGCTTCGCAAAGTCATTGAGTGTGTGGGGGAGTGTGTATCCAACGCGTGTAGATGTATTTCATCCATCATTAGAACCGCACATTTCTCATGATTTTTCATTGTTGTCACAACCTTTTTTGCATGCGACAGGAATGAGGCGTCCTGTTGCTCAGCTGCTGGACTGACGGCATATGAACTGCAGGCACGTCACGTCTGATAGTTGATTCATGCGGCAGAATAAGAACTCCGTAGCTTCGCAAGTATTTATAGGCGTGAAGAGAAAGGGTGAATAAAAGGCTCGAAAATACGAGCAACTCAGAAGAGTAGCGGGGCGATTTGCTTGAAAGAAGGGATACTTGTTCCAACAAGAAGGTCAAAGCATCCTGTCGCTCCTCGGTTTGCAATTCTTGGTTCAAAGCATCCTCAAGAAGGACTTGCACAAGCGTCAGTGTGCTATCTGTCTTATCCACGGGCTTGAAGGCAGAAACCTTATCAAATCTCTCAATGGCTTCCAGTAGATTTGTTAGGCTCCGAATGTAATTTACAGTTGCTGGAATGTTTACACCATCACCTTTGGTCACCTCTACGTCTTGAAAAAACAGCCTTGTGGACAAGTCACTTGTTACTTTAACTGATTTTCTGATAGCTGGAGCACAATCAAGACCGAGATTTAGAAAGAGTATGCACTCAGGATAGGAAACAACTTTCCAAAATTCCGAAACCTGGATGCGTGGAAGACCGCTTAACAGAGCCTGAAAACTGTCAATGCAGTTGGTGTGTTCTTCCTCTCGGTGCGTCTCAATGGACTGGTTGGTGGCTTCCTGTATTGCAGCTGCTTCAAGACGCGCCTTCTTGTCATCTGGGGCCTCTCGAGAGGCACTTGTAGCTGGACCAAAAAGATACGCTGGGCAGTTTGGGAGTATGCTTGGTACTGCGTCAGGTAGAAGTCGTACCAGTTTCAGCTTAGCTTCAATCACTTTTCCTGTCTTCACATCCACGTAACTTGTTTTGTCGACCATATCCGCAGGCTTAAAGTGACGCTCGCAGACCTAGAATGTGAAATGAGATATTAGGAGGATGCAGTACCTGAAGGTAAAAAAAAAAAAATCAGCAGCCCTACCTTTTAAGGTTCTAATGATCGCAATTTAGTTTAAGTCCGCGCGCACTAAATATCAGTAATACTGTGTCTCTAAGTCACATTCACGTAGTATAGAATAAGGTTCGCACCATATCTATGGAAACCTGCTCTTTTAAGGCGGAAGCCTTTAATGACTCATACTGTCGTGGACAAAGTGTGTCCCGCTTTTGCGGCAGCTGTCACTTGGCGTTCCTCGGTGTGCGTTCAAGTGTGGAATTCAGATGCAGGAACGCTAGACAAGATGAGACTTCTGGAGGAAAGGCGCAGTATCCATCGCACTTTCGCCGACGAGTGTGCGTTTGGATGGAACGCCATCGCGATCCTGTTGCGTGTTCTCTGGCGCGCGTTCAAGTGTGGGATTGCAGATGTCAGGAACGCTAGACAAGATGAGATTTCTCGGGCTTTCGCCTTCCACTACTTTACTTGCTAAAGTCCCTCGTTATTTTTAAGGTAACTATCACGCACACATAATCTCAGAGTATCTATGTAGCGTTAATGATGCAAAGAAGTTGTCGATAACAAATAGTAAAGAGGAATATTTGCCTTACCACCGATCGCTTTCCTGGTGTGAAATCGGCACGATGGATGGCTTTTATCCACTGAGCCCTTCTCACTAGGTCCGATGGGAACGCGAAGACTCTCACTGTATCCCCACCATCATAGTTTCCGCGGCACCGCGGTACACAGCAATGTCCAGGCATTCTCAAAACGTGCACACTTGATGAAAACACTGCAGCATCAGCGCGGACCTGTCACCGCCACTCATCCAGTGCTTATTTTAAAAAAAAATCCGCAAAACTTTTGCGACACACATTGCACAAAGGCGAAATCTCGCACTGCAGTTGGAGCATGAACAACACACCACCTAGACTAACCACTGGCACCCCTCGCACCCGCCTCCCGGATATGCGCCGAGACAGGAGACGACAAAAGAGCTCTGTCGTAGTGTGATGACGTAGGCGCGAGGAGGAGGAGGAGTCTAGGCGGTGTTGGTATGGTGGCTAGAAGGGGGAGGTGACGCCAACGGCGGACGGAAGCCGCTCCTCCATTTCAAGCCGGGTGTAGGTGGCGCTGTTGGCCGTAGTGCGATGCATGGTACGCGCCGCTCGCCTTGAGCCACGGTACTTGAACATACGCATGCCTACCGTGCGTGCAACGCGTCGGCCTTTCAATGATGTTGCAGGTAATGGTTTAGCTCATTAAACTCTAGTCGAACCTGATTACGGCTGACAGAATTCAATTTTAAGCCGTGGTGGTGCGGTGGTTTGGGCGTTCGACTGTTGTGCCCAAGGATGAGGGATCGCGCATCCCGGCCGCGGCGACCGCTTTTCACTGGAGGCGAAAAGCAAGGCACGCGTGTGCTGTGCGATGTTAGTACAAGTTAAAGAACTCCAGGTGGTCGAAATTCCGGAGTCCTCCACTACGGTGTCTCTCATAGCCCGAGTAATTTTCGCACATGAAACCCAACAAACAAAACAATTAAAAACGATCGGTTGGTACTAAAATACTTCTGGTGTGTAGAATACAGGCGTATCTAACCTTTCAGTTTCAGGAATTAAAGGGTCTTGAATGAGTCCCGTCTGGTCAAGATAGTGCATGTCGAAAGTAAAAGACAGACCAAGAGAATGAGGGTGGAAGGATGTTTCGGCTCCGTGCGGTCGCATTTTTTTTTCCCACAACGTTGTTTGCCCCAGGGGATAAAATAATATGTAAGAAGAAAATTAAAAGGGGTAATAAATGAAAGAAAAAAGGTTGGCTGTTCTTTGGTCGATGTTTTCCACCTCCTTCAGTTTCAAGAATACGAAGTATCAGCATTACTCCTAAAAAATGTGATTGGGGATCCAAACAAGCAAAACAAAGCATAGCAAAAATTTATTGCACATCGTAGTAATAGCAATGTCAGTTCAGTTCAGTCGTGTCCGACTCTTCGTGACCCTATGGACCATGTCACGCCACGCTTTCCGGTCTCCCACTATCTTCCTAATATCACATAACTTCACCTGCAGCGCCTCGATGATGCCATCTAACCATCGCGTTCACTGCCTACCCCTTCTCCGGCGACCCTCAACCTTTCCCAACATCAAATCTTTCTCCAGCGACTCCTCTCTTCTCATCAGATGACCAAAGTAGCTGAGCTTTAACTTTAGAATTTGACCCTCCAATGAGCAGTCAGGGTTTATGGTCGACAATATCGACTGAATTGATCTTCTGGCAGTCCAAGGAACTCTCAAAAGTCTCCGCCAGCACCACAACTCAAACGCGTCAAGTCTTCGGCAGTCACAAAATAGCAATGTACTGCACATCATAACATTCAGGGTAATTCAAAATAACAGATACATTTACACATGCTTCTGTGTAATTAGAAAAAAAAAACATTAAACATTGATTACAAACACTGCATTCATCTCTTGGCACTAAGAAATGGGGAGGCAAGGATATCACTTCCCGCTAAATAAAAAAAAAATATTACATTCGACCTTGAATAAATATGCAACTTAGAGCACCCTCCTAAGTTTCAGCACTTTCATTCTTCCCTGCTTAGCGTTGCGCTTACAGTTCTGGGCCTTAACATAGAAGTGCTGCCTGGTAAGAACATAAAACTTGATAATTTTGCTTGGGAGGGACATACTGTGATTTTTTTTTTTTTTTTTGCGCTGGAGTTCATCTGTTCGACGAAGTTAGGCACCCACATTAACATGTAAGCAGCGCAACACATCTTGCCATAAACGAGAGATCACGCTGGCAGCCGCGAACAAACAGGAACGCTGCCGTACCGTCCATACACCGCGCGCGAACCTGCACACGCGCGCGATCGCGTGGCTGCATCGCCAAGCTGACCGCAGCGCCACCGCGGCCTTCGCGGCAGCGCATGAACCAGAGGATCGCGCTTTCTTGGCGGATACGCCGGCGCTGGCGCCACCTCCCCCTTCTAGCCACCATAGTGTTGGTTCGAACCCGACCAAGGCCGCTGCGTTTCGATGGAGGCGAAACGAAGTGGCGTCCGTGTAGATGGGGCTGGGACAGGTGGGTCACCGCTGCTTGCGGTGGGGGCTATCCTGTCCGAATTATTATCTGTTGTAGGCCGTCATTGCACCCGCAACCGCTTCGGAGGTGGGCGACGGCTGTTGTTGCGCCGCGCGTCTTTCTCTCCCTCTTCCTTTTCTTCCTTCTCTATTTTCTCTTCTTTCTGCACGAGGCAGCGGAGGTGGCTCAGCTACAGAGCCAGTAGCAGGCCCGTGCATTTTCTTTTCCTTCTTCATACAGCCACAACAACAACAACGTGTGCTGTGCTATGTCAAGCGCACGTTAGAGATCCCCAAGTGGTCGCAATTACTCCGTAGCCCTCCACTACGGTTCCCCTTTCTCTCTTCCCACTTGCACTCCGACCTTCCTCCTTTCTTATACGACGTGGTTCGGGTGTCCACAGAGCAAGTGTGACAGATACGACCGCTTCCCTACCTTTTGTTTCTTTGCCGCAAAACAATTGCTACAATCGTCGCAAAAGCCACAATACTGCGCCTTTCCCTTTCTCTGAACCAATTAAAAAAAAATCATCGGCTCCGACGGCCCCGCCGCCCGACGACCGACAAACAGTTTGTGGGCCAGGCTTCACAGTTCCAGCTAACCCCTGGAGACCATTCACCCCAAACGACATGGGCGCCTTGTCTGCCACTCCCGCCGTGTGAGCAAGCTTTACTGCAAGAATATTTCTTGCTTTCAAGTTCAAAAGTTCACTATCATGGCACAGCCGCGTCTATAAAGCGAGCTGCATGACGCGCTTCCTTTTTATGCGGTCCATGATACCTCCATGAACCCCATTTCGTCTCCGGTAGGGTTCGCTGGCGGAGCTCCTGCTATATTCCTGTATGGTCGTTGGCATTCCGGTAACTCCAGATAGGATCGCTTGAGGAGCTCATAATAACACCTCAGCTTCCGGCACCATTCATATAGACGGAGGGCAGGCACCAGGCCGACTCTGTCTTTAGAACCGAGAGGTTCTTCAAGTGGCCTTGACATACTGCGCCTTCCCTTATAGACCAATTTACAATTGAAGCGCTAAGTAGAGCCGTTCTTTGCATGTCATAAAAATTTCACCTTCAAGTGTCTTTGACCTAATTAAGCTTGGGTGTGCACAATTACTAGCTTTTCATTCAAAAGTATATTGCACCTTACTTTCTCGGAAGCCCAACCTAAAACGGCAGCTGTGTTTTGGAGGGGTCCATGTGCTGCGCAAAGATCCCCAGGGGGTCGAATTTACTCGCTCTCCACTACGGCACCAATTTATCTCTTTCCGCTTTCACTCCCAGCTTCCTTCCTTTCCTTACGACGCGATTCAGGCGTCCACAAAAAAATGTGACAGATACTAAATTTCAGAGGTTGGTGCGCTCTATTGCTCAAGGTCAAAATTCAGAATAACGCGACTTTGAAGATTGCTAGCAGTAGATTGGTTGGGTGGTTTAGGGGGATTAACGTCGCCTCAGGCTATGAGAGACGCCGTAATGAAGCGCTCCGGAAATGGCTGTAACTTCATGGACAGTTAGAGTTTCGGGCGAACCATCTTGTTCGAATAGGAAGCTCTGCAGCGGGCCAAGCACCACTGATACTGGAAGCAGGTTGAAGTAGCGTACGATAGGGCAGGGAAACCCCGGAAGGCGGAACGTATCTCTTAGAAGCTCTAGGAGCGCCGCGGGAATGAGGCAGTCCAGAAAGATGCGCTTCCCTCCCTTCTCTTATGCGGGGTTTCACTGAAGAGAAGTTTATTGCAACTCCTAAACCGGAGGATGTATTCTCATATACACACTATGTATCGCCCCTACTCCGCCTATCGTTTTCTCTAAACCAATTATTTACTTCTTTTTGCAGACGCATACCTTTCCTGACAGCACTTCCCACACAAGTGGGAGCAATATATCAGCTGAATGTAGCTTGGTACGAATATTGTCGAACGACCCATTGATGTGACTGAAAAACAACAAGTATTGCCGCAACGGATGCTATTATTCGCGAAAACCTCATAATCCATAAGCTACAATATGTTGGGGATATTTGCTTTCTCAAAACAACTTTACTATGGAATGAACAGAGCCTTCAAAGGAAAGCGAAAAAAGAGCCAGAGGCTAAAAGGTAATCGCACCATCTAAATGGCGCTGATAGGTAAATGGGCGTGGCCCTCCTACACGTGACATTTTGTCACGTGGTCTATCTTCGGGTATATAAGGAGGCGGTGTGAAGATATTGAGCTTGTAATTCGTGAAGAAGAAGCGTGGAGGGTGATGCCTCCAACATGTAATTGGTGAAGAAGCCGGAAGGCTCCGGCCTGTCGCAATGGAATTACAACAAAATTCGTGAGGAAGCGAGAAGGCTGGGCCCTTCCTTCCACGATGACATAAGAACATGTAATTCGTAAAAAGGAGCGGAAAGGCTGGGAACATTTACGATAACATTCCTCGAGGAAGCTGACTAGGCCTGGACTTCGGGTGTGCCCAACGCAGCGCTCAGTTCATCGTCATGGGCGGAATAGTTTGAGGCTGTTTAGGGCGGATCGCTAACGAGTTTCAGCGTTTGATCATCGGCTCCAGCGGTCCCGCGGCCTGACGACCGACTCGCAGTTAGTGGGCCAGGCTTCTGACTTCCAGCTAACTCTTGGAGACCATTCACCCCAAACGACATGGACGCCTTGTCTGCCACTCTAGCCCCGTGAGAAAGCTTTACCGCAAGAATAATTCTTGCTTTCAAGTTCAAAAGCTCGCTTGCATCGTGGTGCGGCCGTGTCTGAAAAGCGAGCTGCATGACGCGCTTCCTTTTTATGCGGTTCATAATACCTCCATGAACCTCTTTTCGTCTCCGGTAGGGTTTGCTGGCGGAGCTCCTGGTATATTCCTGTATGGTCGTTGGTGTTCCTGTAACTCCAAAAAGGATCGCTGGAGGAGCTCTAACCCTGATTTATTTATTTATAGGAAGGGAAAGGCGCGGTAACTGTCTCACTTGTTTTCTGTGGACACCTCAACCGCGCCGTAAGGGAAGGAATGAAGGTGGGAGTGAAAGTGGAAAGAGAGAAAGAGGAGCTGTAGTGGAGGGCTACGGAGTAATTTCGACCACCTGGGGATCTTTAACGTGCGCTGACATCGCACAGCACACGGACGCCTCTTCGTTTCGCCTCCATCGAAACGCAGCCGCCGAGGTCGGGTTCGAACCCCTGTTGTTATTGTTGTGGCTGCAGGAAGAAGGAAAAGAAAATGCACGGGCCTGCTACTGGCTCTGTAGCTGAGCCACCACCGCTGCCTCGTGCTGACAGAAGAGAGAGTGTAGAGAAGAAAGAAAAAAAGAAGAGGGAGAGAAATACGCTCGCCAAAACAGCCGTCGTCCACCACCTAAGCGGTGGCGGTTGCAGTTACTACCCACAACAGATACAAATTCGGTGGCTGGCTAGCCACCGTCGCAAGCGGCGTTGACCTACCGTCCCAGCCCTGTAGGGCCAGCAACTGCCCAGCTGATAACTCCTCAGCTTTCGACATCATTAATATATACGGAGGGCAGGAACCAGGCCGTATCTGTCTTTAGAAGCGAAAGCTCCTTCAAGTGGCCTTGACAGATTCTGCGCCTTTCCTTTCTGATGGGGCTGGTGCAGGAGGGGCACTGCCGCTTGCGGCGGGGGCTCGCCTGGCACCGAATTTTTATCTGTTCAAGCCGTCATTGCACACGCCACCGCTGGTGGTGGACGACGGCTGTTGTTGCGGCGCGCGTGTTTCTTTCCCTCTTCCTTTTCTTTCTTCTCTATATTCTCTTCTATCTGCAAGAGGCAGCGGAGGTGGCTCAGCTACAGAGCCAGTAGCAGGCCCGTGCATTTTCTTTTCCTTCTTCCTACAGCCACAACAACAACTTTCTTATGAACCAATCTACAATCGAGCGCTAAGTAAGGCCAGTCTTTCGTGTCATAAAAATTTCACCATCAAGTGTGTTTGACCTAATTAAGGTTGAGTGTCCAAAATTACGTACTGTTCATTCAAAAGTATATTGCGCCGAATTCTTTTCCCGGAAGCCTAACTTTAAACGGCGGCTGTGTTTTGAAGGGGTCCATGTGCTGCGCAATATTGTTGTGGCTGCAGGAAGAAGGAAAAGAAAATGCACGGGCCTGCTACTGGCTCTGTAGCTGAGCCACTTCCGCTGTCTCGTGCGGACAGAAGAGAAATATATATAGAGAGAGAATATGCAGTTGGAAGGTAAGCAGAATATACATATACGAAAATACAAAGGCGGAGTTGAATGGCTAGGGGGAAACACAAGCAGGAGTATCATCCATGCCTATGTCGACGACAATGCACAGAAGTACATTAGTAAAGGTCCCCCTATAATTAAGAACAAATTATTTCATGCTTATGTAGACTAATAAGAATGACGCACAGATAATATAAAATAGTTTGCTGGTGGTGTTGAGTCTGCATGCCAAGATGAACATTGAGGTGTCCTCGTGAAAACGAAGTGTAAAAATAGGGCTTATATCCAAATGACAGCATCTTGAAAGCAGACAAGGTCACTTTTGATAAGAGCCACCAAGGAAAAAGCATTGCCTATGTCCGACTTCTGCTTTCTTGGCATGGTTTGTTCCTTATTCACTGTTCTCACACATGAAAATGATTTGAACGATAGAGAAGTCACGATAGTTTTCTTCGCAACTCACATTTGCAGCAAGGAATTGTATAGTCTTAGACAAGTACTGGATATAAAATACATTTTCCCGAAGGAATGCATTTTAATATTCATAGCCATGCTCCGAAATGGTCGCCTTTAGGACGTAGGCTGAGACCAGCAATAACGGCGACCTCTAGACCAGACTAAGTGCAACAGTTCCCACTGCAATGCGTCTCCCATATTTCCGCATCTGGAGGGAAGCGAACTACTTCTAATAATCAGACTGTCTTCGTGCGGCTTCGCAATCGTTTATAACGAAGGACAACAAATATTTCAACTCTAGTAGCTTCCTCCGTGACGTTATTTTATTGATACAATCACTATCTTGTACAATAGGAATATAAAATAGGGAAGAAAAATCAGGATGTCAAATGGCAACTGGGCATCAAACAAAATCTCAACAGAAACCTGAGGGAACTAGTAAAACGTTGAGAAAAACATCGGCAATATCTCAGAAGATTGCCCTGAAAGGAGCATTCGTGGTCTGTGCTGGAAAGATGCAAATGATAAAAGTCAGAATTTCTGACTTCGACATGTGCCAGAATATGCTTCTTGTTTTGCGGATGACAAATTCCTGACAGCTCTACGTATGACTTGTTTGGTGGCCGTCAGTATCTGAAAGGGATCTAGCGTTTGGATCTGACGGATAATGCCAAGAAGGGAGGTAATAGAGGACGACTGATCTAGAAGCCAACGTGTATAAAATGACATGAGTCTCTGTGTGTGTGGATGATTCGTTTCTATTTCATGCCCGTGTCGTTATTTCTTCATCGTGTGCACAATCCCGGCCAAAAAACAGAGCCATCCGTCGCAAGACGATATCAAGCAAATACGCTACAGAGGTTGTTACGAAGAAACATTTCTAATCCTAGCATGGCCATCGTATACCCTGAAATTCTCCAGAAGCCCATTTTCGTAAAAATAATTCACGAACGCAGTTTTCTATATTTTTTTTTTCGAGTTTCCTACGACTGCACTCTATAGCTGTTAACATACCTGCAGATGCTCTTTCGAGACGCCTGTACTTTCTGCTGCTTAAAAGAGCAGCATTTCGTTTTTATGGCGGTCTTAACGCGAGCGCGGGAGAGAATTTAAGAGCACGACTTCACTATGTGCGTGAACATCAGACCGTTCCCGGCATGTTTATAGCAGAACCTTTAAGTATTCCACTGTTACCTCACAATTAACGCGATATCAAAGAAAGCGGCAGCTGAAGAACCTTAATTCTTCTCAATCAGGATCACCCCTATGCTGTTGCTACACCTTTCTCGCCAGTTACTACCGTCAGCATTATTAGACATTATTAGATTATTAGATGTGACATTGAAGAGTCACATCAGAAGTATCATGTGGCCTTATAAAATTAGAATAAAATGGCTCGTATACCCTTTTCAGCTTACCGAGCAGATCCACGAAAAGGGGAAAAGGGGACGAAAGGAACAGCTAAGAAACAGCCGCTAGAATTTCGTCGCTAGAGAGCACTCTAAGTGTGTGGGGCTATTTTGATTCCAATCCAAGTTTTCTTTCTTTGTTTCCTTTAGCCACAAGGGAAAGAAAAAAAAATCCCTTACTTTTTGAAGCCACAAAACTAAGCATAACAGTGTATATGAATAAATACCTGGTTTATTGGGAAAAAGGAAAATACATTTGGGGGGTCAGAAAATTTTCAAGCAGAACTTTTTCTTTTTCTTTTTTTTTTCAAGCCAACACACGACTATCCTGCTTTGAGGCGCCGGCATTAAAAGAAACATTGACGTGAGGAGTAACTGGCTAGCTCTAGAGCACTTTTATTTCTAGTAAAAAATTTAAGAAGAAAGTGATATCAGCCAGCTTCTTACAAGGAGTATGCCGCCAAGTACTAACTGTAGTCGATGTAACACAGGACGAGGCCTCTTCTCTGGGTTCCTCTGTGTGCTGGTCTTCTCTCATTTGTTTTCCTATATAACGGAGCCTCGACTACCAAGAGTCCTCAAACTGAGTTTTCCGAAATAATAATAAAAAATTTACCTATGCAGAGCAATTCTTTTCCGTCTCCTTGTCTCATCGATCACTAGATCAATATTGCAGAGAAGCAGTAAGCATTCACAAAGGTCTAAAATCATCATCAATCTTACTGACCCTTCCGGTTTCAAGTTCGCGGCCCTTTGTCTTCTCTTATTTACGTTCAGAAATCCTATATTCGACCAAAACAAAAAAAAAAATAATAAGTAATTCGAATGCAAAATAAATAATAGGTAAATAAACACAAAACATTAAGCAGATCTCTATTCGATCAATGCGTGAAGAGAATCTCACTTTTACATTACAAGAATGACGTTCCATCGATCGAGACTTTCCCCAAAGTCGCGAGCGTTCCCTACATTGTGTTAAATATTGGTACTGTCGATACCATTTATGAGATGTTGATCATGGCAGTGGCGGTATCATTTTGATGGCAGGAAAACGTATTATTATTATTATTATTATTATTATTATTATTATTATTATTATTATTATTATTATTATTATTATTATTATTATTATTATTATTATTATTATTATTATTATTATTATTATTATTATTATTATTATTATTATTATTATTATTACTCGCATGCTCAGGCGTTGTTTGGCTCTGTTCACCTGACTGTCTTCTATACCCTACTCAGGCTTTCTTCATTTCCTGTATAGTTTATTCTCTGTCTCTTTTCGCTTAACGTGGCAGTTTTGATTGAGCATGTCGCCATTATTTGGCCTTCTGAAAACCTGACGTGGCGTTTTATTGAACCGTGTTTTCTTTTTCTTTTTTCTTTTTCATCTTAATTCAGTCGATTACCTATAAGTCGCCCTGTTCCTCGATATGTACAAGCAAGCTTCTGGACCTGGCCTAATTGTAATGGAACGGCTGTTGCCCGTTGCAGAGGTGCGCCTGGCGAAGCGTGTGTGGGCGACCGCTGCCTCGAGACAGTCAGCCGCCTACGAAACACGCAACTGTCACACTTGCGCGAAAGGTGCGCGCACGCGCCCTTCCGTCACGTCACGTGGAAGATGGCTCGCGATCACGCTATCTAACAGTTTTGTCGTCGTCTTCGGGAGATCTGCAGCGGCATGGATGGATGGATGGAATATAGGAGTGTTCCCTTTGAAACGGGGTGGTAGCAGTAGCTATCATGCTAATTTTTCTCCCTATATCTTAATTATTGTTTTAGATTGGTTAACTATACCATCATTCTAATTATTGAATTTTTGTTTCTGCATTACTAACATTATGTCACTTTTCTGCTTTTAAGCCACCAATCTTCCTGTCGTTTTTTGCTAGCTTCCACCGCCGGTTTATTCACCCGGCCACTGGTATCTCTAAACCCCAGAGCTTCAGGAACAGTGACTGCGCCTGCATCGACTTCCGGATGGATACCGTTACATTCGAGTATAATATGGTCAATTGTTTCACTAGAGTTACCGCATACAGCACATGCGTCATCTTTATGGTTAAATTTCTTTTTATAGCTGCGTGTTCTTAGGCACCCTGCGTCACAAGGCGAACGCGGTGAAAGAACGACGGACGAGAAGCAGCGGAATGCATAGAGTTGCGGTGATGCTTTCTTGTTGCTTTCGTGTCGATACTCTAAAAATGGGAGCACGCGAGACTCGCAATAATCTGTTTCTTTCAATAAAGTGAATATATGTGTAGACGTTGGTGCCCGGTAGAAGTACCAGATACTTCCCGTAAAAGGTGTAGACCCAAACGCTAGAGGAGTGAGAGAACAACTCACATTTAATTATTTCCCTATTCGTTTCGTTATGCACCTGTGTGTTACGTACAGAGAAAAACCTTTAAGGTAAACAAAAATTTACATTAAAACTGCTCATTAGAATTAGCAACGCTGCGTTAACAGAAGGCGGAAAATGAAGAAATGGCCGGCAAAACATGCTGTAAACACAACTCTCATTTCACTACTCGACGGAGGGAGGGGGGGGGGGGGGGAAGGCAGCGTTACGAGCTGGACTCTATACAAGCAAGTAACGAGAAGTAAAAAAAAAAAAAATCAGCCCATCAGAATGGGCATGAAGAGTCTTGCTGGGGGCAACATAAATGGCGAAGCAACAGCATAGCAGAGCAAACAAATGCGGGCCAATAAGGCAAACAACAGATTACTAATATAGCTAAAGCTAAAGGTTTCAAAAGCAAAGTGAAACCAATAAACATTGTAGGGGAAGAGGCATGACCATTTTGAAAAGCTCCTGAGTGGTTTAGGCTAGAGTAGTGGGGGATATTTCTTGAAAGCTGAGGCAACCCTGTTAATTGATAGGCTCATTCATAATGCACTAATAAGTGTAACGACAATCATTATGAGATTGAAGGCCACTGACATGTCAATGACTACAAATTACTAAAGAGCGTAACATAGGAAAAAGGTGTGCTCCCTTGAGTGCATATATCATAGACAAAGTCATTTCCACATCCGTAATTTTATTGTTTCGTTTTTAGAAAATGATGGCATTAACACTGTGAGTATAACAATGCAACGTTTGCGATAACATATTTACCATCTGTTGCAAATGTTTACAGTCCACTGTGCCTTTCATTCCAAATACAAGGTGGATTGTAAATTATGTGACTCACTTTACAGGGATGTTTTAATTGTCTTAATGGGTGCAGGGTTGCATAGGTGCCCTAATAATTTTCAATGACATCGCAACTGATCATTAAGTCAGTATCTAATATGCGGTGCAGGCTACCTGAGCTTCCCATTTAAGGACTACTGCTGCTTGATGAGTTCAACAAAGGCCACTACTATCCCCTCTTCAGTTTGAGTACTCCTTGTATTATCTTAGCTCAAAAAATAAGCGGGAACTTCAGAAAATGAGAGAGACTTTTGCAACACGGTACTCCATCTCTCCGAATAAGCGCTTGTGTAACTTTTCAGGAAAAGTGCACTTCGCCGTTCAAGTGATGCGGTGTCTTTTTTTCGACGCAAAATTGATTGTGTTGCATTTTCCATGTAAAGCAATCACAAATTAAAAAAAAAAGAAAGAAGGAACGGAAGCGAAGCATTCTCTGGTGATGCAGTTATTGGGTAGGATGGGGCTGGCCAAAAATGTTTAAAGATAATGAGCCCCCGCTAGCGCCGCTCGCACACAAGAGGCTTGGTGGCGCAGTCAGTCGCATCTAAGCCGTTTTAAGGGGCTTCCAGAAGCGGCGGCCTGAAAGTCGTTCCTCCGTCCGCTTTCTCATATTTAATTTTAGCCCTTGCATCAAGGCTGCTGCGGCTTTTCCTTAACGGGCCGACAAAGCTGAAAGTATGCTCAGCAAAGAAGCTTCATTAAAGTGCCACGGAAAGAGATTCAACACTAAATAGTGGACGGCAGAACAACGTGAAATAAAACTCTGCCCTTTTTCGGATTCTTGACTCGAGACAAGGGATTTAAGCTAGAGTGATTATTGAATATTCAGAGCTACTTAGCAAAACCACACGCCATTTTAGGCTATTTAAGGAGAGTATTGCTCAAGCACTGCTTACTTCAGTACAATAAAAGTCGCTTCGTGCTTAAGAGTTGAGAGAATAAAGAAGCGTTAGAAAAACAATAAGACAATGGTGAAATTCGGGAAGCCCTTTCAACCGTACTTAAGAAGGCAAGTATGCCACGCCAATCACGATAAAAGCCCACGATAAAAGTGGTTAGCTACACCACTTAATGAGCTAACAAACTGCATTTTGTCAGTAACGTTGGCGCAACTTAACGCATCCACTGCCCATACTCTCAGCATTGAAAACAAGAAAACAAATAAAACTTATGATAGTTAATGCATCCTGAAGTCACTGCGGTGTCTGCGAATATAGATGTCCCTACTTTTTCTCCATATCGTAACAGATTACACGTCCCCAATTTTAAAGAAAAGTACCAAAAGAGATTTTTCTCGTCGCCTGAATTGGAGCCCTAACATTTAATCGATATAAATGGTACAAAATATGACACTTACTGTGCTTCAGCATCTGATTGCCGATGTCTTCACCCTAATTCGAGTTGAGCCGCTGCGGGCGAAATACCTGCCCAGATGACATTCCACCTTAACTTTTCATTAATAGTCTATAAACTACAACTCTACGGTCGAACACTGGGCAGTTGAGGTCAACACCACCTGCTTTACTTCAAAATGTAAACGTAGTTTCTCTTGCTCACTTGAGTGGTAAACTGAATAGAAAACAGCTCAAGAGACAAACACCAAAGCAGAGAACCACAGGACGAGCGCTGTCATGTGGTTCTCTACTTTAATGTTTGTCTCTTGCGCTGTTTTCTAATCAATATGTTCCACCAACTCTCCCGTTTGGCTACAGTGTTGAATATTACAATTACGTATCGTAATGATATTCAGTGTTTCAGTGCAACCAATGGCGAATGCATTCGTCCTATACTATACCGCTGAATCACTTGGAAAAGACGTTCTTCGTCGAGATGTTGCTCAGAACAAAGATGTTCTTCGTCGAAATGCTGCTCAGGACAAGATGTTTCCTTAAGCGTTGTTTCATAGCGCTATCAAAGACGAAAATTAGTTCCCTACACTTAAAGCTCTGTACAAGTTCCGAACTCGGCCATCTAATAGAGGGCAGATGAAAAGTACACGCTCGCAGCAAGTCAAAAATCGAGCTTTGATACACGTCTAAAGCCAGGGAACAGCGTCCCTGACAGGAGAGAGCGAGGGTCTGAGCTTTAAGCTGCGCTGCATGAACCCGGTTTTGTGCAGAGCCGACAACCATTTGTCACAGTGGCCGACGACGTGGCAGCCACTGTTGCAAGGGAGCTTTGTACCATGCCGAGCACATTGCTTGCTTGGTAGCCTAAGACCACTCAATCTGTTCTAGGGAGCAAGCGTTGAATAATGGATCGGGACCAGGGAGGTAAAGAAAAATGTTCTTATTTTCCACCTACTCTTCAGCCGCTATTCCTTATCAATGGCGTTTCATTCTTCGTAACGAACTGTGAAGCACCCAGCTGCGCACAATGGGAAAAAATGGAGAGGGGGAGTACTCTTTGGCGAAGGATGTTGTGAGGGTTGGCACAGAAAGGAAGACTATTCTATGTTTTTAAAGCGATGTCTTTACTGGCCTAGCAAAAGCTAAGGTCATCAGCAGGCCAGATTTAACATCAGGTGTGGCGCGAGGAGCCGGCACCGCGCTCCTTCTTCGCACCTGCAGCCCGCAGGACCAACGACACTCGCTTCTTCTAGTGCTGCTTCGCTTCCTCTTCTACTTCGCACAGCTGCTGCTTCTCCTTCCCACACTTGGCAAACTTTTTTCGTAACGCTGCATGCCTCCACAAATATACAGCGTCGATTGACACAATGCCACACAGCCTTCCAGTCCCCTGCCTACATTTCCCTTCACCTCTACCGTTGGCTATCTGGCTCGCCTCCTGGGTCTTCCTCCTCCAAAAAGCCCTCGACATCTTCGTATCGTCTAGACCCGACTGTGGTGTCCTCGAGGTTGCCATGGAGCAGTCGCGCGCTGGAACCAGTGCTTCCGCTGCGTTTCGTTGACGTTCGCAGACAGCCTTGGAGGAGTTAAACCACAGCAAGCCATGTCTGACAATGTTTGATCATGCTTATTCGAGCTTCTACCCAGTGAACAAGCTTATATGCATGAGTCTAACTTGCTTAGCACACAATCTAACCAAGCATAAAAAAAGCTTTCGCTTGTATAAGCGGGCTTAGCCAAGCTAATCCCAAGCCATTTTTTATAAAAGAGGGCCGCACGGTAGTGGAAAACGGCGAAAAGAAGGCTGCATTGTTTACAATTTTGTTTTTGTTTTTATTGTTTGCCCATGTTCGTTTTTTTTTTTTTTTTTTTTTTTTGGGGGGGGGGGGGGGGCAGGTATAAGACCGGAGATGTAACACCGAGTATTTTATTTTACTGTTTTCATGATTTTATATTAAAAGCTACGAAAACATCTAGGTCCGGTTCGTGCAGGCGGATTGTACAGCGAGGAGAATACTAATTGTTTATTAAAAGTACCTACAGCGTCCATTGGGCATTATTGTAGGAGGATTAACACATACGATGTTACAAGCAAATCAAATATTCGGAATGCATCAGTAAGGTAACACAACATGTAAATGAATTAACCACTTATTAGGACAATGATAGCATAATGTACTTTGGTTATCACTAGAAATAATCACAATAATAGAAAATGTAAACCTGAGAAAATAAAGTAGATCACATATTCAAGTCAATAGCTGTTTGAAATCGGGCACACAATCCAAACCAACTGATTCGAAAGAACGTTCCAATCAATAATTGTGTTAAGGAAAAATGAATACTTAAATTCATTAAAGCGGCATCGTTAAACCTTAAATTGTTCTGTATTCTCTATTCTCTCCAATATATAGTGCGATTGCTTTAGATCAGTGCTTTTATCAATACCGATACAATCATTATAAACACTATATAAGAATTACAGTTTAAAGATTTTTCTCCGAGTGGTTAGTCTCCCACCCTAAACCTTCTCGAATTTTTGTGCTCTATATCGAAAAATTAAACTTTGCGCGGTAACAAATCTTGCAGCACGCTTATGTATTGCTTCCATCGTATCTTAAAATGTACGTTATAATGTTTAATGGGTACATGATTAATTACTAAATTAATAATGAGTTTTTTCTTTAATTTTAACGGGCAGTATTATAATGCGAAATTAAACACCACCCACATTAAAGGTGAGCCCATTTTTAATATCTTAAATTACAGAAAGGCGCGTCTGAATACTCGTTGAGTTTCCTCTCACGCATCGCGAAATTATAAAATGGCACAATTGCGCCTGATAATGTCACAAAAAACCTTGTAAGTTCCTTATGCACTATGAAATGTACATACAGAGCCTATATTTAGTGCATAAATTATCTAAACAAAACCTTGTGCCTAGTGAAATAAATTTCGTTATAGTTGTGAACTGCAAAAGAATTCATAGCCGTGGTGCGGGAGGCAAGAAATCAAATTGAAGAACTGAGGAAACAAATGCGTATAAATATAACAGTCATATGAAGATCAATTAGAAGGTGAAACAAGCTATTCATATTAGTGGTTTTGAAGTCAACCATGACGCATTGTGGCAGTTTTATTTTTAGCTCGATTCTCCACTTGGTAACCTCGTGAAGTTGCCAAAGTGGCTAATCTGGCTTTGAGAAGCTCTTTTGCAACTGTCAAAATAAAAGAGATCTTTTTCTAACGAAACAATGGACCTTCGCTTTATGACTATATAGTGCCACGCGATGCTTTCAATGGCGAGTACAATAAGCGCAGAGACTTAAGTTTCATCGAAATGAACTCTTTATTGAGCTGACTTGAGTCCGCAAAAGAATCAAACTCGGCGGGGGAGATCGCAGGAAGCGGGCTCGTCGGTCGTCGAAGTGCGAATTTCTGTTGCACTTCATCATCATCATCATCATCATCATCATCATCATCATCAGCCTGACTATACTCACTGCAGGGTGAAGGCCTTTCCCATATTTCTCCATTTATCCCGGTTCTGTGCTAACTGCACCCACTTGACCCCTGCAAACTTCTTAATCTCATCCGCCCACCTGTTGCATTTGGAAGTGCCCAATTTAAAGTCGACAAAAAGACATCTATATAGAGCCGCAACAGCCTGGAACATTTGTGAAAACGGACGGAAGTGGCTGGAATCTTTGCGCATCAATAACAAAGCCGCGACTCGGAGACAATGGACGTAAACAAATAGAGCACACAAGGGCTTTCTGTGCGGTAGAAACGAAGTGATAAGGCCGCAAGCCAGCAGCTGCCAGTGGGAACAAATAATGATTATAAGGTTTAGGGACAATAGTAATGACGAGTACCGAACCGTACGGATTATTCCGACAAAACTTGTTAGACAAGAACACCGCGGTCAGCGAAGAAGAATGTCTCACAGTCGCTTGGTGTTTGGAGAAGCAGATCCGAGGGGAATTCAATTTCCTTGGGAAAAGCATTCCCTGTCTAGGCTAGCGTGCTTCGACCTCCTGCCCATTCGGCAACCCTGTTTCTAGGCCATCGCTCAGCCATCGTACCCAGAAGTCAGGAGCAAGTTGTACCCTCTACACAACAGGGACCCCGCGGTAATACAATCAGCCGTGATGGGTGGTAGTATGCAGGAAGTCGGCAAAATACAAAACGGGAAAACATGTTTTAACGGTGGTTGACCGCTGGGAGCGGCCTCCAAGGGTGTGTTGGAATCACATTTGCATGCGCACGAAGAAGGAAGAATTTTCGAATTTGCATGAGTGACGGCGTTTTTGTTCCACTCGCTTAATACTTACATTTAGCGCGAATAACCGATCGATTGCGTTGTCACCAAAATGCTAATAAGGGGGCACAGCGGCGGCTTTTAGGCAAGCCTGAAGGTTAAAATATGGGCAGGAGAGCCCATGTGTACGAAATAACTATGATGGATTAGGCATCGCGAAGAACGAGGACGAAAATGGAGGATATATAACTTCCTTGAGGACACAGCGAATAATAACTATGGCAGTGGGGATGTCCGATTCTTATTGCTAGACATAAAGCGAAAACCCAGGTGCGCTGATCAAATGAAGGACTCTGTTCTCTGCTATGATCGAAGGGAAAATAAGGACTGGATGCAAAGAAAACACAAAGGCAGCAAATGAACATCAAAGGTCTTACTTAACCAATTGTCGTGAAAACCTACCACGCAAATTATCTGCCTTCTGGAGCTGAAATGAGACCTGCCGTGCATTAATGGCAGATGAACAGTTTTTCTAACGTGAAATTATATCGCTCTCATATTAACACGTGAACATAGAGGCAGTAATTATACATTGCTATCCGTTTGTATATTAACGTTAAAAGGAGAGCGGTCACTAAGTAGACGATCTTAATGTGTGCCACAGAATGTTGACTTTTTAGTCACAGCGTACGTACAACGAAATTATTACAGTGTAGTAGAGGTGTTTATATACTATATAACCTTCCCTGCAACTCTTGTCTAGAAGCAATATGCAGTAGTGACGTGATGCGATGTTTGAGAATTACGTCGTTAAAGGTCATAATTGGATGATGAGCGAAGGAAAAATGGATGGCGGAGTGCAAAATTAAGTTCTGTTACACCATAATCAGCACTGCCTAATTCGCATCTCAGATTTCTTCCTTACGTTCTGATTTTACTCTCTATCATCGGTTCCCTTTTGACATCGTCTCTTTCCTCGCTCAATATTCCTCACCTCTTTTTGCAATTTGATCGTTGTTTATTTCACTGTTTCCTTCCGTTCCTTTCGTAACTTGATTTTATTCGTTATATATATATATATATATATATATATATATATATATATATATATATATATATATATATATATATATATATATATATATATATATATATATATATATATATATATATATATATAGTGTAGTGTAGATACACCCACACAAAGAATAGATGTATTAACAAATATTTAAATATTTACAGAGAGGTAGCTGACCACAGATGAACAACTTCGAGCCACGCCCAGCACGAACCCCCCGCACACTTCGTCGTCATCGCGTTCCCCACAGTCCACACGCGGGCACAGCACTTTGTCCTCGTCGTCCCTTGACAATATATATAATTGTAAGGCTGCCTGGACGAAGAAACTGTCGGCGAAATAAACTTTGAAAATAAACAGTCGCAGTCGTCGGAACGTTCTACTATATATATATATATATATATATATATATATATATATATATATATATATATATATATATATATATATATATATATATATATATATATATATATATATATATATATATATATATATATATATATATATATATATATATATATATATATATATATATGCCTTTATTATTCTGCCCTCATAAATTTTTTCTTTTGAGTTGCTGCTTGTCATTTCATTCCGCCAACGCTATATCGAGTCACCAGACGACACCAGCTCTAATTTGAACTACCATGTAGCCTTTCAGCTCGTCCGCGCGCGCGAATGGCTTATCTGGAATGGGGGAATGCGTCACTTCGCGGAGAGGGGTGTGACTTGGCAGCAGCGAACACCAGACCACCCAACAGCACCGTCTTGAACAGCGAGCAGCAAGGCATCACAACATAGATACATCTAAAACCAGGCAGCAACAATGGACAGAAAGTTACGTAGAAGGGAGAGCTGACGATTCTGCAAGAGAAAACGCATTGCCAGCCACCTGCGCGAATTCCACTTTCTTTGTACTTTTTCCCCATTTCTGGTGGAAACGAAAAAGGGAAAGAGGGGCAAACGAGAATTCCACTTTCGCGCCCCGTCCAAAGTTGCACTTTGATAGCCGGTGTCGCGAGGTCAGCCGTGTGCGTAGCCGCACTGTTGTTCCCGCTCCGGAAACGGAGAAGACCGTAACCGCAGCTAAAGAACTGGTTCCTGAACCCGTGATTTTCGTTGTCTTACTACATGGTCCTCTCATTTATCAATTCGTGTGGCTTCGTCGAGTGAAATTAGACAATCTACGCTTTGGTTTCCTTCGCGCTTCTTCCTGCCAAATGTGGCGGGAGCGCTTCGGCCGGAAGTATCAGGTAACATCATTTACCATTAACATGGTGACCATTTGGGCCATTTGGCGCGACTCTAAAATGTTGGAACAGCCAGAGATACGGGAACATAAGAGAAAGAAGTACACAGGACAGTGCAGGATTAGCAACTGTGGTTTATTTGACAAGCCGACAGCCCAAGAATCCAGAAGATGCATGCATATCGAATGCGCAAAAAGGCATACGTAAAGAGTCATCAAAACACTGCAATCACGTGGACATTCATCGGCACCTAAAATATAAAAACATAATATAAAATATAAAAAATTTTGTTTCTTACAACCTACACGCCCACATAGGGTTTTCTATGTGGGCGTGTAGGTTAAAGTTAAAGCTCAGCTACTTTTGTCATCTGATGAGAAGAGAGGAGCCGCTGTAGAAAGATTTGATGTTGGGAAAGGTTGAGGGTCGCCGGAGAAGGGGTAGGCAGCGAACGCGATGGTTAGATGGCATTCTCGAGGCATTGCAGATGAAGCTATGTGATGTTAAGAAGATAGTGAGAGACCGGAAAGCGTGGCGTGACATGGTCCATAGGGTCACGAAGAGTCGGACACGACTGAACGCCTGAACTGACTGACTGACACGCCCACATGGTTGCTTAATAGTCGTGGGCAGCTTGTTTGTGGTGTGCTGTTATCATCTGTTTTGGTTTGGCTTGGCTTGGCTGGCAGCTGCGACTGCGAAAGTGGCGCTAGTGTATCTGTGGCGCAAGTGTGGCGCAAGTGTATAAAAGCGGAGTGCGAGAATAAACGGGGGTTCATTTCGTCGCTTGGGAGCTCGGTGTCTGGACTGCTTTCTCTGGCAGCGTTCCGGCGCGGGTGCAACGGCGCCCCCCCTGCCTGGGCTAACACGACATGGTGTCAGATAACAGGGAACATTTTGTTTCCTGGGCCACCCTTTTTTGCACACTGTGCGCAAGCTTCGACACACTGCGTCTTTTGCTTGACCTTCTTTTACTCTTTTCAAGAAATCGTCGCCTGTTTCTAAACCCAGTAAACAAGCTTTCGAGTAAGCGGTTACCTCTGAGACAGTTAAACAGCTTTCCACTTTCGTACGAGCTAACGGCGAACGTGAAAGAGTATCAGCAGTGGTTAGCGATTTGCCTGGTACATATAATACAGAAAAACTGTATCGCATCAGGCGCAGACGAAAACGTTGAATTCTTGGCGGCATAGCATCGATTGCCATGTGACCCAACAGCGACGCCAAGGGTTTGTGGTCAGTTTCAAAAACAACTTCCAGACCACGTATATACTCATCAAACCTTTCCGCTGCCCACGTCAACGCCAGCGCCTCCTTTTCGATCTGGGAGTACCGTTGCTCGGTTTTGGTGAGCGAACGAGAAGCGAATGCAACTGGTCTACGTTTCCCGTCTTTTTGCTTTTGAAACAAAACTGCTCCCAGACCGAAAGACGATGCGTCAGCTGAAAGAGTGGTTTGTAGCGAAGCGTCGTACAAAGCCATGCATTGCGCTGAACAAATGAGCTCTTTGAGTTCTTGGAACGCTTTTTCCTGATTGCTGTCCCAGACCCATTCCCTATCCTTGTGCAAAAGAACACGCATGGGAGCAGTCACTTGGGCTAAATGTGGCAGGAAGCGGCCCAAATGATTCGCCATGCCCAAAATGCTTCTAAGCTCAGTAACGTTTCTGGGTGCTCTCAAATCTTTTATAGCACTGACCTTCGCTGGATCAGGATGAATACCTTCCTCATTCAAAATGTGACCCAAAAAACGCACTTGCCTAACCCCGAATAAGCATTTCTCTTTGTTTAATGTCACATTTGCCCTTGCTAGGCGTGTGATCACGTTATTTAAACGCTCATCGTGTTGAGCTTTGCTTTCGCCAAACACTAAAACATCGTCCATGAAATTAACGACCCCCGGCAGGCCACCTAGTATCTCACACATTCTCTTTTGGAAGTACTCCGGAGCGGAGGTAATTCCAAAGGGTAGTCGCGTGAAACAGTATCTACCGAAGGGTGTTAAGAACGTGGTTAGCTCTTCCGAGTCTTTACTGAGTCGCACCTGGTGGAAGCCTGAGTTGGCATCGAGCTTTGAAAACCATTTCGCTCCCGACAGTGACCCTAGAGCTTGATCCACAGTTGGTAACGTAAATCGCTCTCGAACTACGCATTTGTTCAATTTAGTGAGGTCTACGCAAACTCTCAGGTCTCCTGAGGGCTTCACTACCGGAACTATTCCGGCGCACCATTCGGTGGGCCCATCCACTTTCCTGATTATGCCTAAACGCTCCATTTTATCTATTTCGCGCTTCAGGGACTCCCTCAGGGGAATTGGTACCCTGCGTGGAGCGCTTATGGCATGCGGGATAGCGCCAGCTTGTAGCCTGATGGTGTACTGCCCTGGCATCGTACCTAGACCGCGGAACATTTCTGGAAAACGCGTCTCGTACTGCAGGTTTCCCGACTCGACCGCGTCTGCAAATTTCACGACACCTAAGACCTCAAGTGCAGGTAGTCCTAGAAGGACGTCGCGTAACGGACTGACAACGTAGCATGTTTGATACACAGTTTTCTCTTTCCATGCGATCTCTGCTACGAATTTGCCTAGTACGTTAAGCTTACTGCCTCCTGCACCTAGTAAGATTTCATCGGTTTTTACCAGTCGGGACGGTAATCCCGGAAACGTTGCTGGTAATACTGACACTTCAGCACCTGAGTCAACCTTTGCAAAAATGGGCACAGAATTAATGCGCACCTGAACAAATCGCGCTTTTCTGCATGCATTACTTTGGTGAACGGGTTTCTGCTCAAAGGTATGAGGCTTATAATTCCTCAGACCCTTCGCAAGGAAGCGCTAAGCAAACTGCATGACGGTCACCAAGGCATCTCGCGATGCCGCAGTGTGGCTAAAGGTTCTGTCTGGTGGCCGGGACTTAGCACTGAGATAGCGTCATTCGTGAAACAGTGCAGCGTTTGCGCGATGCATGCGCCAGAACAGATCGAACCGATGATTGCATCGCCAACGCTCTCTTTTCCTTGGGAGAGAGTAGGGGTCGATCTGTTTCAAATTCAGGGACGGCAATATCTTGTCGTAGTAGACTATTTTTCGCGACACCCAGAGATTGCCATTCTTCCGTCAACAAAGTCTGCTACCGTGATAAGCCGAATGAAAAGCATTTTTGCGAGACATGGCATTCCCGAGTGTGTGGTGACCGACAATGGTCCCCAATTTGTCAGTGCCGAGTTTGAGAAATTTGCAAAACTGTATGGCTTCCGTCATGTCACCTCGAGTCCAAGGCACCCCCAGGGAAACGGGGAAGTCGAACGTATGGTAAAGACGGTTAAGAATCTCATTCTAAAATCGGACGACCCTTACTTAGCCTTGCTGGCTTATAGGGCCACGCCTGGTGTTTTGAACGTCAGCCCAGCGGAGATACTGATGGGTAGAAGGCTTAGGACGAGAGTCCCAATGCTGCCTTCGCACCGCAATCCGGGACAATGCTGTCTGCAAGAAGTGGCAGCCAAGGACCGTAAAGTCAGAAAGGAGCAAAGCCGCCACTTCGACCGACGTCACCGGTCTAAAAATCTCCCAAAGCTGGAAGCAGGTGATGTGGTGTGGGCGACTGATCTCCGTACCAAAGGTACAGTGCTCGGAGCAGCACCACAGCCGCGTTCATACCGTGTTCAAACGGAAAACGGGGTTGAAGTCCGTCGAAACAGGAGAATGCTTAACCGTCTCCCAAAAGACCGGGTAGATAGCGGGAACTACGAATTTCCGGATAGTCAGGAACAGCCCAGCAGGGCCGGATTGGTAACTGGAGTGGACAACCAATTTGACGAAGCTCCTGAAGCTTTGGTGCCTCTAACTCAGACGGAGACTGACGGTGGCAATTCTCAAGCTAGAATTGTAACTACGACCTGATTTGGAAGAGTTGTTCGCAAACCCATAAGGCTGGGCGTGGACGACTGATGCTTGGAGTGACTGTGTTCTGTCGTGTTTTCTTGGGTGTGTTCCAATGTTATTTTGAAGTGTATGCATGTAAAGTTAATAGTGCTTGAAAAGGGGGATGTGCTGTTATCATCTGTTTTGGTTTGGCTTGGCTTGGCTGGCAGCTGCGACTGCGAAAGTGGCGCTAGTGTATCTGTGGCGCAAGTGTGGCGCAAGTGTATAAAAGCGGAGTGCGAGAATAAACGGGGGTTCATTTCGTCGCTTGGGAGCTCGGTGTCTGGACTGCTTTCTCTGGCAGCGTTCCGGCGCGGGTGCAACGGCGCCCCCCCTGCCTGGGCTAACACGACATGTGGCACTGATGTACTTGCTACTGCCTTGCATCCAAATGTGATGCCCCTCCCCAATCTTCCTTTCCTCCATGCTATTTCCTTTTCCCGTGACTCTGAAATTCTGTCAAAAACAGAAACACAGTTTTCACATTGCCTGCAATGCCGATATCCCATTTGATCCGACACAATACTGAGTGCGTTTTTGTGTTCGCGTGCGCGCGAAAGCAAAAAGAGTGTATTTCAGAATATAGGTTTAATTAGGCTTGTTTAATTACCCCCCCCCCCCCCCCCCCCAATTCAAGGAAGAAACAGTTACAATCAAGCTGAAAACCTCTGAACCCCAGTTGTGCAATCCAGCACTGAAGTGACGTCATTAATGTTTTCAAAAGTGGCGAGTTTTAGTGGTGTCATAGTTAACGGATCTGGCATAGAATCAAATTTTCAAATTGCATTTCTGCATAAAATATCCATCAGAATACTAACCTTGATGCCTTGGCTCTTAGGGGTGGATAGGCACTCTTTTTTTTTTTTCTATCCACCCGTACGTATTGGAATCATTCGGGCATGACGGCCGCCAGCAGCTGGTCGAAAGCTTTGTCTTCCATTGCGAGTTTATGTGTGTTTCGTCAGCGCTCATGCCTTTTCATTACAACTTCCTGATACGCGTTCCCTCTTTGCTTGTGGTGGCTAATTTTCACTCCCACTCCGTCAACACTGATGTTCGTGGTTGTATTTGTAAGGCCACAAAAATACGTAACGGAATAGAAACTAATATAAATAAATGAGTACAATGAAGGCTCAAGAGTAAATTAATAAATAAATTTGAGTGGGGCAGGTTCTCGAGCTTGCTGGTGTAGGTGTTCAGACACGGCAAAGTAGCGCAAAATCCTGTCTTGTGTTTTCTGCTGCCGAACTTTACCATGACCAAAGACCAAATGAAATAAAATAAATAAATAGACGAATGTATAAGCAGCAATCATGCACTCTGACAGCGGAACATTGCGACATTCTGTCTTGTGTTTTCTGCTGCCAAACTTTGCCATGACCAGAGAACAAATGAAATAAAACAAGTAAACATACTGTGAAGAGGAAGAAGTGCACAAGGAACATGCCAGTCAGTGGCATCGTGATCGCTGCGCGTGCTGGATCTGCCTGTGTTCGCTGCCGCTGTGTTCGAAGCTGATCTGCTCAGTCCTGCTGATCAAGTCCTGTTGATCCGCTGAATAAACCCCCCATTCTTACATTTGGTGGAGCTGCCGGTCAAGATCTATCCTCTCGCCCTGGAACTCCGCAGCCGTACATTACCACCTCCTGCGATGCCTGAGGACGTCAACCACCAAGCCGTACAAGTTGGCTCTGCCATCATCTGCCCCGGCTCCCTCCGCCAGCGTGACCCCGCCATCTTCAGCGGCACTGACGACCACGATGTCGAGGACTGGCTCACATCCTATGAACGAGTGAGCGTTTACAACAAATGGGACGCGGAAACAAAGTTAAGCAACGTCATTTTCTATCTCACCGGCGTAGCAAACCTATGGTTTCGAAACCATGAAGCGGACATTCCATCATGGTCCGCGTTTAAAGCCAGCTTCTCTGAAGTCTTCGGCCGACCAGCTGTGAGGAAACTCCGCGCTGAACAGCGCTTGCGTACGCGGTCTCAGCAAGCTGGCGAAAATTTCACGAGCTATATCGAGGACGTCGTCGACCTGTGCAAGCGCATTAACCCACACATGTCAGAGGCCGAGAAGATCAAGCACATTCTGCAAGGCATCGATGACGATGCCTTTCAGATGCTGTCGGCTCGAGATATCCGCACCGTCGCACAAGTGGTCACACTGTGTCAAAGTTATGATGAACTGCGAAAACAAAGGGCCATAACTCGCGCGAACACCATGCACTCCGAGTCCCTTGCTGGCCTGACAGATGCATGTGAACATTCTGCGCTCCTACCACAAATTAAGAGCTTCATTCGGGAAGAAGTTGCTCGACAGCTCTCCCTTATATCCTGCCATCAAGAACCTTCCTCAAACCTAGCTCCTAGTTTGCGCAACATTATTCAAGAACAGGTAGCTGAATCTCTTCCTCCAGCCCCTCAACCCATGCCTGTTACAGCGCCGTTAACTTATGCGGCTGTTGCGGCCCGACAGCCACCTGCATATGCTCCACCGCCACCAGCCTACGTTCAGCCGCCTCCTGCGCCTGCGCGAGAACCTGCGCAGTTTATGCGACCGGCTCCAAGACCACGTAATCCCTGGCGCACGACGGATAACCGGCCAATCTGTTACACTTGCGGGCTTGCTGGACACATTTCTCGTTACTGCCGCAACCGTCTCCCGGTGTCGGCACCACCTACTCATGGTTCTGCATACTGGTCTCCGACGCCTCAGTATTCCGCGCCTACTGAGCCTCCAGCTGGCCCTCAGTTCTCCCCAGACCGCTCAGCCATGTCCGACCGCCGTTCACCGTCGCCGCGACGCCGCTCTATCTCTCCGATGCGACGTCGACAGAACGCTTCACATGAGGAAAACTAGAGGCCGCAGTTCCTGAGGCGAGAACTGCGACCCAGTCGAACTTCCCAAGTCCTCATCTGTCGCCGACAAACCTAATTGAAGTTTTCGTCGAGGGTGTTGCTGTCATGGCTCTAATTGACACTGGTGCTGCGATTTCGGTAATGGACGCAAAACTATGTCGCACTTTAAAGAAAGTGAAGACGCCAATTGCGGGACTTTCGTTGCGAACGGCCAGCGCTCAGCATATCAAGCCTTTAGCAGCGTGCACCGCTCGAGTAGTTATTCAAAATTCCCTTTATACGATTGAGTTCGTCGTGCTGCCAAGTTGCTCGCACGCTGTAATTTTAGGCTGGGATTTCCTGTCGCGTCATGCTGCTATTATCGATTGTGCTCGAGCTGAAGTGGGGTTCTCGACTATGCCCGATGCCTTACCAGACGCTGATCAGTCAAATTCCGGTGCTAAAGCCCTCGTCGCCGAAGATATCGACCTTCCTCCCTGCTCTTCAGTGCTTGTTCGTGTCGCTTGTGCATCTCTTAGCGATGACACCGTTCTCTTCACACCAGCCCATACTTTCCTGCGCCGCAAGTGCCTTCCATTGCCCTACGCAGTGCTCGCTATTTCCGCTGGCTTTTCCATGTTATGGGTCTCTAACCCATTTAACTCCCCTACTGCTTTGCGCCATGGCGAATGTCTCGGAAGTATCCAGCCAATCGCATCTCTTCTGATCTCTGAGGAACCTGACGACGCGCCGCACTGTGCCGTGACTGCGCTCAGCCCCCCTTCAATTGCGCCCGCTCCCCCCTCTACAGACTTGTTTCTCCGTTCCATCGATGCCGATCTTCCTCCAGAGCAGCGCACTCAGCTTTTGAACCTACTACATCACTTTCGCTCCTCCTTCGACTCTCATCAAAGTTCTTTGGGTCAAACTTCTACAGTCACTCATCGCATCGACACCGGCACCCACGCACCACTACGACAGCGTCCCTATCGTGTGTCTGCAACCGAACGCCAGGCTATAGAAGAGCAAGTCGACCTAATGATCCAGAATGGCGTGATTCAGCCCTCAAGCAGCCCTTGGGCCTCACCTGTTGTCCTTGTAAAAAAGAAAGATGGTTCTATCCGCTTCTGTGTCGATTATCGCCGCCTTAATAAGATAACGCGAAAGGACGTCTATCCTCTCCCGCGCATCGACGACGCTCTCGATTGTTTGCAAGGCGCCGAACTCTTTTCTTCCCTAGATTTACGTTCCGGGTACTGGCAAGTCCCCTTGGAAGCGGCTGATCGCCCCAAAACTGCCTTTGTAACTCCCGACGGCTTGTACGAATTCACAGTTATGCCGTTTGGCCTTTGTAATGCTCCGGCAACATTTGAGCGGATGATGGACACCATTTTGCGTGGCCTAAAGTGGAAGACATGCCTCTGCTACCTCGATGACATTGTCGTCTTTTCTCGTGACTTTGACACACACCTCTACCGTCTGAAGCACGTTTTGACCTGCCTATCTGATGCCGGACTGCAGCTGAATTTGAAAAAATGTCGTTTTGCCGCCCGCCAGCTCAACATTCTCGGCCACGTTGTTTCCAAAGAAGGTGTATCTCCAGACCCTGCCAAACTTCGTGCCGTAACAGCCTTTCCCAAACCGACTTCCATCAAAGATCTACGTAGCTTCCTCGGGCTGTGCTCTTACTTTCGCCGCTTTATTAAGAATTTTGCTTCCATTGCTGCTCCCTTGACAGAACTTCTGTCCGGCAGTTCCGACCTTTCGTCGTGGTCACCAGCGTGCGACGATGCCTTCAATGCTTTACGACATATCCTCACGGCACCGCCTGTCCTACGTCATTTCGACCCCACAGCGCCTACTGAGGTCCACACAGACGCCAGTGGTATTGGTCTCGGCGCTGTGCTCGCTCAGCGCAAAGCAGGTTATGCTGAATACGTGGTCGCCTATGCTAGCCGTACACTCACGAAGGCTGAATCCAATTACTCTGTCACTGAAAAAGAATGCTTAGCGATTATTTGGGCTCTTACTAAATTCCGCCCTTACCTCTATGGTCGCCCTTTTGACGTAGTGACGGACCACCATGCGCTTTGCTGGCTTTCCTCACTGAAAGACCCGTCCGGCAGACTGGCAAGATGGGCTCTTCGCCTTCAGGAATATGATGTCCGCGTTGTTTACCGCTCTGGCCGCAAACATCACGATGCCGATGCACTTTCCCGCTGCCCCCTTACAGCTGAGGTCGCGAGCCTTTCCCCTTCCGACGACTCCCCGCCATCGCTTCACATCAATGACATGCCGTCAGCGCAGCGGCAAGATCCTTGGATAAACTCTATCCTCGATTTTATCTCCAATCCTACAGCTGCTTCTCCATCGCGTGCTCTCCGCCGCCATGCTTCCCACTTCGCCATTCGTGATAACCTCCTCTACCGCCGCAACTACTGTGCAGATGGCCGCAAGTGGTTGCTAGTTATTCCCCGGCAGCTACGTTCGCAAATTTGTGACTATTTCCACGCTGACCCACAATCCGGTCACGCGGGCGTCTTCAAGACATACACTCGTCTCCGGCTGCGTTACTACTGGCGGGGTATGTACACCTTTGTACTCAAGTACGTTCGCTCATGCCTCACCTGTCAACGTCGCAAGCCATCTCCTCAACGTTCTGCTGGAGAGTTGCTGCCGTTACCCAGCCCACCACGTCCTTTCGACCGCGTCGGCATTGATTTGTACGGGCCGCTTCCCTACACTGCGGCTGGCAACCGCTGGGCTATCGTAGCCGTTGATCATCTGACGAGGTATGCAGAAACCGCCGCACTTCCATCTGCCACAGCGTCAGAAGTAGCTTCCTTCATTTTGCAGCGATTTGTTCTTCGCCATGGCGCACCTCGAGAGCTGCTCAGCGACAGAGGACGCGTTTTCTTGAGTGATGTTGTAAAAGCCTTGCTCACCAAGTGCAACATAATTCATAGAACCACCTCCGCCTATCATCCCCAGACTAATGGCCTCACTGAGCGTTTTAATCGTACCCTTGGCGACATGCTCTCTATGTACATCTCCTCCAACCACTCAAACTGGGACCTCGTCCTTCCGTATGTCACGTACGCATACAATACCGCAACGCAGTCTACTACTGGCTTCTCTCCTTTTTTTCTCCTCTACGGCCGTCACCCCTCTGCAACAATCGACACCATACTCCCGTATCAGCCAGACATATCAGAGTATACACCTGCGTCTCAAGCAGCCCAGCATGCGGAAGACTGTCGACAAATCGCCCGCGCATTCACGGCCAACACCCAGTACCGCCATAAATCCAACCATGACAGCCAACACTCGACACCGCACTTCTCGTCTGGCGCTCTTGTGTGGCTATGGATACCTTCCAATGCCCCTGGACTGTCTTCAAAATTTCTTGCTAAATATCATGGCCCATACCGTGTTCTGGAGCGCACCTCTCCGGTTAATTATGTGGTGGAACCTGTTACGCCGTCCCATGATCTACGCCGGCGCGGACGCGAGAATGTTCACGTACAGCGCCTCAAACCCTATTACGACCCTGCCGTCTTGCTCACACCGTAAGTCGCCAGGATGTCTCCTCTTCGTCCCGCGGGTAATTGTGAAGAGGAAGAAGTGCACAAGGAACATGCCAGTCAGTGGCATCGTGATCGCTGCGCGTGCTGGATCTGCCTGTGTTCGCTGCCGCTGTGTTCGAAGCTGATCTGCTCAGTCCTGCTGATCAAGTCCTGTTGATCCGCTGAATAAACCCCCCATTCTTACAATACTAATAAATAATCAACAAGAACGCAAGAACAAGAAAATTGCGACCAGTGCGGCCTAATAAAATTCTTGGCAGTGAGACAGTAATGAGAAAAACAGCGTAGTCCCCACTGCTCCAATGGGAAGGGATCAAAGCGACAGCCTTCCTTCCTTCGTTCCTACTGAGCAAAGAAAGGGGAAACAAAAGAAAGAACAAAATAAAATTTTAGCAAAACGCCCCGATTCCATGGTAAGCGCCTGCTGAGTTATGTGTACGTCGCCACGTGAAACTGCGGCGTGAGGCGGCACGTAACATTTCAGCGTGCCCCCTGCGGACGAGAGGCGGAGAGTCTCCGTGGTGTTTCCTCATGGCGTTTCGTATTGCTGCACTGTTGTGAGAATACGATTACTGGCCTGCTGACTCACGACGTGCAGAAGGTCGGTGCAGTATACAAGCATAGCGGTGGCACAGGAAGTCACCCCACAACAGGAACAACAGAACAGGAAGCCAGCCCACAAAAGCAGGGACCACTGTCATGTGGGCCGGGAACAATTTATTGTGGTCACCCTGAGTCGCTGCACTTGACGTGATGGCTTCCGTGTCGCTTTATGTTAGAAACATACATATCCTTACCGTCTGTTCGTTGAATTTACCCTAAAATAACGAACTATTTCGGTTCCCTGCGAAAACTTTTATAACGGCTCAATTGCGTCAATTTATATAGCCCTTTATTGCACTCTGAGGAACGGACACTTGATCACCTTATGGGTATGCCCCCTGATGATAGTTGTAGGCGTGACTCTAATGCCGCAGCTCATTACCCCAAGCATTGTTACTATACCCCGAATCTCGGAACTAGGTGTAATGTTTTCAAATAATTATTCTCCAAGCTCAGTTGTTCACTTTTTGTCAAAGGTGGCACTAGTGCGCTGTAGGAACGTGTTGAGTAAGATTTATGTGTACAGGGAGGTATAATTAAGCACAATGCATTATCACCGCACAAGAAGGGAGAACAGACAAGGTAAGAATGCATCCTTGATATTAGGTTGTAAGGATAGAAACAATTGGTAAAAGAAGGAACAACACGGGTATGTGAATAATAAGCATGTAGTTTCTACTATCGCAGCATCACTACATACGGCCACCGAGAAAATAGCAACAGCACTTTCGCTGTCGAAAGCGGTATATGTTGTTAAGTGTGTGTCAGGAGGCAAAAATAATATCCACTGAAGGCTTCCTTCGGTGTGACCAGAACACAACCAAACCTGCCAAACTAAATCACATTTTGTTTTCGCTCGTATACGACGGTAAGACTATACAGGACAAAGAGAAACAAAGGTTATCGCAAGTCACCGACTCCGCATCGAGCTGTCTTTCACGTACCCAAATGTCTTATACAGCGGTCGAGCAAGGCCTCGGGAACTTCAGAGAGAGTGTCTTGAGCGGTGCGCATGCTCTCGGTAGGGTAGACCAGGATGGCGAAGAACCCACAAGTACCCAGGTGCGCCTGGGTCAGCCCAGCACGCGGCTAAACGAACGGAAGAAGCCCGGTTGATGCGAGAGGCTTCGGCTTGCCGGCAAAAGCGCCAGGTGTCCTGGTGCACCTGAAGATGAACACTCAGCATGGCGTCTAACGCAGGTGCTGGTTATGTACGCTAGTTCAGGAGCACGAATGGAGTTCGGAAGCCCAGGTATGGCAACCCGGGACTGCAACAGGGCTAGATTGAGCAGGCAGGCCCAGGTGGGGCCATCTGGGCTCGGAGGGATCACCTGTCCATGGCTGTTTAGACGTCTTCAGACTATATCCACGTCCATGGCTATTTTGACGTCGAATTGAATCTTTTTTGGCTCTAATTACCTAATTACTCCACTTCAACAAAAATTTGCACATAGAGACATTTTTTTTCTAGCCCTATACCTCATAAAACCATTATTTTACTCATAAATCACGTCATTCTTGGACGCGAACGGTTTGACACCCTCCGCGGACGGACACAATCTGCGCACACCCATGAGCCATAAAGGCTTCCACCTTAGAATGTGAGTGATTCCCTGAGCTAACCCCGTTCTTCGACGCCCTTGGAAACATCTTGCTTATGCAGTAACAGCACTGCGCAGAATAAAGTAGCGAGGAGCTCGACCGTGTGATGTCTTCCAACCGGGCCAAAAAAGAAATGTTCAAGACAGGAGACCGATCAGTTGGATGGCATGGTCTACGACTTATCGCATAGTTTCATCGGCCTGTACCTTCTCTACAGCAAGCAGCTACCTGAACCACACTCATCATAATCATCAGCCTGACTATACCCACTGCAGGGCGAAGTTCAGTTCAGTTCAGGCGTTCAGTCGTGTCCGACTCTTCGTGACCCTATGGACCATGTCACGATACGCTTTCCGGTCTCTCACTATCTTCCTAACATCACATAACTTCATCTGCAGTGCCTCGAGGATGCCATCTAACCATCGCGTTCGCTGCCTACCCCTCCCATATTTCCTCTCTTCCATATTTCCATATATTCCATATATTATCTCCCATATTTCTCCACTTAACCCGGTTCTGTGCTGGCTGCATCCAGTTGACCCCCGCGAACTTCTTAACCTCATCCGCCCACCTAACTTTCTGCCGCCCCCTGCTACGCTTTCCTTCCCTTGGAATCCAGTTTGTTACCCTAAGCGACCATCGGTTATCCCCTCTTCGCACTACATGTCCCGCCCATGCCCATTTCTTCTTCTTAATTTCCACTAAAATGTCGGTAACTTGAGTTATTCCTCTGACCCACTCTGCACGCTTCCTATCAATGTTACCCCTACCATTTTGCGTTCCATAGCCCTCTGGGTTGTCCTCAACTTAAGTAGAGCTTTCTTGGTTAGCCTCCACCTTTCAGCCCCCACACTCATTCCCCTACAAAAATGGAGGGAAGTTTTAGTGTGAAATAAAGGGGATTTCCAATCATAACACACTCTGCTTGCTGATAACGAATAAACGCCTCACCGAGCTGAAGAGAAAGGTTCCCACAAACTTCAAAAACATTCCGACAGTAATGCTTTTTAGGTCTTGCCTCAGACAGAACGGTGCATGAACAGATGCCATAACTTGCCGGTAATGCCGGTTCAACACAGCGACCCGCATGAGCGTCATCTGCGTCGGAGAACAAAATAAAGTGCCCTGAAATAGAAATAATAACAAATTTTGGAAGGAAAGAGAGAAAACGGACATACATACAGTGATTTTTCATTGTCCCACAGTAAGAACAAGAACAACCAGCGTTGAACGGGACCGCCAAGTGCGCTTACCGAGAAAGAACCGCGAGAGAGACACAGACGGAGATGTATAAACATGCTACATTTTGAGATGTTCCTGGTGCAGAAACAAAGGGGCCGTCTCTGCTCGACAGCGCTGAAGGGAAAACAAAAGAGGTAAGCATGATGAGAGAACAATGCATCCGCGGGGGAAAAAAAGGGTCCCTCTCAAATTCCGGTCATTCCTTTCTGCCTCATTCAGCGTCGTGCACGTTGATGCCGCTGCGCTCTACTCGGGCCGGCAAGCGTAATGCGTGTCGCCCCCGTCAAGTTTCCGGTCGTCGGCTTCGCTTGGACACTGCTCTCTGTCTCTCTGTGAGACCCGTTTGGTAGTCCCCTCTTTCTTGATTTTACCTCTGCTTTATTCCCTCATATCATACCTTTATTCTTGCTTGCTTTCTTCTTTAGTTCTAGATTACTCTCGATTTATCTTTGTATCTACGTTCCTTCCATGTTTTCTCTGCTAATAATTTGTTTTTCTTTGACCCAGAGCTCATTCATTTTACTTCTTTTCTATTTCTTTATTTTGTTGCCACCTCCCTGCGTATTTCGATTCCCTCCTCCTTCTAGCCGTTTACCATTTCTTCCTCCTCCTCTTCATGATTTCTTTTCTTTCAGTGCTTCGGTGGTTCTTTCGTTTTATTCGTGCTCATTCACTTCTCCTTTGATCTTTCGTCCGTACGGCTCCCTTCAGTTTACACACTTATTGGGTTTCCACTTTATAGCCTTCGTTCTTTTCGGCTTCCTCTTTCTTTTCTACTTTATAATAGCGCGGTCTGCATGGTTTATTTTGATTTTGTTTGCATAGGCAGAGTTGAAGGTGCACCAGCCCTTACTTTACATTGTGTGCCAAGTTTTACTCTTCCCAAGCGCTGGAGACGTCGATGAATTTATTTCGTTCAGGTATTTTGCATCGTGGGCTGTTGTATCCAGTATAATTCGATGAGGCTTTATTACATTTTAAGATTACATAACCCATCATCATCCGTTAGAGAGCTCATTTATGTGGCCCTCATGTCCACCTCATATTTCTTGCAAACCCTCATGTTCTCTTGATAGCTAACGCTATTACGGAAATATAAGGACGCTTTTAAGAGGACTGGACCAATATTGTTGGCTTTTTACGGTACAGTCGAATCAATATGTATTGCAAGCGATGGAAAACATATATATGGACGTTTGAAAAGACTAAATTACAACGGGTATGTACTACGCTGGAAGCAAAACGTAAAATAATTCTTGCTACATTTCCTTGAAACCGACGACAAATGGCGCCTACTCTCTTCGCTAAAGAAGAAAGCGTGTTAATCGTAGTTTTTTTTTTTCTTACATTTTTGGCGCATCCATGCTGTTAGAACATGGCTCTCTAAAATCTTGCTAAAATATCAGTGCATGTTAAAGATCCCCAGGTGATCGAAATTACTCCGAGCTCTCCACTACGCCCCCTTTCTCTCTTACTCCCTTTCACTCCCACCTTCCTGCCTTCCCTTACGGCGCGGTTCAGGTGTCTACAGAACAGGTGAGGGCAGATATGGCTGTGTTCGATGCAACGCTGCAACGCTCGGTAGCTCGCACCGCCCGAGCCGAAATAAATTCTTTTTCTCAATCTCTCAAAATTATGAAAAAGCTGCGCTCAAATTTCGCATTAGGAAGTAACGTGAAAACCACTACAGTGCAAAGACTACGACACAAGGAAGAAAAGGACACGACATGTGCACACTATACCAACTGGTCATGAACCAACTCATCCCACAGACCATCATTCTAAGGAAGTAACGTGGTAGTGTGCGCATGTGGTGTCCTTTTCTTTCTTGTGTCATCGTCTTTGTGCCGTAGTTGTTTTAAAGTCATAAGCCAACTCGCCCCACAGGCATCATTCTAAGGAAGTAACGTAATCGTCGGCACATTTTAAGGCGAAAGCCGACGAAATGGCTGGAAAGTCATTTCGTTCATCCGAACGAGTATTAGTCTACCCGAACTAATACTGGCAAACTTGCGAATGCGTCTGAGTCTACGTCAGCAAGGGAATAAGTTGAATTGTGGTGCTGGCGGAGACTCTTGAGAGTTCCTTGGACTGCCAGAAGATCAAATCAGTCGATATTGTCGACCATAAACCCTGACTGCTCATTGGAGGGTCAAATTCTAAAGTTAAAGCTCAGATACTTTGGTCATCTGATTAGAAGAGAGGAGTCGCTGGAGAAAGCTTTGAAGTTGGGAAAGGTTGAGGGTCACCGGAGAAGGGGTAGGCAGCGAACGCGATGGTTATATGGCATCCTCGAGGCGCTGCAGATGAAGTTATGTGATGTTAGGAAGATAGTGAGAGACCGGAAAGCGTGGCGTGACATGGTCCATAGGGTCGCGAAGAGTCGGACACGACTGAACGACTGAACTGAACTGAAATGAACTGAACTGAACTGAACTGAAGGGAATAAGTGGGTCTAAGCCAGGGTGGTCTAAGCCCACGCGAGACATGTTTAGTCCTTCCAATGTAACTTAATGTGTGTATACAGTTCTCACCTGTCTGCACTCAACCAACACTTTCGCTTGAGTGATGCGGCAATAACTCGCTAATAGCAATGCACACAACAGCTCCACCTATGCTGCCTGCACAGAAGAGAGCCGAGGAAGGGAAGGGAAATTGAATTACAGCGATGTCCCATCTCGAGCCTCGCGGCATCTTGTGTTCGCTTGCCTCCCACAGGGTGCCGATGGGGCTGTGATGAGCTTCACGTCCTCCTTCGTCGGGGCCTCGTCACTCTAAGCGAACGCCCTTTTGACAGCTTGAGTGGAGGACGCAGTTTCCTAAAGGTAGTTCTGCCCTTATGTTCATTCTGATGACGACACCGCTATGAGATGAGTGAGACATGAGCGAGCGTTGACGTATATCTCGGGCTGCCTCTGTCCCCATCTAGCACTACAAAGTTTGAGTGTGGCTGACTCTATTGTTTTAGACATTGTGTTTGTTTAGTGATATGCAGTGTTGTTGGCGACATATGATGGTTGAAAAAGAAAAATAAAGAAAGACATCTCATTACGCGTTCGTTTAATGAACGTAGTTTAGATGAAAAAGAAGAGAGATGAGTTAAGTTGAAAGTCCTTTATTGACTAGGAAGGCTCATGGCCATGGATGGAGGTAATGGGGAAAAGGCAGAATCTTCAGTGTTAGCACATGTCGTCACTCAAATCACATTGCTCTGACCAGGCCACTATCATTTGTGTGTTAGAGTCAGTTGATAGAAGGGAACGGTAGCTCAGGCGGTAGGGTTCGATCTCGGAGCACCCAATAGAAAAATTAGGACAATCCCAGAGAAGATGAGATATGCCGCGGCGCTTTAGAGCCGTGCAATGGGGGCACGTAATCATTTCCCCTGTGTGCTGACGCCAGCAGGCCATAATATGTGGTGTGTAAGCCGCATGGGCGCGGAACCACCGCTTGCGGCGGGGGCTAGCCTGCCACCGAATTTTTATCTGTTGTAAGCCGTCATTGCACCCAACACCGCTTTGATGGTGGACGACGGCTGTTGTTGCGGCGTGCGTCTTTCTCTCCCTCTTCCTTTTCTTTCTTCTCTATTTTCTCTTCTGTCTGCACGAGGCAGCGGAGGTGGCTCAGCTACAGAGCCAGTAGCAGGCCCGTGCATTTTCTTTTCCTTCTTCCTACGGCCACAACAACAACAGCATCTAAACCTAATCAACGTGGTAAAAAAATAGAATTGACAGGAAAAATATGAGTTGTTTATAAGGAATATGTAAGAAACCTTGTTGCTTCATTGCAAAAACAATTGCGGTGACACTTATGCTCCGCCTTTGATCGTACAACACAACGATAATGGCTCCCATGTGCCCCTTTGTAGATTCTCGTTTACGTATATGCACTTTGCGACTCGCTTAAGCTTTTCATTTGTAGCTCTGTTATCCCACGTATACTCATTAGCACACAGCCATAATATCGTACGCTGTTGAAAGACCACCGGGCATGTAAATCTATATATTAAACTAGCCGTAATAAGAAGTTATCGCTCCACCTAGGGGCAGCAGGCCTAACTTGTTAGCTAAGGGTCCTGGAAGCGTAATTTCGTTCCCTCAGCGGTAGGGTCCTCTGAGCAGCGTCACCTGGCGACAGATCGCGGAAATATGGTAAAAATGAATAATAGTGGGGTTTAAAGCTTGCCGTACTCGTTGCTTCAGTGGCGCAATGGATTGACACTACTTACCTCATCTCAACCCCCATCTCAAAAAGGAATCCAGAGTCGGCAGTGCCTGCAGCTCAGCCATGTTATATATCGCCTCTCATGTCACGCAAGATGACGACGTGCGAGTGCACTGCCATCTCACCGGCAGACTATACTACCTACTAGTTACACGGCAGAAATTTTTGTTCGCAATGCTGAAGCCGGAATTGCCGGATAAAGGGACGTTTTACGCTTTCGCATTAAATAAGCGATGTAGCAGAGCTATAATGAACCATGGTCGAATAGCGTTCAATGTTTCCGGGGTTCTTTGCAACTGAACTGCCATTATTCCAAGTAAAAATGAGAAGTCAGGCATATCATATAAGGCCTTCCTTTTTTTTTTAATACGACAGAGTTTAAAACCCTGATCCCCTCCCCCCCCCCCCCCCCCTCCCCTTTTCCTTACAAAATACAAAAACCGGTGTCGCCTTTGTAAGCGAAAACATCAGGAGCAAGGTTCTGACAAGTGATAGCTGGCAGGGTACATTGGTGAGCATTGAATTAGCGGCCATCGATTATCCTCTCTGCGCACTAGATGCCCTTCCCTTGCTGATTTCCACTACAATGTGATTATCTCGAGTTATTTCCTACCCATACTGCACGCTTCCTATCTGTTCACGTTACATCTACCTCTGCGTCGTCATCGACTTGCCCATAACCCTTTTCGTTAGCCATAATTAAATATTAATTATCATTATTAATTAAAATCTTCAAGCGCAGACGAATAAATGCAAAAGTTAGGAACGACCAAGATACCTAACGAGTGTTGAAACGCTTTATGCCCACCATAAATGCTTGTATCGACGAAAGCGCTCGCAAGCGCTGAAATTTGACATAACATATAACCGTCTATCACTTTCAATACCAAATTTGGAGGATCTACTTACCTGATTCGATTAGAACTAATTCGAAATCCATGTCGGCTGCACCATTGACGACTCAAAAAAAGCCGCTGTCGCGTAGGTGATACTAGTGGCGCCATCTGATGAATATCCGCGGAACGTGGCAGAGAGAGAGAGAGAGAGAGAGAGGGTGAGTTGAGCGTCTCGTTTGAAGATGCTTTGGTTTAGTTTGTTGGGTTTAACGTCCCAAAGCGACTCAGGTTATGAGAAACGCCGCAGTGGAGGACTCCGGAAATTTCGACCACCTGGGGTTCTTTAACGTGCACTGACATCGCACAGCACACGGGCGCCTTGCTTTTCGCCTCCATCGAAAAGCGGCCGCCGAGGCCGTTATTCGATCCCCCACTCTTGGGAACAGTAGTCGAGAGCCGTAACCACTGTCCCACCCCAGCGGGTCAATGCTTTCTCGCTGATTTAAATAACGAGCGCAGGAAATGTTTGTCGATCTTCGGTGCATTTAGTGCAAACAATGTTTTCTGCGCTCAAATGAGACGCTGAATTCACCCTCTTTCTCTCTCCCTCTCTGCCACGTTTCGCGTATATTCATCTATTTTACTATTTTTAATATATGTCAACGACATAACTATGATACCAGGATCCTCTCAGCTAATCATGTATACAGATGACACTAACAAGAGAGAGAGACGCGGAAGGCGGCGATTCTTCGCCTCCGTCAAGAAGAGAAAGGGTTTCGTTGCCTTTCAGTCCAAGGTAAACTGAGTGCTCCGCCAGGCAGCGTGGGACGCGCAAGGTGGCTGTTCCTAGCCCTACGGGCCACGATTGATTTATTTATAGGAAGGGAAAGGCGCGGTAACTGTCTCACTTGATTTCTGTGGACACCTCAACCGCGTCGTAAGGGAAGGGAGGAAGGTGGGAGTGAAAGTGGAAAGAGAGAAAGAGGAGACTATTTTTCTCTTCTGTCCGCACGAAGCAGCGGAGGGGGAGATGGCTGCTTTCACATGGTCTGGGCATGCCAGCTAAATCCTTCTTTTTTACCCATAACCCCTTCCCCTACCCGAGAGGACTGGGAGGCGGCCCTGCTCGGCTGCCTGGATCTAGCAGCACAACAAGCGCTGGTCCAGCGAGCTCGTGTGGCGGCCCAGACCAATGGAGTTCCGGAATAAGGGACTCCACCTAGTATTGAAAGGGGAGCGGCCCACTAGGGGTGGCTCTCGAAGCAACCTCTCATTTTGTAATAAATGCTTTCCACCACCACTATCCGCTACAAGGCCAGTAGCAGGCCCGTGCATTTTTTTTTTTTTCCTTCTTTCTACAGCCACAACAACATCTTGTCCTTCTTCCTACAGCCACAACAACAGCAACTTTTGCTCGTAGCAGTAGGTTCAAGCAGTGTTCTGTGTTTAAGGTTTAATAGCTCATCGTTGTCCACCCGTGGGCAAATCCTGTCACACTATAGCGGTCAATCATCCGGCGCCTTTCCTTCGGCGCTTCCTAGAACATAGCAGTTTACCCTTAAAAAAAAGTTGTGCTCCAGCGGGAACTTGGATGAACTCTACCGAGAACATGTAAGGTACAGAGCCGCAGAATGCCGACTCGAGACTCAGGTTGTAGAGAATTTTTTTTAAGTGCCCGTTTTTATTTCGTATCTTGAAAATAGTTATGATATGGTATTGTACACTGTTGTATAATGCGTCGTATGGTGTAATACACAAAAGCTGCAGATGAGGAAATTGGTAGCTATTATATTGCGTTAATAGTGTCTTCAGCTGCTCTGGTAGAATAAAATATGAATGGGTCGGTACCCAGTAAGCCGAAATAATTGAAAGAATGTCTACCAGAGAATGGAATGTTTACACATGTTTCAGACAGCAGCGAACGACACAAGGATGCAGATGCTGTGAATGCTGAACAATATTTTACTTTGTTTCCAGGTCTTCCGAGATGGGATCGGTGGAACGACACATTGTTAAGCGGCACTAGGTTGTGCAAAAGATAGAAAAGCAGTCGTTACAATTTTACGTGCAATAAAAAATGTTAACGATGAGATCGAAATCTTCGCTATTAAGAAGTAATTGCACTGTCCTCTCCCAGAACAAGAAAAAACATTGGCCGAACAAGTGTCTGCGCACCACGTAAAACAACCTCACTACTCAGCACTGCTTCGTCATGTCGAGGTTCTGCTGCGTTTAGCTGGTGGTTCGTTGGAATTATTGCGGCTGTGCCAAAGCGCGTGGAAAACTACTGACACAAGGTCGGTGTGCTGTGTCACTAGCGTGCCCCAGCCAGGTGTCTCAATCACTTCCGTCCCATGCGTGCAGATAAAGTCGATGGCACTTTGTCGGAGCACCTCCCTGCTATGCAGATCAGCGAGGATAAGCATGGACGTCACATTCTCTACGTCCATGAGTTGGACCAGGACTTCTTCGCACTTATCTCGAAGTTGATGCAGGCTGTACTTGTCGGCTGCCGCAAGGAGCGAAGCTGCCATAAGGTGGAGGTTCCGCACGTATCCGGTGTAGATGAAGCGCAGCAATTCACCAAACACATGATAGTCCACATCTGAAATAGTGATCTCATTTTTCTGCGCTTCAAGCATGTCGTGGCTAAGCATGGCTCCAAAAACAGGGGACTGGGAAGCCAGGATAGCCTTGTGTACTAGGTATGTGCCGCCACCGACGTTCACTTTGACATCGGCATGGCTGCCACTGTCGAGAAGCCATCCAAGGTCCTCGAGCATCCGAAACTCGGGAACGTTGGCGTCACTATTCACACGTCTTCCAGCCGCGCTCTCAAAGCCGTGAATGACAGTTACCACACAGCGTATTACAAGATTGCCTTCCTGCAAAAACCTATCGCTCTGAAGAAAGCTACTGGGGAAATAATTTTCTATACCCCAGCCATGTCCGTTTCTACAAAAAGGGTAAACTTTGACTCGTTTGAGCTGGTCGTTTTCATGTGCATCCACGATGGAAAATTCCACTATCGCACACACGTCACGAACGCCTGCGTAGAGCAAGAAAAGAGACAGCCAATGCTGTGCACTATCGGCCGGCGGCAGGATGAGCCGAAGGATCCATTTCCCCGTGTCTTCCGCTTGAGAATGGAAGCACGAGCTATAGAGGGTGTTTCCTGCTTGGTGCTCCAAAAACAGGCGGATATCTTTTATCAGCCAAAGGAATGAAAGCTTATCTTTCTTGGGTTCTGTGATGCAGCTATACTTGGCAACTGACATGGCGGATGTGCTTGGAGAAACCGTCGAGGCCCTCTCGGGTGGTTGTCGTGTGCCTGCAACCGTCAGTGGCTCACCGCAGCCCCGGCAGTGAACCGACGTCCCCGGCTACGAACCAGGCAGCGAGAGGAGCATCCAGTAGGTACACATCCCTATAAATCCAAGTGAGCAGTAGCTACAGTAGCTGCCGCTACCGCTGCTGCTGCTAATGATGATAACGGTTGATGTCCTCAGTCGCAATGACGCCCAGTCCACATTCATGGACAAGGCATGAGCTGTTAGGGTAGTTTTGTGTCAGCCTAGTAATGTTAACAAAAAGTTAAAAGACTGAAGAATTGCTATTTTATCCGAGCATAAAAATCTACCTTATTCTCTTACTTTGCCCTGTTTCATCCTCAACTTCTTCAGTGCATGTCCGGCTTCAGTTTCTAGCATTAAGGATATGATACTATTGTTCCTGTCACGCTCTTAACTTTATGACCCATCCTAGAGAGTCAAACGTCTAGATAGATGAATAGATTTATTGAAAGGAAAGGCAGAGAAGTTGGCCTGAATGATTAAAATTTGACCTGCTACTCTGCACTGGGCAAGGAGGGGAGAAGAAGATCGTAATGGGCAACGATGTTGGAGAAGGCATATCATATATATATATATATATATATATATATATATATATATATATATATATATATATATATCCCAGTCGAAAAAAACTACAGAACTGTGTCAAAAATACGACATAATATCGTGTAGTTCTGTCGTTCCCATCATACTTTTCTTTAGTTCTGTAACACTTTTCTGTAGTTCTGTAGTATATTTCTGTTGTCTGTAGCTCTGTTTCACTTTTGCTGTTGTAACAACAGAAATTTCTGATGTTACTACAGAATGTTCAGTTGTAACAACAGGTTTCCCGTCAAAAACCGCACAGAAATTCTGTCGTAACATCAGAAAATTTTCTGTAGTTTTTTCCGACTAGGTGTGTATATATATATATATATATATATATATATATATATATATATATATATTGTCACGTACACGAGGATTAAGGATAGCAAGGATAGCAGCTAGGAGGGTAGCCCAGACACAGCGGCAGCAAGCAGCACAGAGGCAAACACGCAAGCGACACTGTCGTCCTCCTTCACTCCTCAGTCATGCGCCACCTAGAAACGCTAGGTGGCAATATATATATATATATATATATATATATATATATATATATATATATATATATATATATATATATATATATATATATATATATATATATATATATATATATATATATATATATATATATATATATATGTGTGTGTATGTATACAGGCATGGCAACCTGCTTTACAAGCGCGAACCAAGTCCGGTGACGCACAAAAAACGTCAAAGAGCCCGCACTGCCTGGACACCCTTCCTCTTGTCCTTCCAAGCGCCCACCAGCAGTTCCTCCGACAGAGGTCTCTTGACTAACCGCTTCCTTGAAGCGGCTAGCACATTTCTTTCCCACGAATACACTGGGCACACCAATAACATATGGTCCACAGTCTCGGGGATGCCACAAGTTGAACATTCCGGGGTGTCCACTGTCCAAATAAATGTAAGCACATGTGCGTGAAAGTCACGTTTAAACGAAGTTTATGTATTCCGACTACTGCGCCGGAGTACCCGGGTTCCAACCCGACCTCGGCGGCTGCGTTTAGCAATGGAGAGCCTCCCCTGACGGGGCTGGGGCAGGTAGGTCACCGCCGCTTGCGGTGGGGGCTAGCCTGCCACCGAATATTTGTCTGTTGTGGGCCGTCATTGCGCCCGCCACTAGTTTGGTGGTGGACGGCGGCATTTGTTGCGGCGCGCGTCTTTCTCTCCCTCTGCCTTTTCTTTCTTCTCTATTTTCTCTTCTATCTGCACGAGGCAGCGGAGGTGGCTCAGCTACAGAGCCAGTAGCAGGCCCGTGCATTTTATTTTTTTTCCTTCTTCCTACAGCCACAACAACAACGTTTCGATGGAGGCGAAATGATGTGGCGTCCGTGTGCTGTGCGATGTCAGCGCACGTTAAAGATCTCCAGGTGGTCGAAATTACTCCGTAGCCCTCGACTACGGCTGCTCTTTCTCTCTTTCCACTTTCAACCCCACCTTCCTTCCTTCCCTTACAGCACGGTTGAGGTGTCCACAGAAAACAAGTGAGACAGTTACCGCGCCTTTCGCTTCCTATAAATCAATCAGTTTATATAACAAGCGTGCATGATGACGCGGAATATCACGCGGAACATAAAATTTCAATGTTCGATCGAGCCATTTTAGACGAATGTGTCGGGCCTCTGGCTCACGCCCGAGGAGGAGTCGAGATTTCCTGATTGGTGCAGATCAAAAAAACTTCTGGAGGGATGTTCTATTTACATTTTAAGTGGATCTGTGCAGGGATAATTAAACAATGTCATAATAACGACAGTCGCAAGCGAAGTCAAAGGGAAATAACAACAATAAAGCCGCAACATAAAGAAGGGCGCCTCACAAAACATTTGGCTTGTCTCCTGTCGTAAGAAAGAAGATAAAGAGATTCTAACTCGATATGAATACGAACCAAGAAGGAAAATGGCAGCGATGACATAGATATAAGAAGAAAAGTCTGGTGTACAAGAGGAAAAAGAAAAAGAAGGGGGGAGGGGGAGGCTGTTGTGGCTGTAGGAAGAAGGAAAAGAAAAATTTCGAGGACGCTTAAGCTTCGCCTTCAAGAGTGGAACGCGATAGCGTTATTGCACCTCGTCGAGAAAACTTACTAAACGCAAGGGTATTGGGGCATCCTCGCACCGGTACCCGCGCGGCCCGAAGGGGAGAAGCGGGTGAGCGAAGATAGTGATCTAAAGAAAGGAAAGACGCTTGATTCTACAACCTGTGAGGGTGCACGGCGAAACGTCAGGGGCGAGTGGCGCGCCACGTGTCGGGGCAGCGCCGCACATTGCGAGGAGGGGTTCTTCTGTGTTTGCCGCAAGATGGCTCTGCATGTGCGCAGAGCGCAGAAGAAATGTAGCGGAAACGTACTTCGCTACTCGTGTAACTGCGACTTCTGTAAGTAACATGCTCATAATTACCGATATACACTGCAGTATAACGTTCTACGGCATGTTTTTAAGGCAACACCGCATTCACTAGAAGCGCTTTTGTACCGCTTTCAAGCATCGGACTCGTGGCTGAGCATTCTACTTCCGGCCACCGAAGTGTACGGACGCGGAATCATGAGCTCCGTCGGAGCGGCCGTTGCTGGCCGCGGAAACAGGTTTAGCGCCGAAGAAGATAAGGAATACGAGATCGTTTTGCCTACCCTGCCCACCGGACGTGTTGTGTTAAACACGATGTTTTTGCACGGCGACGTGCGTATGAGGCCCTACAGGGTCGAGGACTTCAGGAATGCCCTCGCTAACGTCGGTGCGCTCCCCGACGTCGTGGCGTTGGGGGCGTACCAAATCAACCATGTGTGGGCGGTAACCATGAACAGCACGGAAGCCGCGAAGAAGCTGGCCGCCTTAAAGGAGCTGGAAGTCAAGGGACGCCGCTGCCTCATATTCGACCCTGAAGACCAGCAGGTGAAGCTACGCCTGCACTGGATGCTACACGGTGTCCAAGACGAGGACATCCGGACTGCTTTCGTGGCGTTCGGAAACGTGACCGAGGTGACGCGGGAGCGTTGGCGCGTCGTTGGAATGAAGGAAAAGGGATCCACCACGAGAACAGTGCTGCTCAAGTTGAAGCCAGGTATGAAGGTGGACGACCTGCCCCACCAGCTTCGCGTCGCCGGCGAGTTGGCTCTCGTGGTGGTTCCCGGGCGGCCGATGCAGTGCCTGCGGTGTCACGGCGCAGGCCACGTTCGCCGTGACTGCAAGGTGCCCAGGTGCTCCAAGTGCAGGCGCTATGGACACGCGGACGAGGACTGCGTCCGCACCTACGCGTCAGCGACCGGGCTCGGTGCGAAGGACGACAACAGGGAGCTGATGGACGTCGCCGAGGCTGAGGAAGCAGCAAAGGGTGCCGACGTGCTGGACAAGGTTCCCGTGTCGCAGGGCACCTCGGTGACTCCGAGTGGCGACGCCCCCCTTGCCGATAAGCCAGAGCTCGTGCCAGCTACGGTGAATTTGCCACAGCCAAGCGAGGAGACCTCAGCGGACGCGGAGAGCCTGCCGGCTCCCAAGGACGCAGAAGCAAAAAAAGTGAGCGAGGTTCACCGGCACAACTGCGGTGGTCGGACGACCACGGCCGCTACTCCCGGGAAACGCCCACATGCCGACACCAGCACCGGCGACGACAAGGAGGCAACGCCCACTTCCGAGGAACCACCAGCAAAGGCGCCTCAAACAAGGAGGCCCACGTTGAAGCTTCGCCCAAACCTTGCGAGCGAGAGGTGGGCCGGCGACACGGCGCCTCTCGAGCACGGCCAGAAGCTCGAGGAGGACGGCGCCAGCAGCGACGGAGGCGTCTAGCCTTGTGCTAGGCGCGAGAGGTAAGCACCGTGCTTTCGGTCTCTTCTTCTTATTTAAAAAATGGCTCCTGCATCACCGTTGAAGGTCGCCACGCTAAATGTTAGAGGTCTGGCAGGAAAGAGAAAACAAGGCCAGGTGTACCGACTTTTAACGGAGCATGATATTGATGTATTAGCTGTGCAGGAGACGAAAGTTGACGGTGAGGAAGAGACCGAGAGCATGGTGCAACGTTTCACGCCTAGGTTTTTTGCTGTGGTTAGCCACGCTGTAGGCACATCGGCTGGCTGTGTTCTTTTTGTGAAGAAGTTGCCGGGGCTTGAAGTGCTTGGTCATTTTTCTTGTGAGTCGGGCCGGTGTGCACTTCTAGATTTTTCGCTGAATAGCACGGATTGGCGGATTGTCTGTCTCTACGCGCTGTCGTGACGCTGGGGCTATGGCGACCCGGCCTTCACTTGGTAGCGTGCAGAGACTCCGGGTTGAAGAAGGACTGAATCTTCGAAGTTGGTAAAATATGTACAAGCAGGTTTACTGGCACTTTGAGAAAACGTATTTACAAGAATATTTACATGAAGAAGAAGGGTACATCAGCAAAATGACAAGCGTTAAGAGTTCATAGCGAGAAGCGACTGGATGAGCCGTTTACCCAGGGCCCAGAGCGACATTTCGTGCTCTGCAGCGTCCTTAAAAACCCCCTATGTCCAGCCCCTCTCTGAAGATGCTGACCAACCAAATCCAGGGCACGCCCCTCAGGTATCGGCATCCAATCGAACACATCACTGCACTGATGGTCTGAAGCACTGACTGGTCCGGCATTCATTCGTTGGGCGTGATCACTTGTTGGCGGGAAAAGCTTGGGAACGGCGAGGAGAGGAGGTACATTTCTATTCTTCAGCAAAGAAACCACAGGCTGGTTCTGACAAGGGGTTTTACTTCTCAGAAACCCGAGTGCACGTGGCGCCGCATAGGGCTCCCAACATGGTCCCTTTTCGACAATTGCAAATCTTTCCTGCATTCCCGGGAAATCACTTAATGGCCGTATGAGTCATGCTCCTTTCTTGTCCTGCACGTCAGCGGACATGTCACTCTGTCGTCTCCTTTGGATAGGAGGCATTCATCACTGGAGGATAGCACTTCTCGACTGGAAGGGTGAACAAAAGAAAGAAAGCACTTCCTGCTATTTCCCTCAGGGGGACGTTTCTTTGTGTTTTTCCAGACGTTCTCTTGACAGGGTCAATTTGGCATTTGCAGGTTGTCCACAAAGCAAAACATGCTTACAAAACAGGATTCCTGGAAACAGGCTCACTTAGAGCCATTGGACCATCACCACATATTCACAAAACTTATCCATGCCCACAGGCGAACAATAGAGCGCGCAATTGCGGATGCTTGGTCGTAACAGCCTCCTCCCCCGCCAGAAGAGTCTCGGAGGGCAGCAGTCCCAGCTGCTGCATGAAGAGACGACTTAATGGCCTGCACGTGAACGCTTGAAGCTCGCTGTTGCTTGTCGCGTTGTCTTGATTGTTGTAGGCCAAATTGCTCGAGCTGTCTGAAACTCAACCACATGTCGAAGCAAGCACTCGGCTCCCGTCTGAAGAGACCAGGTCAAAAGAAAACTGCCATTGTTGTTCGAGAAAAGCCCACTCTCAAGACGTTCAGGACCCACGTATTCCTAGAAATACCAAACGTGCTGCTTTACATAGTCACACATATACAAGCGCACGAAAAAAAAAAAAAAAAAACCTGATTATCAATTTGGATACATGGTGAGGAACATCTCGGACCGCTTAGAAAGAGCGGCTAAGCGCGTCCGCATTCCCATTTAACTTCCCCTTTTTGTATCTTATTTCAAAATTGTACTGCTGTAAAATCAAGCTCCACCTAAGAAGGCGACTGTTCTTCGATGTCGCAGTTTGCAGCCAAGCCAGGGGACAATGGTCCGTCTCTACGGTGAATTTGGCCCCTCCAAGATAGCACTGCAATTTTTGAATGGCCCATACAATGCAAGCGCATTCTTTCTCTGACGCGCAATAAGCCCTCTCTCTAGAACTCAGTTTTCTGCTCAAGTAGAGCACGGGGTGCTCATTACCGTCGTCATCTCTCTGGCAGAGAACAGCACCTAGCCCTCGATCACTGGCATCACACTGGACCGTGAATTCTCGGTCATAGTCTGGAGCTCGCAATACCGGACGGCTAATCAGCACAGCTTTCAGGTTTACGAAGGAGGCTTCCTTTTGTTCGTCCCAGACTACATTTGTCGGTTCTGTCTTGCGGAGAGCGTCGGTCAGAGGGCTGGCCAAAGCTGAATAGTTAGGGATGTAGTGATTGTAGTACCCAGTCAGACCTAGGAATGCTCGAATTTCCGTCTTCGTGCTCGGCCGCGGATAGTCTGCTACCGCAGAAATCTTAATCTCGCTGGGTTTCCTGAAACCCTGACCTACATTGTGACCCAAGTAGTCCACGGTCGCCCTTGCCAGGCAACATTTCTCGGCCTTTACGGTTAGTCCAGCTTGACGCAAAAGGCTCAGTACAGCTCTTAGATGTACCATATGGTCCGCCCATGAGTCGGAAAAAACCGCAATGTCGTCTAAATAAGGCACCGCGAATGTTTCACACCCCTTTAAAACCCTATCCATGAGTCGGGAAAAACAAAATGGAGCATTTTTGAGCCCGAAACTCATCATTGTTGGCTGGTAGCTGCCCGTCGGAGTGACGAAAGCCGCGTATCTGCTGGCGCGTTCAGTGAGCGGTACTTGCCAGTATCCTCGAGTAAGGTCCAGCGTAGTCACATATGCCGCTCTACTGACCTGTTCTACTCTCTCCTCAATATTCGGAATAGGATACACTTGATCCCTGGTGAGAGAATTTAGCTTTCGGTAGTCTACCACAGGCCTAGGGTCTTTACCTGGAGCTTCTACTAAGATCATAGGCGAAGCATAATCGCTTTCCGAGGGTTTTATTACTCCCAATTCCAGCATGCGAGTTACTTCCCTATCCAGAATTTCTCTTTGCCTTGGAGAAAATCGGTAGCACCTTGATCGCACTGGCACGTCTGAAGTCAGCTCAATATCGTGCTCAGTCAAATCAGTTCTGCCTGGCCTGTCCACGAAGCAGGCCTCAAACTCTGTTATTATCTCGCCCAGATCGGACAGCTGGGATTTCTTTAGTTCTCCTCTCTGCTCCGTCTTTTTGAGAAGCTCCTGAGCGTTGCTTCCTTTTCCGCTGAGGCAAATCAAGTTGTCCCCCATCTCCTCGGGAAGGTTTAACGTTAGATTTACCACGGCTTCCCTCTGCACATAAGGCTTCATAAGATTGCAATGATAAATGCGCACTTCTTTACGCCTACCGGGAATTTTCACTGCGTAGTTAGTGTTAGAAAGCTTTGCAACGACTTCAGCCGGTCCTTCCCACTGTACTTCGAGCTTATTCTGCCTTGAACTTCTCAGCAACATCACCTGGTCCCCGATACAAAACGTCCTTTGACGGGCTGTCTTATCATAGTACACCTTGGAACGAGCCTGGGCTGACTTCATGCTGGCCTCAACGAGTTCCTTAGTGTTATGTAAGCGATTCAAGAGGTTCAGAATGAATTCTACTACTGTTGGGTCTTCTCCGCGCCCCTCCCAGGCTTCGCGCACCATTCGCAAAGGTGAGCGCAGTGACCTTCCGTACACCAACTCGGCTGGGCTAAATCCAGTGGATTCGTGCGGCACTGACCGCAAAGCGAAAAGCGCTGCAGGCAGGCAGGTATCCCATTCGCGCTTGTTTTCATAGCACAGTCCCCTCAGGACTCGTTTGAGAACAGAGTGCCATCTTTCTACGCTGTTGCTCTGCGGATGATGGATCGAGCTATGCACTACCTTAATGCCGCATCGCTCGAGAAATGAGGTGGTGAGGACACTCGTGAAAACGCTACCCTGATCACTTTGGACCTCGGAAGGGAATCCAACTCGTGCAAACACTGACAGCAGCGAATCCACTACACTCTCGGACGTCACCTCGCGCAGCGGAACAGCCTCTGGAAACTTTGTGGCTGGGCATAACATAGTGAGGATATAACGGTACCCTGACTCTGTCACAGGAAGTGGCCCAACTACATCTATTACTAACCGGTGAAACGGCTCGGTAATGATTGGTACTAACGCCATCGGAGCTTTCCACTTATCTTGCGCCTTTCCAACCCGCTGGCACGTGTCGCATGATCGTACAAAATTTTCCGTGTCCTTAAAACATCCAGGCCAATAGTATTCTTGCAACAGCCTCTGCTTTGTTTTCCTTATTCCAAGGTGACATGACCACGAGCTGCCATGGGAAAGTCGCAGTAAGTCTCCGCGGTACTTTTGGGGAACGACTAATTGGTCCCGCTCTACTCCGCGCTTATCCTTGAATAAGCGATACAGCACTCCCTTTCTCATCTCGAAAGAAATATTGTTTGCTGTCTTAGTGGCGCGGTGGCGCTCCCTTATCTCCTGTATCTTGGGATCATTGGCTTGCTCTATAGCTAAGTCCTCTCGGGTTCCACTTAAAAGTCTCGTGAGATTACTAGACACTGGCGGCAAGAGGTTACTCTCAAGAACGTCCTCATTCCGCGTCTCATCAAGCTCACTTTCAAGTTGACATATCTGAGATGCCTCGCTCTCAAAGTTTTCTGACCTGCTATCTTCCACATCGACCACTGTTTTAACTGCCGTTTCTTCCGCTGTGGAATTTTCTGGTATGAGCAGTGTAGCTAGTTCTCGCGCCCTTGAACGTGTTAAGGCTTGCACAACTCTGTCTCCGAACAGGATGCCCCTCTTTCGCAGTAGCATGTCCGATTTGTTGGAGAACAAATACGGATAGCACTTAGGAAGCTTTCCTGAAACGGCAGCCTCGGTTGTTAATTCGCCGAAAGGGCCCTCGATGACCACGTTCGCGATCGGCAAGCACACACTCTGTTCCTCAACTACCTGTCGGATCCATGCACACTGTCCTGTATAGTCGGAAGGCGACACATACGCCGGATGGACAACATCCATCGTTGCGGCCGAATCGCGCAGTACCTTGCAAGGCTTCCCGTTGACTACTAGGTCATGCATGTAAGGTTCCAAAAGCTGCATATTTTCATCGCAGTCCCTGACATACGAGAAAGCAATCTTTTCTTTCCGGCAGTTGACGGCAATGTGACCCTGCTCATTACACCTAAAGCATGTGAGCGGCTTCCTAGCCTCAAGCTTATTCTTTGTGTTCTGCGCGTTGGTCACTTCCCCACTTTTCTCACTGCCGTCCTTTCTAGGGAATTTGCCTGAAGAAACCTTCATTTCTTCGTTTCCAACTCTAGCAAAGTGCCTTTCCTGACGGTTTTTCACACTGAACTTGGGATTGCGGGGCCTATCCACTGCTGGGTTGCTGAATTGTCGGCGCGAAGCATACTCCTCAATAAGTTCGGCAGCTTCAGTTGCCGACTTAATTTCGCCTCGGTCCTGTAACCAATTTCTTTCTTTTTCTGGGAGGCAGTTATAAAACTGCTCCAAAAGAATTCGCTCGACTACAGCGTCCCTATCACTGTAGGAATCTGTGCTCTTTAGCCACTCGCCCAAATTTACTCTTAAATTGTACAGGAATTCAGGGTAACTCTCGTCCCTGGACTTAGTAGCGTTCCGAAAACGTTGTCTGAACGCCTCGGCGCTAAGCCTATACTTTCTCAGAAGGCAAGCTTTGACCTTCTCGTAGTTGTCCGCGTCCTCCTTGCTTAGCCGCGCGACAACCTCCGCTGCCTCGCAGGGCAGAACCGTCAATAATCTCTGAGACCACGTGTCTCGCTGGAAGGACAGTTTTTCGCAAGTTCGCTCAAAGTTAGCCAGATACAGACCGATATCCCCTGATATCACATATGGCTGCATGTACTTTGACATCTTGAAATCTGCCTCCTTGTTGAGACGAGGTACCGCTAGCTGGGGACAATCGCCCGACCTCTTGCTCAACTCTAGTTCTAATTTCCGGAGCTCAATTTCTAGCTCCAGCTTTTTTGCTTCTCTTTCAATTTCACGCTCTTTCTGCTGTCTGAGCTGTTCCTTTTTTTGACCGATCAGGTTCCATGCTTCACTGAGCTCCTCATCATCGGTTCCCAGATCAGTGATTGCCTTTATAATCAAGGGTTTTCGTGCCAAACCACTTGTATCAATTCCCAATTCCTCACACAATAGCAACAGGTCCGGTTTCTGCAGCTTTTGTAGGTCCATGATCGCTCCGAGTGTCGGCTACTTCCAAAACAACTGTGCAAACTACCAAACCTAAAGGCGTTTCCACACTCTCTTTACCAGTTCTAAAATCTAACCCTGTTCTAGAACCTGGTCCACATCAGAAGAAAAGCCAAGCACTCACCCACACATGCGATCGATGTTCCGAGCTGCTGTCTTGTTGGCCGATTGTTGCGCCTGCTTGTTGCTTGAGATGCCACCTCCGATCACAAGATGTTGTGGCTTGTAGCTTCAGATCCACCTCCAATCACCAGATGTTGTGGCTTGTAGATTCAGATCCCAACGCTGGTCACCAGTCGTTGTGCTTGTAGATTCAGATCCCAACGCTGGGCACCAGTCGTTGTGCTTGTAGATTCAGATCCCACCGCTGATCACCAGTTGTCGTGACGCTGGGGCTATGGCGACCCGGCCTTCACTTGGTAGCGTGCAGAGACTCCGGGTTGAAGAAGGACTGAATCTTCGAAGTTGGTAAAATATGTACAAGCAGGTTTACTGGCACTTTGAGAAAACGTATTTACAAGAATATTTACATGAAGAAGAAGGGTACATCAGCAAAATGACAAGCGTTAAGAGTTCATAGCGAGAAGCGACTGGATGAGCCGTTTACCCAGGGCCCAGAGCGACATTTCGTGCTCTGCAGCGTCCTTAAAAACCCCCTATGTCCAGCCCCTCTCTGAAGATGCTGACCAACCAAATCCAGGGCACGCCCCTCAGGTATCGGCATCCAATCGAACACATCACTGCACTGATGGTCTGAAGCACTGACTGGTCCGGCATTCATTCGTTGGGCGTGATCACTTGTTGGCGGGAAAAGCTTGGGAACGGCGAGGAGAGGAGGTACATTTCTATTCTTCAGCAAAGAAACCACAGGCTGGTTCTGACAAGGGGTTTTACTTCTCAGAAACCCGAGTGCACGTGGCGCCGCATAGGGCTCCCAACATGGTCCCTTTTCGACAATTGCAAATCTTTCCTGCATTCCCGGGAAATCACTTAATGGCCGTATGAGTCATGCTCCTTTCTTGTCCTGCACGTCAGCGGACATGTCACTCTGTCGTCTCCTTTGGATAGGAGGCATTCATCACTGGAGGATAGCACTTCTCGACTGGAAGGGTGAACAAAAGAAAGAAAGCACTTCCTGCTATTTCCCTCAGGGGGACGTTTCTTTGTGTTTTTCCAGACGTTCTCTTGACAGGGTCAATTTGGCATTTGCAGGTTGTCCACAAAGCAAAACATGCTTACAAAACAGGATTCCTGGAAACAGGCTCACTTAGAGCCATTGGACCATCACCACATATTCACAAAACTTATCCATGCCCACAGGCGAACAATAGAGCGCGCAATTGCGGATGCTTGGTCGTAACAGCGCCTAATGTAGCAGATGAAAGGGCGCAGTTTTTCCAAGGCATCCAGCAGCGGCTCTGCACTGATAGACAACTGATCGTCCTAGGTGATTTTAATTGCGTCCTTAGTGCGCGAGACAAGACAAGCCGGCGGCCATACCGAGACGCGAGCACTGAAGTGCTATCGCGAATTGTTGAGGAGTGTAACCTCGAGGATGTGGCAGAGTGTCTCGAGGGAGCCCGCACCGTAAAGCTCACGCACTTCCAGGGTTCGAGCCATGCAAGGCTGGACCGCATTTATGCATCCCTCGACATCTTACCTGAATGCAATAGTTATGAAGTAGAGCCGGTATCGTTTTCAGACCATTGTTTAGTTAAATGTTCTTTTGGATGGGTAAAGAGAGGGAATTCTTTTTCGTGGGAAATGTGGAAATTCAATAATAAACTCTTGCAGGATGAACATTTTACCCGCATAGTAAAAGAAGAAATTGAAAAAATAAACCCAAGTAAAAATATGCACCTTTGGCAACAGTGGGAGCTGTGTAAAGAAACTATAAAAATTAAAGCAATAAAGAGGGCAACCTGTATACGGTTTGAGGATAAACAGAAAGAGACGGAGTTAAGGACACTGCTCCGTACGTTGCTTAAACAGGAAGCTCGAGCGCCGGGGAAATGGATTGAAGATATACGGAAAACAAAGCAAAAACTAGAATTGATAGACGAAGATCGTTATCGAGGTGCGTTAGTGAGGGCAAGGGCAGAAGACACAGCTGCAGGGGAGGCGCCATCAAAACGAGCGCTGGGGTTCGAAAAAGCAAACGCTCAACGGAACCACATCGACCAAATAGATTGGGGCGGTATCTTGGCGGCGGACAACGACCACATCAAAGCAGCGTTCAACGCCCATTACCAAACCCTCTTCGCATCCCACACGGTAGACGCTATCACTTTTAAGAATAAGTTTCTGGCGACGATACCGCGTTTGGGCGATGAAGTAAAAGAGAGATTAGAACTAAAGATAACTGAAACAGAAGTGGAGCACGCTATTGACAGTTTAAATGCCGGTAAATCGCCGGGACCGGATGGGTTCAGCGCGGGTTTTTACAAAGAATTTAAGTACGAAATCACACCTATTTTGAACGCAATTTATAACGATGCCTATACAGTAAATGCCCTGCCTCCGTCATATGGGTCATCCCACACCGTACTCATTCCTAAAACTGATGAAATAGACAAATTACGCCTGGTAACATCTTACAGACCCATAGCACTTACAGACGTTGAATATAAAATTTTTATGGTTTTGGCCCGAAGGTTGCAAACGGTTATTAAGGATATAGTAGGACCACACCAAACGTGTGGGATAAAAGGGAGGTCAATAGTGACCAACATTCAAAAGGCGCGAAGTGTCCTTGAGTGTTGTGATGACTGGGATGGTCGGGTCGCCATGCTTCAGATCGACCTCGAAAAAGCATTCGACTGCGTCGATCACGAAATTTTGTTTTCCCTTTTAGAACATGTGAATGTTGGTTCAGTTATATGTAAGGGTGTGGCCCTGGCGTACCGTAACTGCACGACGAGAGTGATTATTAATAAGAGTCTGGGAGCCCCCATTCGACTGCAGCGTTCGGTGCGACAGGGCTGTCCCCTCAGCCCTCTTTTGTTTTGCATTTATATTGAAACATTGTGCATGAAACTTATGAATAATGTCAACATTAGTGCGTTTAGGTTACAAGCAGCCGAAGTGAAGCTGCTCGCGTATGCAGACGACATCGTTATTTTTACGGTTGACCATGGAGAGTATCACCGAGGCTGTCAAATGTATCCGTGAGTTCTCTCAAGTTACCGGTAGCGGGGTGAACTGGGCCAAGTGCCTTGGGCTCTGGCATGGACAGTGGCCGTCGAAACCAGATCGCTTTGCCAATGTTACGTGGACAGACACACCGACCAGGTACTTGGGCGTCGAGCTGGATGCCTACCGCGAAAGCGAGCATTATTGGAAAGGGCAAATGACCGAACTACGGGAGAGAGCCGAGAAGTGGAAAGGCGCCGACATGTCGATTTTTGCCAGAGCTACTGTATGCAATCTTTTTTTTATCAGCAAACTTTGGTTCGCAATGCAAGTTTTGAGTTGTTCGCGCGTAAACGTACAGAAGTTACACAGGATTTTCGCCGTTTTTGTTTGGGCAGGTAAATGGGAACGCTGCAGCAGGACGAATTTGTTCCGTCGGGTAAAAGACGGCGGTTTGGGACTCGGCCATCTGTTTTTACGGCAGGTGGTCAACCGGTTTTTGTTTTTTCGGGATGCTTCGGACCCTTTCTTACGCACCGTCTGCCAAGTTAGGCTACGGCGCCTACTGCCGGAGTTGTCTCCACCGAAGAAGCTACGGGTGGGATTTTTGGTTATTACAGGGAGGTCGTCGCTAGTGTAAGACTTCTTTCAGTGCGTTTTTCTAATGAATATTTGTCCACTGTAAAACGAAAAAAGCTGTATCGCGATTTATGTGACATTGTTTTGCCACAACCCTTGTACAGAACCTTATACAGTGGAGGTCCGGGCAGAGATGTCTTGAAGAGAGTAAAGAAAATGCAGGTGTCGCCAGGAGCTAAGACATTTTTCTTTAAGTTACACACCGGAACATTATCAGTAAAGAAGTTTTTGGAGGAAAGGGATTTTTTTTTACCGTGGGGGGCGCACTGTTTAATCTGCAAGCAGCCGGAAACAATATAGACCATGTTTTTTTGCATTGTTGGGAAGGGGTTTATTTCTGGGATGTTTTGCAACGTACGATAAAGAATTTCCACTAGACTCCCACGGCAACCGGTATTTAAGCATTGATAATGAAGATGGCGTTCCGTATGATTTAATCATGCTCATGGGCCTCCACTCTATATGGCGCTCCAGAATGGCGGGCTATCACTGCGACAGGGATGCTCGACCCGCTAGAATATACTTTCGAGAAAGTGTGAATTGGTTTATTGCCATACAGAAAGTGGCTGCTGAACCTCCCGAATGGCTCTCAAGGGTAGAGCCTTTGCTGTCGTTGCGGGAGTTTTAATGTACTGAGACGAAGCCAGCCTGACATTGGCTGATGATGACCTTCAAATATGTACTTTGTTTTGTGTTATTCGTGTTGTGTTCTTGTGAAATGGTATGAACCAAAGCCAGGAAATAAAGAAAAAAAAAAGGACTCGTGGCTGAGTGGTAGCGTCTCCGTCTCACACTCCGGAGACCCTGGTTCGATTCCCACCCAGCCCATCCTGGAACTTGCTTTTTATTTATGAAGTGCATGTTTATTTATGAAGTGCATGCCGGGATTTATCGCTCACTGGACGCCGACGACACCGGCTTTTCTGCGACACGAGCTCCTTAACGCTACCGCGTTAAAATGTTTCAACACCGGTTCCACACCATTCTCCACCTTGATGAAAGCTTCCCGTGCCAGAATTGTACAACCAGTCCTGAGCTCTATCCTCACACCGGTGACCACAGTCGACATCTGTAGTACTTAGGCATCACCTACTATGTGATTATAATGCGTAACTGTCCCACCGTGTGGGTGCAGTGGTTAGGACACTCGAGTGATGTGCCCAGGTATACGGGATTTAATACCAGCAGCGACGGCCATTTCTTGATGGAAGCGAAAAGCAAGGCGCCCTTGTGCTGTGCAATGTCAGGGCACGTTAAAGAACCCCAGGCGTTCAAAATATATGGAGCCATCCACCTCGGCGTCTCTCATGGCCCGAGTCGCTTTGGTGCGCTAAACCCCATAAACTAAACTAACACTGTGTAACTCCCCTCTCCTACTTTTTCAGTCCCCAACGCCACGCAGACCAACTCACCAAAGTGGCGATCGCGCCCATTATGCTGAGAAGGATGTAGAGAATCTCGGCTACAAGCCAGGTAGACTACAATTAAAACCCGAGACTGGCAAATGCCTAATGCTAAAGCCTTAACTAGTGAAACTAGTCTATATTAGTGTCATTCATTTAACTAGTAGATAATAAATGAGATGTCATATGGCTTTGTGAAGTTAGGACCGGTGAATAATACGCAGAAGGGGTGGGTATGTACTAGATTATTGTAGTTTACCGGACAGACGAAAGCTATAGGTCGGAGGTTCTCAATTAACAACTCTTTTTGCTTGACATTTTGTGAGTTTTTCTGATATCGGCGATTGACTCTACGTGGCAAATCACCTGCATCTTTTTCATTTGTTCCTTTTTGTTCTAACCCCTCCCCCCCCTACCCCCCTCCCAACCCCGCCATTTTAATGCGATCTGGGGAGCTGCGAGTAAGGTGATAAACAAATAAACAAGCAAATAGATAGCAACCGAGGTATTCTGCAACATTATGGGATGGCGGCAGGCGTCACACCAAAGCCTAATGAAAAGCACATATTCATTCCATCACCAACCTTTAATAGATTATTATTATTATTATTATTATTATTATTATTATTATTATTATTATTATTATTATTATTATTATTATTATTATTATTATTATTATTATTATACTATGATGCCCATAAAGTTGAATGTTTCAACGGAGACTTTCAATCGGCAATCTAAAATGTAAATGCCGTATAACAGATGACCTGCAATTACAAAGTATAGGGAAGTAACAAGCAGGAGACCGGGCAGTGGGTAACTGTGGCATAGCAGGCAGGAGTTTTGATAGAGTTCGCAAAACGAATTAATATACGAATAATGAATATCATCGATCGCAAACGCGGGAGAAAAAGAAGTTGGCGTGGAAAAGCCCGAAGTACGAGTCTAATCATGAAATTGACTTCGTATTGTGTGTACATAGTGATATTCTGCAGGATATGTAGAGTTAGCCATACTTTTATAGAGCGAAAGACACAGACAAAGACGAGGCGATACAATACGGTGCGAGTTATCTTGCCTCTCATTTGTATTTCGCATTGTAAAAGTACGACTCCACATACCCAGTCAAAAAAATTCAATGGGTCCCATTGGGAATTTCCCAATTGAAATGAATTGGTCAAAAACCAATTGTGTTTTCGCCATCCATTGGGCCTGACCATTTGATACGAATGGGTGCTCCCAATTGGAAATAACTGGTCACCCATGAAGACCAAATGGTTCACCTACTGAACGCAAGTGGCATACCCATTGAGCCCAAATGGTTTGAACTCACATAGCTGAAGAAAAAAAAAAAAAGAAGAATGAAGATGCAATTTCAATGTTTTCTTCCAGAAGTTATAGGGAAGCCGACTTTTATACAAGTGGAATGAAATTACAATTTTTTACAGAAATCATGAGAGACAAGCAAGCATTACACGCACAGAAGTAGCACAGATTCAATGTATATATCCACAGGTTGCAGACTTATATACTCCATTCTTTGAACAGTGCTGCTGGGACCAGTGACATATCTTTGTTATTCAGAGTTAACTTATTTAATTATGCATGCACTTACAGTGAACACGATATAATCAATTAAGATTAAACGGCATATACTTTTTATAAGAACTTAAATTTTTCACTGTTGTCTTTTTATACAGGTATGTATATCTGTGCACATCTCAGTCAAGGATATCACTGACTTGACTTTCCCAATTGGGAATGTTTGCTTAGGACCAATTAGAACCAATGGGAAGCCCAGTTGGAAGCCCAATTCGTTTCAAATGGGCGTCCCATTTGGGAGCGAAATAATCCCAATTGGGATTGAAGTAACCCATTGGGCTTCCCATTAGCCCAATGGGTTTATTCAATCCCAATTGGGATGCCCCATTGGTTTCTTCAGTCCCAATTGGGACGCCCAAGTGGTATCTTCATTCCCAATTGGGAGTCACGAAACCAACTAGGCGTCCCAATTGGGAGTGAAGAAACCAACTGGGCTTCCCAATTGGGAGTGAAGAAACCAGCTGGTTTGGGCAGTACCCACTGGACAAACCATTTGGGATTGGCAGAACCAATTCAATCTGACTGGTCTTCCCAATTGGATCCATTGATTTTTTTTTACTGGGTATCCTGAAGAATATTCAAACTAAATCGCACAGTTTTGCGTCTTTAAGATGTGGAGTTGCACATGGGCCCGCCCAAGATCTACCCTGCCACGTGAGCATGTCATGATGTCATATCCATTGAAATGCAACGAATGCAGACATGTGTTGCGAGATGATCAACTGTCGTGTGCGACATCCATCTCCGCTAGTTTGATCAAGTGATTGGCCAAAGTAGATGGGGCTTGTGGTTTTATCCCAGCACTGACGTAGTCCGGACATCACACATCTCACGGAAAGCATTAACCGCGCGCCTACATATGCCTACACCTCCAGCCGTACAGTAAACAAAAATGACGTGATGCTTGGACTAGAGCACGGTGGACTAGACACACGCAGGCGGTACCTAGCAGCTTTTTCATCGCCACTTGTATGTATACAACTTGCAGCACCTCAAAGCAGCAAGCGACGCGTTACGTGACGCATCTCATCACAGATGGAAGTGAGGAAACTTTGAAGAACCAAAACTACATAACTGCCGTCGTAGACGATAATCCACGGGATAACGGACCAAATGAGCGGGCGTGCAGGCCACGGGCTGGGCGTCATCGACACCAATTACATGTGTGCTTGCGATTTGGCCGTACTTGACACTCTGCCACGGCCCAAAGTCACGTAAACCTATTATCATGCCATCACATAGACTATCACACATTCTAGGCTACATGTGGCTGCTGCTACAATCACGGCCGGTGATCTCAGATCCGTCCGGGTTTTCCGACGTATTCTGGAGAAAAAATGCATCATGTCTGTCGGACGTACACCACCGATCGGGTCCGTCCGCCGTACCCCTGAAAAATATTTCCCGGATCCGTCCGGCTTTTCCGACATATCCCGACGAAAAACGCACCGGGTACGTCGGACGTAACTTTAAAACTATTGATCGGGTCCGTCCGACGTACCTTTAGCCACAGCCTTATAATGATTTCCTCGTTCGTGAGGTCAATTAACTTGAAAGATTCTTTGGATTTCCTGCTTATTGGCCTTTGCTCGCACGGTTCGTAGCTGCTGCCGCAATAGTTCGGTTCCTTTTGCCTTCGCTGATTTATCTAGATGTTTCAGTGCCGAATTTAAACTGAGCACTGCCGAAAGCAACGTGCATTCTACGATCGCCGCTATTGACGAAGCAGTTTTGCTTTACTGTTTTGTGGGCGCAAGTTAAAAGGAATGATACGGTGAATGCATTGAGGCCTGAACGAGCACAACAACCCAGGAAAGATAGCAGTTATGGAAGGGGACCTAGCAATGAATAGCCCCAAATGTGAACAAGTACAAGCTCTCTTTCGACCTCCACCACAGCACTCTAAAGGAAAAATAAAATGAAATATGGGGCAGAAGGGTGAAAAGGAAATGGACAGACACAATGGAATTACCTACAAAAAACAGCTCACCCACAATTGATTGATTCCTTGGATGCAGTTCAGTGCTATAACATGCAAGCTAAAGCATGTGGAAATTGAGGCAGGGTAATTATTGCCCAGGTTGGCAATTAAGCTGCAGTTTGCATTGTTGTTACTATATGTTTGTTCCACAGGGCTCTCTTTGTGCTGCTGCTTTATGAAAGCAATGATGTCGGGAGAATGCAAGTTATTTTCATATGAGAAATGTTTGTACAATAAAACATCTTTTAATTCCAGAGTTCTCGAAACCAAATCCAAGCATTATGTGATGTACTTAAAACAGAACTAAGGTGGCTGCGACATTAACACAACTAAGAAAAAAAAAGTCATGGATTGTGTTATATACCAGGTACCCTAGCTTCCAAAAAGTTGATGTGCGCTAGCCCAGTGCATTAATCCAGCTGTGGGCCGTTGAGAGTTGCCTGGCTTAGCCTGGTGTTTCATTATAGAGCCTTATAATGATTAAGGCTATATGACGTTTAAACTATTACAATTATTGTCAACAAGGAAGTAGTAAAACCATCTTCCGAAGACCTGACAGAAATATATGCACCAAGGTGCCTTCCATTTTTACATTTTTCTTTCACGACCTAAAATGGCAGCAAGTCCAAAAGAAGAAAGCGTGGTCGGCATGACAGCAATTCCACTTCAATGTCCCGAAACATGGCTCACAGAATAAAATCAGTTTTTGTCAGAAGTGCTCTCCATGGTATGGCTTTGCATGACGTGGGTGACAGATATGTGTGAGTATAGTCACATGGTAGCTCGGTTTGCAATAATAATTGGCTTACAGGAAGGGAAAGGCGCAGTATATGTCACACTTGCTCTGTGGACACCTGACCCGCGCCGTAAGGGAAGGAAGGAAGGTGGGAGTGAAAGTGGAAAGAGAAAAAGAGGAGCCGTAGTAGAGGGCTTCAGAGTATTTTCGACCACCTGGGGATCTTTAACGTGCGCATCGCACGGCACAGGGACGGACGCCTCTTCGTTTCGCCTCCATCGAAACGCAACCGCCGCGGTCGGGATCAAACCCAGGTACTCCGGCACAGTAGTCGGGCGTCTTATCACTGCACCACCGCGGCGGGGTCGGTTTAGAAGCCAGTGAATAAAATTATGGAAAGCAAACCTTGATGCAAACATTGTCGGTAGCTGCTTTTCAAGACTATCAACAACTTTAGAATTGATGCTTTGCTCCTGGGGCCAATAAGTAAACAAGTCACTAATTAGTTTTTACAAACTGCAGAATAACCATGGCAAATGCAAAGCCACTGGAGACTAGGTCTTGCAACATTGTGCAGTTTCAGTTGGTTTCACTAGCCTAGACCACTCTACCTAATTTAAAGATTGAAATTTAGCCGGGATACATGGTATGCATGGTTTTCTGACATAAAGACGGGTAAGCTGTCCTGTTGGGGTCACCTTCAAGTGAAATGGTCGTGGCCCAGCTGCGGTCTTAAGTGATAGGGCGGAAGCTGATGCACCCCCCCCCCCCCTTTTCAGAAGCCTTCCAGCAAGTAAAATTTCCCTCTGGTTATTTTTCAAATGAAGGTATAAAGTCCTTGGAAGCAGCACACTATTATTCAAGCTATATAATATTTTAAGGTAAATATAAAACTAATTATATATATATATATATATATATATATATATATATATATATATATATATATATATATATATAGAGAGAGAGAGAGAGAGAGAGAGAGAGAGAGAGAGAGAGCAAAGTGTATGCTTCATTTAAAGAAACATTTTATTGGACTCGATGTTTCGACCAGAAGCTGGCCGTCATTAGGAGTGCGAATGTAAACATGTAAACGATGCGGGTAGGTTCTATAGGCGAAGAGCGGAAAAGAAACAGGTGGCAGAGAGGCAATGAGGGAAAGTGGGCTTAGCAGGAGGGAAGTACAATGGTATTGTAGTGGTGGGTGGGGTAAAAAGCAGGTGTAGGCAGGGAGTGAAAAAAAAGTATATATTGCTCCCATAACTGTTGTATGTAAAGCATGAGTTAAGGTAAAACATTTACTTTGCCATTTATTGTTTAATAGAATGCAAGCATTTTAGAGATAAAAAGTAAATAAAGAAAAGAAATTGTTTATATATATATTTTTCTTTTCTTAAAGGGAAGTCCGTTCGCTCCCCCTAGAACCAAACCCTGGGGCTGCCGCTGCCGTGACATGCAAAGGATTGATTACTCACACATATAATAAAATGCATGCATGACATGGACTATTTCATGCTTAGCCAAGTCTTAGTGACAGGAGTAGCTTGAAAGTTGCCATGCAAACAAAAGAGACATATCCCCTTTGGTCACACTGCATATTGGAAATGCATACAATAGCATGTAACAATCCTTTCCTGAACAAACTAGAAATTCTACAGCATTTTTATCTGTAAAGACAGAACCTTTACTTCCAGCATCTGCTTGCACTCTAGAGATGTACCTCAAAAACTGGCCCCATCATTACTATTTAGCATTCCAATAACCAATACACCTTTTCAGTCACATTTTGAAGAATGTGTATTACATTTGTCAGTGCTGTTAGACAGATTCACGGGCTATGACAGTTGTAATTTTATCTGTAAAAATCAGCTGTACAAAATATATTGTCCTCATTATGAAATTAAGTATCATTCTTGATTACCAATGTAATACATTCTCTACAGGTCAGTAATGTACTGAGACCCAGCACATATGTCGAGTCAGTATAAATAATGTTGGTCTCATATGCAATGCTCAAATCAGATGCTTTGTATTGGGATTTGTATGCCCTTGGGATCAAAATGAGGACAGACAGCACTGTATGTTGTATGTGCCATGGCTGTTTACCATTTGCTTATGAGGCATACGAAAAACTGATCGGATATGTGCCTTTGCCCTGGAATCTGGATGGCAACTGGAACTGTTAGATAAGCGCGTACTCAATATTTTGGGCCGAAATCAGTCGCAAATGTCAACGAACACTTTGAAGCACCCATACAAAAGTAAAACTGGTGCTTCCAGAGTGTGACTATACTAACACCTTGATATGTGCTCAGGCCTATTTTTAGTCTAAACTACCCGTATAGACTGGCTTTACAATTGGCTCTATTTTCAGGTGCTGATTGGCTGAGACATACGATTGAGCCTTCACGTGTTGACTGGTTGAGGCATAAGGTTGGATGCAAAGGGTTTACAAGGCCCTAATATTCAAAACTTCAGTCATACCTAGCTGCTAGAAGCAGGTTAGCCACTGAGTTTCACTCTGAGCACAGATTTTAACAAATGCAATAACCTCCCTTTCACTCTGTGCTCAATGGCCTAAATAAATCCTTTCCATTGGTGCCTCTAAGCATAGAAAATAGGCAGCCATTGATATTCATTTTCCAGACACTAGGTACAAATTATTCTATTGAATTCAATTCAGTTCAGTTTATTTCCTCGAGACGTATGCACAATTCTGAAATGGCAGTGCCGGTGAAAACTACTCCTTGACTACGACTGTGCACCCAATATACAACCGAACTTTGAAAGTCCTCCTAATAAACTCCAAAATGAAAAGCTGGCATAAAGAACGACTGTAACTCTACAGAACAGTAGAGATGTATGCAGACTGCAATGAAAAGAGACAAAATACAGAAGCACATCCTTAAAAAACTGCATGTAGGCAGTACAAGGTAAAAAAAAAACTGTATAATGCATAGCTGTGATTATAACTTAAAGCACCGCCGGCATAATATGTAGCCCATGATAGTAGAAAAACAGATTATGTGGCAATATTTGTTACCGATTCTTTTCCACTGCACAGGAGGAAGTGAGTAATGTATAATGAAAAGAAAGATGGAGAGGTCAGCCAGCACCTTTGCCTACCCGTAATGTTCTACACTTACATTGGCAGCCATCACTGCAACCATAGGAACGGGGCACGACTACCACAAGTTCACTTTAACACTTGGGAAACATGGCATGGGTGACAAGCCTTTAGAATATACAGTAGCCGTGCTTTGTAGTTACTGCAAGCGAACCTAGTAATCTCAAGCAGAATTTGCAAAAGCGTATATCTAGGATGAAACCTATGATGCCACAGAATTAAATGAAAATTAAGCAGCATGCATGCGCGTGTTCTCACATAGCTTTACAGTGATATTTCTGGCCTTTTCCTGACAAGTAAAAATAGTGAGGGTGAATGTAATGGTGATTTTCTTTCTAAAAGCACAAGGCAAAAGAGAATATTGCTAATGTAATTACCTTTCATACCTAAAACATATAGAAGTGATGTTGGTTGCTAAGTAACATTTCCAGCCCAATATAGCTTCTTTCATTGTTATTTTGCTTTTCAAAGAACAAAAAATGTAATAGTATCAACAAGCATCAGAAATTTGGAAAAGGCCAAGTTGAAGTTAGGCAAAAAAACACTGAGGAAAAAGAAGGGGCAGCTGTGGCTATCTTTTACTGACATCCTTTGCTGCATGTTGAAGTTTGCCTATGTTCAGTTATTTATCAACCAATAATTTCATTTAACTCTCCATGCATCCTTGTCTGTGTCCAATTCCCCAAGTAATTGGGGGATTATTAGCAAGATACACTCTGAGGCCAATGTATGATTAGGTGGGTAACTAACAGTGCGCATTACAAGTACACATATATACTGTTTCCTATACTTTGTCTTGTCTATTACCTTGGGTAAATTTCAAAGATCTTGATGAAAGTGCACTGTAGGGATACCTGGTGGCAAAACAAGAAACTGCATGAAGAGAAAGGGAAACAAGAAGAATAGCTTCCCCATACAGTGGCATTTATTCTTTACTACTGTTGTTTTCTTCTGGCAGTGTTTTTGCCAGCTCCACAAGACCTATTTTAATGTGTTGTGTAAAAGTACTGACAGCAGGTTAAGCTGACTTATTTTCAATCAACAACTTCTGTTCCATGCAACACAGTGTTGTAATTATCTTGCATACTTTCCAGGTATAAATGTCCTCCTTGAGTTCCACAGTGCAAAAACACATAGCTTGACTGTTGGTCTCATTACCATAACTAAAGAAAAGTTCACATATACAGCTATGCGTCGTTAACATAGATCATGTTAATATAGACATGGATGACTCATATTACGAGCAGTTTTTCTGCACATGAAACTTTCAATGCATTTACGCTTCATTTACAAGGAAGTTTGGTGTTTGGACAATAAACAAGAGCCTATTGGGGCCCTGTGACCCATGTATTTTTCATGTGTATGCACAGCAATGCTTGCAAACAAAATTGCCACTGTAGTAGTGAGGTCTATATCGTAGAGTGTGAGGTCTTTCAAGGCTCTGTGCATTTGAGTAGGAAAGTAAAAAAAATTAATCACATTGGCTATAACTCTGTGAAACTGCCATCATATGTTCATTGCACCGTGCACAATATCATTGTGAACCGATGAACTGTGAGGTACATTGAATCCTTCTGATCACACTCTCTGGTTCCCAAATCACTTCTTTTTCTTATGTTATCATAGTCAGCAGTAAGTCATCACTGTAAGGCTTGGCGGCTCATTTACTAGTCATTGCACAAAATTAATTAAGCTGGCCGCTTAGATTGTAACCATTCTGTTATAACCTTATATATGCCTTCCTGCAATGCTAAGGTAAAACTCTGCATAGGTGCAAAGCAGAGCAGAGAATTTGTGAATGCAATCAGCAAATCCAATCCAAGCAGAAAAGAATGTATTTACAATAAGTTACATGTGATCTCAGTATCAACAGGTCAGGTGTTACATCTATGCTTAAGGGCTTTCAGAATGGATGAACATCACTCATCAGCACTGTAGAGCCAATGACCACGTAATAATGCTTAACACACAATGAAAAGTTAAGGTAATCTTTGCGAATGTGGTATGAGACTATGTACAGATATTATCCTGCGGTGGTCACACAACAAATGAGAACTTATATGAGTACAAGAAAACTCGGCTGATCCCTGTGCAAGGTGCAAACAAATTTAGGAATGCGGCAATGTAGCAAGCACTAAATAAATCTGTAATGCATCCTACATTGTCGATATCACTCAAAAGGCAAGATATCATGGGAGTCGCAACGAAATGAAAGGAGCAAGTAGGCACCGATATGCATTGACGGCATCTGACTCTGATGACATCGTAGATACCTCAATTGGCGCACCTTAGCTAAGGACAGCAGCTGCATAGCTACTCAATATTAATAAAAATGAGTTGGCGTGTAGTCTGGTGAGAGTATAAAGTGTCAAAGTAACAAATATGGGATGTTATGCATGCAATTCCATAAGAGCATCATATCAGTATAAGGCCTACATCACATCATTTGTCTAAGAAGTTGTACAATGAATTTAAGTAACCCAAGTTATGCAGGAAGAAAGCAGAAAAGTTAATCACAACAATTTCCTAAATTTTCTTTCTTTCTTTTTAACCAAATATGCTTTTATGCTCAATATGCTTTACGTACACGAAAACGTCCATGGAACAGTTGCATACGGTTTGCATTTTTTCGTAAGCATAACCTCCGGCTATACTGTTCTTTCTTTCTTTTTTTTTTTTTTTTTGCATCGCGTCAAATTTAATTTTTTTACAAAGACCTGATGTGGTGATAACATGGAATTGAACGGCGGCGCAACACGGAAACGGACACAGACAAGAAGGGGACACCACATGCGCTTGTCTGTGTCCGTTTCCGTGTTGCGCCGCCGTTCAATTCCATCATGCACCAACTCGCCCCCCAGGCCGTTATTCTGGTGATAACATGTTCATCCCCTCACATACAGAAGTTGTGTTCAGTCGCCCGAATCATCGCACAGATTTATTGTAGCCATAGGTGCACATAGCCAGCAGGAAATAAAAATAAATCAACAGGGACGAAGTGGCAGCTGCAGTGAAAGTACATATATTTTAGTTTACACAGTGCCATACGCCGCAGAAACAACGTCGTGCGCTCGTTTCTGTCGCGGTCACCGCAACCAGCGGAAGAGGTACAACGGTACAACTAGCTGTAAGGCGCCAAGTTAATTTCAGCATTAGGAAAACACACCGTGTGACGAACTTTGCAAAGTGGTCACTTCCTAGCTAGGAGGCACTCGCTCAAATCGTAAAAACTTTCGCAACACATGCACGGGCACTTTTTGATATGCTACGGAGCAGATTCGTGAGCTCGATAATCACCGTGAAGGTCGTCGGGGGTATTGAAACACTTGCAATAATCACAAACGGCCCCAAATAAACACTTCGTGTCACCCGTGCCACGTACTACACTTCGCCGGTTGGAAGATCGCTCTTTTCAACTGAAATCCTGAAAAATCTTATCCCCACCCACCGGGAATCGAGCCTACATCGATGAACGCGCTGCGGAATTTCGCGAATGACAGCACTGGTGACAGATACTGCAAGGATACTGCGCCCACAATGAAAGAATGCTGCGCCTTTCTGATGCGTTCAATTTGTGTCCGACGAGGGGCGCGCAATGTACCGTGCGCTGCAGCCACGCTGAAGCTTTCGCATCCCTCCACTGCAGTTTCTACAGCGCTCTCAGCATTTGTTCTTACATAACCACCATAAGTAGAGAAACGGCTCTCGGTCAATTTGTTACACAATTCGTTACGCAAAATTTTGCATTGCACTGTGTCAGATAAATTCCATAGAGCTGATACAAAGAAACCGTTTTTGTCATAGCTCTATCAAGAATACCATAATTAGAGAAACGATCTCACCAATATTAGTTCTTCGGCCCTCGCCCAATTCGTTACGCGCACCACGCATAATTTCACCATGCACTGGATTAGCAATCAACACAACATTGCAGTCCGCCACCATCTTATATTTATACGCTTCTCACAGCAAATGGCATAGCCACTCTCACCATCCTCGCACGCCCTACGGTCATCAATCATCCAATATGCGGGCACAATAATTCACCACACGACGGTCAGATTACGCAGAGAACACCCAAGGTGCAATCCGCACGGATCATAACTCACATAGAATCATTCTCCAACAATCATCATGCATCATGTGGTCAATTATTAACCCCAAAGATGACAGCGGAGCACTCAGTTCGGATTCGTTCCCTTGCACGTCAAACACCCTCTAAGCAGCAGTGGTCAGCTGCACGTACCTTACTACCTACAACACGACAATAGCACAGCTATAAAATTGTTACCTTTCTTTGAATATGCGTCTTTGCAGAAGCTGAACTGCTAAGCTAAGGCTTGTTTTTGTTGCATCAGGGCGTCAAAATTCAGCATTTATTAGTGCAGGTTTATCGACAAAACGTATTGGTTGGTGTGCACTTTTTGTGTGCAGGTGGCGACACAGAGCCGTCAATGGGCGAGCAAAATTCGAAATTATTAACGCAAGTGCTTCCGATTAGGAATATTTTACATGAATACATAACGCTTACTTACGACGTTAAATAAATGTATAGACATTACACATCAAGAATAGCCCACGAGTAGCGCTAGCCAAAAGTTCACTACAAGGCGGCAAGAGACGGAATAAGAAGCCAACGGTTACTAGGGTCGCTATGGGTGATGTGTATTGCGATAACCCCGATAACTGTGTGATAAGTGATGAAACTGGACGCTGCGTTAGACTGCTTCGCAGTTCATTACGCTTGCGAAGTTAGTTTCCAGCCGCCGTGCTGTCTAGTGCACTATGAAGTCAGCGCAGGGCGCACATGGCCACTTCCAACGAGTGCGTCGCAAGTATGCCAGCATCGCGCTGCCTCTTCTTCTGTCAGTGATAGGTAATTAAACCACAATCGGCCGGCAGCCCCGACTGAGCGTTGCGGATACGTGTACTTTTGCGTGCAGTCATACCCATGCGTACGAGCGGCAGCGTACCCATGCGTGTGGTGAAGCAGTCCGCCGGTCTTGACGGACTGTCGGCAGTGCACGGCCAGCAGCTGCAGAGGCAATTGAACCGCGCGGCGCCGCGACCTTTCACGGGGCCGGAGCACCTGAGGCCACTGCTGGGGCGTTGCTTCAGTCACACCTCGGAAGGGTACCAAATAGAAATATTTCGTCGTGGTCTCGCGCAGAGGCAACGCGGCGCGCCCGAGCTCGTATTCATGGCCGCGCGGTTGGCGCAGGTACCGCTACAACTTGTGCCCGTTCGACAACGCCACCCAGGCCGAAGAGAGCGCTCGCTGGAACGCCTACAGTGGAATCCTCGGGTGGGTTGTGAGAATCGAATTCGCGTAATAAGTGCGCAGAAACGAACTGACGACACGATGTGTCAGTCACGAGGTTCATGTGCCACTGTCTATCATGCCTGCATCTGGTTTTCGACGCCTGCGTGCTGTCAACTTATATAATCAGCTGTGTGAACATAGTGGTGAGAATATTGCTTATTTTCACGGAGTCATTTATGGAGAACTCTGTTTTCTCATAGTAAAGTGCACTGGGTGTACAGTGAATATTTGTGATGCACTGCCTTTCATTTTGGCAAGTGTACCTTGACATATCTAACCATTTGCATTTGTGTAGTTCTACATTATATTTGATGTGATCAATTAAGGGCTACTTTGTGGGCTTTGGATGTTGTAAAGAAACCCACTGTTATTTCAAAATGCACAGCAAAACAGTTTGTGGCACACCTGCGGTGTATGGTCCTGCAGCAGTGAACTGACCATTTGTGGAAGCCTCATATGCTTTGCCATATAGCAATAGGGCAAGGTATTTTCTACATGTCTTTTATGGAATCACTGCCTCCTAATTCTCCTGCTTTCAGCTTAATCGGAACCATTCCCTAAGCTCTGTCTTTTTGCCGACCTGACATGATAACTGCCGATCTCAGTAATTATCTACCTCACTATCGGTGAATGGTGCAAGCGTATATTATAGAGAATGAGTATTTAAAACTCACTCATGATTGGCCAAGACTTGCAAGCTTACCAGCCGTGGTTCTTTCCGAGAGGTAAGAAATCATAACAAACTACAAATATGATCTGAAGAGTCCTCAAAAGATGGTGCAATGTGGTGAGCAACATAGAGTATGCAACCGAGACATTCCAGCTGTGAACGCACCAGAGTGAACTAAGTGGTCGCGTGGAACGGCGATTGTGTGTGTGTGTTGCTATTGTAATTTTTTTTTCTTGGCTCCGCCACGGCGACAGGCGGAGGCGACCTGTTAAAAAGGGGACGGCCGTCATCACCATCACTAAACAAACAGCAAGGAGCTTGACCAGCACTATAACTGGAGTCACTGCCTACCACTACTAGAATATGTATCTTAGTCTCTACCTCTGGAGTGGCATTCTCTATCTCTTGTCCCAGAATAAAGGGAGGTAAATGCAATGCAAGACTTGAGGCATGTGTGGGTTAGGTGCGTACCAAACCCAAAAACAACACCAAGGAACCAATTTGTTCTGTGAAAAACAGTTTCAGAGCCTTTGCATTGTTCTACGTTTTTCATTTTGTAGCAACCACTGGGACATGACAGTTCTTCAGAACTATTAGAAGTATTTATTTCTTTAAAGTTTTTACAAATAATTTCCGGGCACTCTGGATATGTAACAAGGTGTTGAGTTTTGCAAAGGTCTAGAACTCTAAACATGTAGAGAACAGATATCACAAGTGTACATGCAAGTCATACAGTTCGAGACTGTAAACTCATCATTGGTGGCCATTTTCATAGTTCTTATCGTCTTCAGAATATCCGTATGGTTATACAATCGTAAATTAAAAAAAAAAAAAAAAAATTGGTTACATAATTTAATATTTGTGAAAGAAATTGTAAAAACAGTTCTTGCTGGTCAAGAGACGCCTTGTACCTTCTTTCTGCAGTGTCTGGCAAGGCTGGTCGGCAGCCAATGGCAGCCTGGAGACCATGCATTATGGCAGCGGCGACAGCTGCGGCACAGTGAACCGCTCTGTTGAGGTTAGTCTCGTAGATTCCCTTCCAGGAAACCACATCATTCTGTGCACACCAGTGTGCACGAGTCAGTGTGTGATGGTTGTGCTCACAAGTTTCATCATCATCATTAGTCGGAATGTACCCACTGTAAGGCGAAGGCCTCTCCCATACTCCTCCAATAACCCGGTCCTGTGCTAGCTGCATTCACTTGACACTTGCAAACTTCTGAACCTGCTAAACCTTCCTTCCCTTGGAATCCAATTTGTTACCATTGGTGGCCATTCGTTATCTTCCCTTTGTAATACATGTCCTGCCCATGCCCGTTTTTTCATCTTAATTTCCAATAGAATGTTATTAACTAGAGTTATTTCTCTGACCCAATCTGCATGCTTCCTGTCTCTTAACGTTATACATACCAGTTTCCGTTCCATAGCTCTGTATGCTGTCCTCAATGCTTGCAAGTTATAGAATATTAATGCTATTGGCTTTAGTGTAGTTTATGGTATAGTAAGTAGTTTTCTGTATACAATCAACTTAGTGCGACTATGCATCTTTCTGTAAGGATATCTGTTGGTTATTACACATTTTTTTTGTCACTATATGGGTGCCTGCAAGCACAAAAAGTTGGCTGTAGTTTAGCTCTGGTTAACCCTAGTTGAATTGCGAGAGCAGCGGCTGCATGGCTACGCTTGTGATTAAGCATTTGGTTTAGCTCTATTGTATAGACAAGACAAATGACCAGGCTTTTATTCTTCATACAAAAGACGCTGCAATGATCAGTGAAGTAGTGGGACTTGGCTTCCACTCTGCTGATGATGCGCTCTGTATCTGCCGAGGCTCTGTGTAAAACCAAGTCTAAACTGCTTCTCCAATGTGTGGTGGTTTGAGGTTGGTGCTGGCTCAACTCGAGTAGAAACCGCTCCTCTACAGCTTGAACGAAGGCGGAATTGTTGTCTTTATTAAAGTCCCCCAATCACAGCAACAGACTCCTTTTCAGTTCGACTAGGCATTCCCATAGCCAGAACGTCCACCACAGTTTTAACGCTGGCCTGGGGAGATATATACACTCCGGTTACTACGACCCCTGTCACGCACAGTTTTACACAGCGACAGCGGTGCCATCTGTTGAAGCGTGTTCCGTTAAATCAGCATTCCGTTGAACACATCAAAGTTCACTGGCGTTTTCAGTTGGTAGTGGTAAAGGCATTTATTGCGTCTGAAAATGGGGTACACTTAGGCTCCGCCTTTAAGGGCATGACGCAATAGCGTGGGCTACCAGCCCACATATAAAGCCCCGCTTTAACCAAGCCGTATGGATGTGCCTTAGTGGCCTATAGGGGTAACGTGAATACCAGGGTCCTGGCAGGCTGACTCTGACGTAACCGTCCCATATGAGACGAGAGAGACCCAAGTTGGCAGCTCCTGCCATTGTTTCGTTGTACCTGTCATTTGTGGCTACGGCATATGAGCATATGCGACGAGCCTAGCTAGCTGGTGTAGTGTTGCTTTTGCAACAAAGGTATGACGGATACTGTGCGTTTTCTTTCCTGTGAACCGTCACCTCCTCTCCTCTGCCCACGGAGCACACATCTGGCGGGAGCGAGCGGCAGCAGCATCTGGAGGAGCTTGGCTAAGCGGTTGATAGGCACGGCTGTTGAAGGTCATTCATGGCCGTGGCCACGGCATACGCGATGAGCTGAAATCTGGCGTAATGTTGCTTTCGCAACAAAAGAATCATGAGGGCACAATTAAGGCTGCTGTGGTGGAGCAGTTGTTAAGATGCCTGACTACTGTACCGCAGTACCCAGGTTTGAATTTGACCGCCTGCAGCTTTATTTTGATTGGAGCGAAACGGAGAGGTGTCTGTGTGCTGTGCAATGTCAGTGCACGTTAAAGATTCCTAGGTGGTATGGCACCTCTTTTTCTTTCCACTTTCACTCCCACTTTCCTCTCTTCCCTTTAAGGGGCACAGTGACATTCTTTAGGCTGTTAATTCCAGCCAGCCTCTCGGTTCTGTGTACCTGCCAATGTCAGTTCAAAAAGAATTTAAAAAATTGGCGCGTGGAAACAAGATTTATTCGGTTTATAAAATTGTAAATACAAGAAAAAAAAGAACACCGCATCTGAGCCGGCGTGAGACGGAGCCCCTCTCCCGTTTTGTTTACCCAGCGCTCGACTTGTGTGGAACTTATGAGAAACGCAGCTTTCTGCTGACATATAGAAAGCTGTCCGCCATGGTTGCCTGTTCAACTCAACCTGTGGCCGTGCTTTTTGGCAGCGTCGTTGCCATGGTAACGACACTGTGAAACTGAGCTATGAGGACTGGCTCCTCTGTCTGCCCAAAGCTAGCCTAGCCCACCAGACGCTGCTCTAAATCATCTCCGCGAGGGTGTTGATGAAGTGAATCCGACAGTCAGCAAATCTGCGTCGCCATTTTGGTGTTCCGCCGGCGTTCATCGCGGATCACTCAAGCACTACTTGTGCGAAAAGCAGACGGAAGAGTGGCATACAGGAGCTTATGCGAAGCCTACCCTGGACCTGTACAGGGCCAGCAAGGTCATCTGCCGGGAACGATGATATGACAACTCCCTGGGCAGTGGCAGGCAGAAGCCCGCTGCGGACTCTGGTGTGGCGAGTGCGCTTCACGAGCGGTTTCGACAAAACTTGTGCCATCTGTGGAGTGTCTGCAGAAACGATCAGCCACGTGATTTTTGACTGTTCAGTGATTTTGCTGACTTCCAAGATCCAAGCGTTGTCAGCTGCATTAGCTTTGTTACATGTGCCTTGGGATTTGAGGAGCTTGCGGGAGTGGAGACCACAAAGCGGCGTCTCAACGGGGAGTCCTGCGGCTTCTGCGGTGGTTGGCGACAGCTGTATGACCTTTGTGCTTGTGACTGTAGAGCATGGACAGCGAATTGGCTGTTTTCTTTTTTTTAATTTTTGGCTCTGCCGTGTCAGAAGGCAGCGGTGACCCGCAAAAAAGGTCAAAACCACCATCATCATCACAGCAAGCAAACGCTCCTCCGCACTTGTTGACTGCACCGCATTTACCTGAGTTTACAGTCCGTATCTTAAAAGCACTTCAAGAACTCACGCGAAACTAAAACACATTTCATTTGTTTTCTGCATATTAACTTGAAGATTATTCGATTGTAAAATCTAACGCGTGTGCTCAACCAATCAGCAAAGCAGCGCCCAAGCAAGAAGGAAACGTCATATCCGTTAATGAATTTCGCCGTTGTGTATCGCTCACATGGGCGCCGAAACACTGATTATTGAAGCAGATTAAAAAATAGGTGCTACAATTTCGCTGTTATCATTGGGCATTGAGGCATCGGGAAAGCGTAAAGAACTCAGAGGCCAGTTGGAATTAGTGGTCTCGAGAACGTCACGGCACCTCTTTAAAGCGTTGTTCAGGTATCAATAGAAAAAAATTAGCTGTGGTTTAGCTTGTGGTTAAACCTAGAGTTACGCGAGAGCAACCTGCATGGCTACGCTTAGGTTCAGCTTGAAAGTAAAGACATGGCTTTTGCACATAGTAGTTTACTGTATGGTTTCAGCTTTATTTATGCCATAGTGGAATCACTTCACGTATGAGCACCCCTTGCCTCTTGTCTTTGACCATTCTCATTCGGGTGTAGAAGACTGCTAGCGGTATGACATCGTCTCTGCATCGAACTCTGGGGCACACCCCCGTCACAACATTCAAACGAACCTTCTGTCCTAGCAACTCGCTGTTGGCGTTCGCCTCTACCAACTATCTGTCTTTTTCTTCTTTTTTTTTTTTTTTGTTTTCTTCTTCTCCTTCTTTTTCCTCTTCTTCTTTTCCTTCTTGTTTCTTCGCTCTTTGGACAGGCGCGGCGAAATGGCGAGACTGTGGCCAGTGTAGCTCTTGCTACAAAAATGTGACAGATACTGCGCCTTTCCTTTCCTAGAAGCCAATTTACTTACAATTAAAGGACCAGTGTTTCATAGCCTTGTTAGTGTTGCCGAGATGTCAGACCTAACCTGCCAATACGTATTTAAGCATCTTTTTCAAACGAGACTGCTTCTTCCAAATGCGTGGCCTAACCGATGTTGGCAGTGCAGGTGAAGCTCACTTGCGGTCGCCCGCGGACATCCCTGATGGAAGTGAGCGAACCGGAGCGCTGCCGATACGTAATGGTGCTGAGCAGCCCCGTGACATGCCACCCCGATTCCCTGCTTGTGTGGCCCATCCTGTCCGAAAACCAGCGCCAGCGATGGAGCCTAGCTAACAACGGACTCTACTCGGGGGAGACAACTACGAAGGCAAGTGGCAAGGAGCACTTATGGCTCTTAACCCCTTCAGATGCCTTTTATGATTTCCATTCAAAATTACTTCGGTATTACTGTGAGGCAGGAGGCTACTCCATGGCAATCCTTTATCTTGCCAAAAATTATGCTGTTAAGGTTTTTGTTCACAGCCCAAAAGATGGTACATAAAGCGTAGTGGAGAGGGGGCAATGCAGCTGGACACTTAGCTGGTATGGCCGTGACATAATGCGACCACCACATTTTTGTGTGCCATGATCACCTGCACAAGTGTGTCATGCAGTTGACATCACATGAATCAGGAGAGCGGAGTTAATGAGTTCTGCAACGAAAAACACCAGTTAACTTTTTTCATGCATGTGTTAAATATCTTAGAAGCTGCCAAATATTTGCAGGCACAACACGAAAGGATTTATAGTACCCTGGGGTTTATAAATCGTTCCGCATTACAACGATACACTTGACCCCAAAAATTGTGTGAAAACAAAAAAAAATTGTGTACAGCACAGGTAGCAAAATCTGCCAGAAAGAAAATGGCAGATGACTTGGTACCAAGCTGTTTTTGTAAAATATTCATAAATATGTGCTGCACTTCCTAGTTTTCATGAAAAGCACAGCCTGTTTACAAGGTGCAGGATACTAAATTTGCCTTTAGAAAGAATTCAATACTAGATAGAGAAACCCCTGAGAAAAAACTTTGGGGTTTGCACGCAGCGTATGGAATCGGCTTAGAGATGGCCTCTGATGGAATGTTTTATAAGAATGAAAAGCTCAGTATCTGTCACACTTACTCTGTAGACACCTGAACCATGTCGTAGAGGTAGCGGGTCGCAACAGCCGTCGTCCGTCACCGAAGCGGCGACGAGTAAAATGACGGCACACACAACAGATATGAATTCATGGGTGGCAGTCATCTCAGCAACACTTAAAAAATATTCCTAGGAATAGGGGGTTTGAAATAAAGCAGAATATCTACACAAAAAACTTTCAGCTGTATATTGCGCATAATTTTCTTTATAAGCTCACCTAATCATGCAACTGCATAATTACCTCAACCTCTTAAATTTTTTATTTTTCACTTTTGGATGGTTAATTACTGCCATTAATGAGTTTGAAGCTGCAGTCAAGCCAATGCCATGTCACTTTTCATGTCATAGTGAGAAAATTTGCTACTTTCTTTTCTGAATGGTAACTTATTACAATGGTCAGTTAAAGTCCCAGAAAAGCAACTGAATAATAACAGAACAGTAATTGATTACTATTGCGTTGGTTTTTTTTTTTCTTTTTTTTTTTTCTTTTTTTTTTTCGAACTTCATCCCAGCCGCGGCGGCCACTTTTCCATGGAGGTGAAAAGCCAGGCGCAAGTGTGCTGCACGATGTCAGTGCACGTTAAAGATTCCAATAAAATTTCCGGACCCCTCCACTATGCCGCCTCTCGTAGTCCGAGTCGCTTTGGGCTGTTAAACCCCATAAATCAAACCAAACCAAACTTCATCGCCATGATACAAGCTCTCCCAAACTGCAAAGAACTAGTGCGGCTTGCTTGAAATTTTTTTACCCGTTGTTAATTTTAAACAAGAGGTGTTTTCCAAAGTTGTCATTGCTGATTTTGTAACATTTCCTTGTAAAGACGTCAGCTGCTACTCCGAACATTCTCTCAAAGTAAGCGCTAGAAGGTATGTTATGAAAACACCTTGCGCAGTCGCTTACAGTCACGCGTTGCTTTGATGCCAGTTCCTACATCCTCTGTGAAGCACCGCGCTTCAGTGTTGGCACTGTAAAAAGACAATGCGGTTAAGTTCGATGAAAAGTTGAAGAAATTACTATAATAAGTCTTTTATATTTTCAATATTCCTAATTTTGCATGTACAGTCGCGCCTTGTTAATATGACCTCCGTTAATGTTGAGAACTCGTATTGTGGACAAACCTTCTTGGCACCAAACTTTTGTTGCATATTTCTACCTCATTAATATGTAAATTTACTGTCCATGCAATTGACAAAAGAAAATATGTATACAACCCACTGAGACCCCTGTATTTTCATTGAGTTAGTATGGGCATTGATAGCAAAATTTCTACAGCCTAAATCAGATGTTTATCTTTGGCATTTTGAGTGCAGGAAGCTAGAAGAATGCAGTCAAATATTGAAATTATAAGTGATGAATGTTTTAAAGTGGAAACTTTACCAGTAAGCCCCATTGATCAAAAGACCGGTTGACAGTGTACCACTTTTATGAACATTTGTAGTTGAGTCATTTATCTATGAGGCACCATGGAGCATATCTCAGACCACTAGACTCATACAACCACTTTATTTGAAACATAATGGTGACCGGTACAATTAGTTTGCAGATTCCAAAATTGTTTTCAATTTCAACTGAACTGGCCACTACTATGCACAAAAGTTTTTTTTTATAATTGTGCTTTCTTTATTTTTTCTTTTCTCACGGTTCGTTGTTTTGGACAACTCGATTTATCGACAGTTCTGCTCAGGAACTAAAGTTCAGGAACCGAAGTGCCCATATTATCGAGGCACGACTGTATTTCTAACACAAGTGCCAGCAAGAAAAGTTTCGATTCAAGAAAACAAGACTTCTTTTATAACAAATTAGCTAGAGATGACTTATTTCAAAAAAGCTTCCGTAAATGGTGCCGCCCACACCGAAAACGAAAGCTGCAGACACCTCTCACGCCAGCTAGCCAGTCACACCATCATGCGACCGAACAATTTCACTCAGGTACATTGTCACTGTAGTCTTTTTTTTTTTTTTTTTCAACCAAGTAATTACCATTAATCAACTACATAAAAAACAGTTGAATTACCTAGATTGTTACTGTTTCAAAAAAGTATTTAAATGATTACAGTATTGCACAAAATATATTCAATTACAGGTAATTAATTATGGACAACTATGGCAGCAGTTTAGCTCGGCTACCTCCATCTCCTCCTAACGGAGTTTTTTAAAGTGTTTATTGAAACACACGGTATAAAAGTGCCCTAAAGCGTTGCAGGAGCAGCGAGGGCAAATCAAAGTTGGCCTGTATCAATAGATTATGCTATCTTGCCATAATAGACGCTGTTTTCATTGGAAATCAAGCTTTTACAAGTTAGCCAAGGTCAAGAAATGAAGTGCAGGTGTAGGCACAACCGTAGTTTTTTGTGTGCGCATACATGTGCTTGTGGTGTGTATATCCATAGCTATCCTAGACCACCATGTGCTTCCTGGCAGCGATCATAAATGCTTTTCACATCGACATTACGGCTTTGAATCGAGTGGCGTGAAAATCTCCTTAGCAGGAAACGTACCTTTTCACTGCCGAGAAGACGGCAGTGTGGTCGGAAGTATCGTGGAATCGATGTTTGCTTGTAGTGGGACTGAAGAGATTGCAGCGTCGGTACATGCAGTTATAAGTCCATCTTCTGTTGTCACTGCCTTATGAAACATGAGAAGCCAAGGTGGTTGTACGCCAAACACTTGGCTGTTTGTCTCTAGCAGTGGGGAAAATACCCGTTCCTTTTTTTCTGAAGAGTTATTTGCTCTTAACTATTGCAGATTTTACAAGCCTGGAAAGATAAGATAAATCTAGTCGCACATTTATTTATTATTTATTTATTTTACAATACTGTGAGCCTTTCTCAGGCTCTGACAGGAGTGGAAAAAAAAAGTATAAACAGCAGGCATAGTGTTCCAAGGCAGCAGGGAAAGCATACAGAGTACACCGTGAATAACACATCAAGGTTGCGGATATTTAAAAGCTACGTTAAGACTCGTGAACAATAAAGAGGGCAGTGAAACAACTTTTGCTTCTTGCTTTCCCTAGGTCACGCACGTGCCTACCTTTAGAGCTGTGTAGTTGCGCATATTTATTTGCCATGCTTTCTCATGCTTGATCTTTGTTTTGTATGCATCTGTGCGAGGTCTTCTTAGACAGCACATGCAATCTTTTCAAAACATGGCGCCTTCTATTTCTTTATGTTCGTGCTTGAATTCCGCAGCATTTCTTTTATGCGACTCTGCTGTATGTTTTCTGCACCTCCGAGTATGCATTCCCCAGTTAGCATTTTTTACTCTTTATGTTACTGTTACTGGTTATACTCTGGTTAGACTGGTTATACTAGTACTCATTTCTGCTGAGAAGAGCGTTTGGCACTATTCTAAGGTGCCATCATCTCCATATATATTCAGGTAATTGAAGATAACGTTTGCTTTATAGGATTTATCATCTCAAAGTGACCCGGGCTATAAGAAGCGTTTTAGTGGAGTGCTCCAGAAACTTCAACTACCTGGGGTTGATTAAAAATAACTGATATCACACAGTACACGGGCGTTTTGTTTTTCTCCTCCATCAAAAAGCAGCTCCCGCGGCCAGGATTTAATTCCACATTCTTGTATTCAGCGGCTCAGCACTGTTTTTTTGCAAGAGAATTGCAAAGTGAAAAAGAATACACAGTGGAGTCCACTATTGTGAACTGCAATGATGGTTTTTCTGTTATCATGAGCAGTACTTCATTTGTGTTTGTGGATGTGCAAAATACTCGAAATGCGATGAACCTCGATTTTTCTTTAATGTCTGAATTTTCCATCTTAGAAGCAACTAAAAGGACAAATTGAAGTTGGCCTATATAAAAAGTATGGTATTTCGATTGAAAGCACAAGCAAAGAAATGCCAGAAAATAAAATCCATGTTGTCATCGCTGTCTTATTTCGCAGAGAGACTATGTACGTCGACACAATTTTCTTTCCAGGAGGGCAGGGGGGGACGATAGTGATTGCAGAATCTTTTTCAGTATAGATAGACAAAAGTTATACGTGACCAGCACGAGCATTGTCACGAAAACATCAATATAGCCAGAGTAAGCCATAGGGCGAATTTTTACCACAGTAACTAGATTGAATGGAGCTGGCCTCTGTGTATAAAAATCCATGGGTTTACTGTTAGTGGACAGCTGGATAGACGCAGACTGTAATAACTGAATGCCCCAGCCTCCCAAAAATCTGTCTGTGTTCTATACATATGAGTAAGCATTGGAGTGCATTGCCGTTGGAGTACTTGGAAATATTTTTGAAGTGGATTTGTCGTGTTGCAATGTCAGAGACCATTAGAGACATGAAATAAATTTAATCAATTTCTGCCACATTCAGTGCAGAAACGTTTATTTTCACTTTCAACATATTGTGGCTGGCAGTTTGTTTAGAGACCAACCAATAGGCAAGATGTTGCCCTTGAGTGCCTTCCTGAGAATGGAAACCCCAATGGTCCCTTTGGTGGCGCGTCACTGCAGGGCCATGCCGCAGAGCTAGCACAGATCCTTTGGGAGGCTGGACTGGGCGTAGCACCACCTACGCCTGCACCAAAGCCGGCCTTTGCCAACCTGGCTGTCCAGTGTCACACGGTGAGCGTTGAACATTTGTCACAGTTGAGCAGTGACTGACTGTGGTCCTCTTCCACCGCAACAGGCGTACCAGGAGCTCGATGACTAGGAGCGCAGGAACGGCTGGTGCAGAACCTCGTGCAGCCGGCGAGCCTGCAAATTGGCCACGTCTACTTAACAAGCAACCGAACGGGCTTTGCTACTACAACCTTTGATCACACTAGTCGGGAAGTGTTCTGCCTGCTTCAGGCATCGCAAAGAAGAACTACTGCCCAATAAAATGTTTATATAAGGCCTATGTGTCCATTAATCCTTCAGCGACTTCACTCAGTGATGAAGAGCTCAAAAACAGTCTCTATGCTAAAACAGCTACCAACCTTATAAACTGAAAGGGCCTCTCTTTGAAATGCAAGTGTTAAAAACGTCACTGTGACTAGCCATAACACCAAGGTATACCAACCGCTTGGTGCTCACTTCCTCCTGACAACAAAACAGGGAAGCTGTGAAGAGTGCGTCTTAAGGAGACCCTCGAGTGACTGCATTACACAAGAAAAATGCAAGCGCTGAAAATTTGGAGGCCAAAGGAGCCTGAAAAAGATTTTCATAAAGCAGCGTTCAGACTACGTGCGCAACGCACGTATCGTTCGTAAGGATCGTAAGCATAAGCGCAAAAAACGTAACGTGCCTGTTTAGACTGCTGTCGTATTGAGCTTAAAATGCGCAACGTACGCAGCCAGCGTGGGCGTAAATGTCGGAGGACCCGCGACTTTTACGACTAGCAGAGATACGTCTGTTACGCGCGACCAATGCGCACAGCCGTTTCGGTTTTTCCTTTCCGGTCACGGGGCTTCCGGTCCTCCCAGATATCGCGCGCAAACTACTAGTAGGCGACATCATCCAACGCTCCTACTCTGCTGCAGTGTCTCGGCTCGCCGGTGTTATTGGTGTTGTGTCGGTGATTGTGTCTGTTCGGTGATTGTGTCTGTCCGCAGCTTGATCATGTGCAGTGCGGAATCTTCGCTGTGGAATTATCAGCCTCTCGTAAAAAAAGTTCGACAGAGGCCGGCTCTCTACTACGAGTAGCTGAAATCACACAGAGAGAAGTGCAAAACGATGCCTGGCTGCAAATTGCCAGTGCGCTGAGTCAAAGTAGTAAGTGGTTTATCAATCCGTTTTTTCATGCGCGAACAAGCTCTCAACAAGCAAATGTTTCCTCTAGTTTAGAAAAGTGAGGTTATGGAGGCGGGGGATGCCCGCTTCATCCCCGTACATTCTCGCAGCCCACCCGCTCCGTTGACAAGTGAGGAAACAGCTGGCCTGCAGCGAAAGGCCGATGCGGGGCGACGTTGCGGTCGGGCCGCAGAACGGAGCTGGTGCGCACTCGTCGAAGTTTGAAAGAAGCTCACCGTAAAAGAGAAAAAGAAAACTGCATTTTCTGAGAAGGGACGAGGTTCCGCGGACGTTTCCGTGTCTGCCGCGCGCCCCGGCTCATTGTTTGGAGTCGGTAGTACGGCCTTTGAGTCACCGCCCCGGCCAGTCTCCAAGATCGCTCCGGGGCACTGGTAAAATCGCAAGCAGGGATGCAGGCGGACCGTACGCCTGGTTTGCCGCGAGAGAGTGCGATCACGGGACACCGAGCAGGAGTGCGCGATACGTCGACAATGAGAACGGGCTCGTGAAGAAATGTGCGAAGGAGTGAGCGGTGCGTCAGCACGGTGAGCGGACGTTTGAAAACTGTGTGCGAACGTGCGTGTGTGAAACGAAGTGTATTTATAATCGAGTTAATTGTTAATATACCCATTGTTCTTTTTCGTATTTTATTTGTGTGTCCAGTCTTTTCTTTCACATCTCATTTTGAGCTTGAAGAGCCCAGACCTCCGCTATCAGCCGCTTGCTAACCGGCGCCATGTTGAGAGCGCTGATTGGCCGGTCGTAAAGAACGCATCTTACCGAACGGCCCAGTGTGAACATGCGCGGTCGCAAGCTACGTAAACGGGAGTTGCAGCCACTATGCGCACTGCGATAAATACGATACTTACGACGGATGCGCACGTAGTCTGAACGCGGCTTAAGTTGCTGAATATATAAGAAAAATTGCCATTACCTGACGTCGGACAGGCTAGACTTCTTTTCTAAACTCACAAAATACTTCGGCGGAAGAAAAAGACATGGAGTGCTGAATTTGTCAAGTCTTTCCCTCTATCCAAGAAGTCGCAGCTCTCATCATCATTCCCAATAATGTCTTGCGCAACACATGATGACTGTATTATTTACACAGATGCAGCCGTAACCCCAACAGGTGGTTCAGTTGCTTTTATAAGCCCAACCCACCCTCACCTGAACACCAATCGAAATTACCTTACCGACGCCAAATCAACTCTTGCATTCGAACTGCAAGCTATCTTAAACGCCATAGAAGCGTTACCTGCCGACCCTACATTTAAACAAGTACTCATAATGACTCACTCTAAAGAAGCCTTAAAACATTTAAAGAAAGTCCATGGCACTCTTAGGGTCGCACAGACTATACATGCTGCTTGTCACCGTTACCCAGTGACTATAACCATTCACATGGTTCAAGACAACAAAAAATTTGAATACCATAACAGCAGACGTGCTTCCTCGTGCAGAAGATGTGTCACAACCTATTCATGATTCCTTGCCACCGGATCCACTCCTGGCCCATTTGACATCATCAGCATCCCTCAGGCAGCGTACACGTGCTCTAATTCCCCCGTGTACGTACCCCCTTCCCCCCAATCTAACAAGGGTGGAAGAGGTATCTCTGAGATGGCTGAGGGTCGGAGTGGCTCTTACGCCCGCCGTTCGACACCAGTGGCAAAGTACTACTATTCCAGTTCCCGACAAATGCCCACACTGCGAAGAACCGGCTTGCGACACCACTGTACGGCATCTAATATGGACATGCCCAGGAACTTCGCATACGCACAACACCATTCTACAAAAAGCTGGACTTTCACCAAGTAATGACTCTCATTTCCACTTATGGACAACAAACAACATTTATGCACGCAGTTTGTGTGACTTCTTGCACATGGCTGCACTCCACACATTTCTGTGACGCTATACCACCACCCTTTATGCCGTGTGGCAAACTCAGCGCCATAAATAAATAAATTTCCCTCCATCCACACGTTTCCTGCTGAAAGATAGGTGCCTTTACAAAACTACCTGCTTTCTCTTGTTTGGAAAACTCTGAATGCAATCATTATCAGTGACCATGCAGTATCATTCTGTGCTATTAATCTATGATGTTTATTGAACACTTTCTACTGTTTGCCAAAATAACAGCAAAGTGTACTGCTAATCAAATTTGTTTTTAATGCAGCTGGCTAGACACAGTGTGCAATGACTGCAGTTTTCTGTTATTATAGAATTATGAGCAAATCAGTACTTCAAGCTAACAGCTTGGTAACCAAACTAAAGTAATACTGATAAAGAAAAAATTGAGGTGAAAATAAAAATTCTCCCGCATCCCCGCATCCCATATATATATTTCATCAATTATAGCCCTAGCTGATATAACCCCCCCCCCTCTCCCCTGCATTCTTCAAATGTTACCCTTTCGAGAAGACACACAGGAATTTCAGTTTAATGACAGAAAATTAGGAATGTTTATAGGGGTAGTATTTAGAATCCTAAAGACCTAATAAGACAGGCATGTAATCAGACTGACATTCTGCGTCAACATATCACTTTTCCCAGACTTGCTGGCCCCAGATGCATGCTGCATGCCAGTACCGGTCTGCTTTCGCAGAGGCTTTTTCCAGCAAGCATTTCTCGCTCTGCGTGCTCAGGTTCATGGAGATTGCGTGCTCGGAAGAATCACTGCAACCTCCATGGTTGCATTTCCTTCGCAGTCATGGCATACGAAGGGTCGCCTTCCGGGCCTGACTCAAGTTCAGCATGGACAATTTCTCAGTATTACAGAGTGTGGAGGGAAACAACTGAACAGTTTGATCACAGCGCAGACGTCAGTAAGTGACGAATGCTCAAACGCCATCCAAGACTCTCTCTACGATAATGTGACGCTTGCAGAGTTATTGGGATTTCGTTTAGCTCTTCATTCCATAACAGTGTTCACCACATGCCGCCTGCATTTGGCACACAGTCCCTTGTGCTGCTTTTACACAGTTGAACAACTGTTGAACTCTGCATAACTCTGTGCTGAACAAATGCCATATTGCGGATGAAGGTTGTCGCTTGGTTAAAAGACGCAGGCTGTTGTTAATCTTCAGGCAAGCACGAACTCTACTTTCTTATTCAATCGTGCGTTTGCAAATCCATGAGGTGAAATTCTAACGACAACTGCATGAACAAAAATAACAGCATGTCACAAAACTGTGCCTAGTCTAGTTCGGAGCATGTCACAGCTATCGCTTTCATTTCATGGCCGAGGCACTGCTAAAAGTCGCCAGCTTGATGCGCCATAATAACCATAACATTCAGCATTTCTCTTAAGACAGCTGGTGGCTTTGCTGTTCCATGACTTCTTAGACTTGTACCTTGTTCCATGTTTAGGTGCCTTCCCTCACTTTTTTTTTTCTTTTTTTCTTTTTTTTTTATGAATGACATGGCGAACAATGCAAAGCACTGCCGAACTTCTGTGACCTTCTGAAGCACTAATAAATAGGTAGCAATAAAAAGAATTTTGAATTAGCAGTCCAACAATTTGATGCTAAAAACATCATAGTTGTACCTGCCTGTTCATAAGGCTGAAATAATTCAAGAAAACATCTCTGGACGTTAGTAGGCCTAGCTGTTTCGACTTCCCTATGAGCCACCATGTGTGTTCAAACCTCTCTGGCTTGAGAAGAACAGGTGAGAGTTGTCAGAACTCTACTGAAACCCAGTCTAAAAGCACATGGTGAAAAAAAAAGGGGGGGGGGGGGAAGTGCTCATGGTGACTAAAACTTGCTTCACTGATGGCCATGGCTGTCTGCAATGATCATCTCTAATGCATTCATTTTTTGCTTTCCACCTTCAAACACATATCGACACATATCGACAAATGTCGAACATGCTCACAAAATAGTTAAGAACTAGCAAAAGGCTCAGCATATGGCTGTGTGGAACCTGCACCCACTGAAGAAAACGGTGGATTACAGACAATACAGGTTTCAAACATTGAACATACCCTGCTAGTAGGCCAACTACAGTTTATTTTGGCATAGTACTTGCCTGTTCTATGTATTCATCGAAATGCCAGTCTTTGCTCATACATTACTTTCCATAGTAAATGCATACACAAAATTTTCTTAAATCCTTTGGTAGATACACTATGCTCAATACAGTACAAGTAAACTTCTGGTCACAAACACAACAGCCGAACCTTACTATAACAAGCTCAAAGGGGACCCACTATTTCTTATTTACAGCCATTGCTTCATTCAAATGAGGTTTTACCGCAGAAGCTAGATTGATGTCCTTCGCAGATCAATGATCCACTGATGGGTGGGGTTTGGCTGGGGACCCTTTTCTCAACTGCTTCGCCCCAGATGATCTGAGCACCACACCTGGCTGAAACCTTATGCATATTAGCAGAGCGGCGGGTACCCAATGGTGCTTCGAAATGATCCCAGCAACTCCCACATGTGAGGCAGATGCTCACACTAGTTTGCTCCAGTTTGCCAACGTGATTACCTGCCCCTGTTTTGTATATTCAGGAATGTAAATGGTGTTTAGCACACTGCAGGGGCCTTCAACACATGCACCAAAACAGTGCAAGAGCACTCTTGTTCACGAGTATTTGGCAGCGCTAAAAGCCTTACACCCGCTCTCCGCTACTTTCCCGGCGCCGTTCAAATCCACCGTGCAGGCTGTTAGGTCATGTGGCAAGGCGAAGCTCCCCCACCTCCGTGCATTAGTGAAGTCGGTATAGCTGCTGTCATAGTAGCCAGCACGTGTGAACAACAAATAATTTTTATAGTGGCAGATTTCACTCGCTACGGCTGCCGAATCCCAAGTGTGAACGGCCATTAATGCTGGCGCGCTAAAAAGTGCTGTCTTTACACGAGTACTTGTGGTAAATTATATGCCGAACCTGACATACTGTCCGCATAAGGCTGCTAAGGTTGCATGCAAGCTCCACTTGATGCAAGGTACCTTTTCCGCATCTTTCATGCAATGCCCAACAATCCAGGCTGTGCATGATGGTTACAGTTTGCCATACGGAATCGGTATGGAAGTGTCTGGTACCGTTACAAATCGACTCAGTCAAAGCAACACGGCAAGTGGGGTTCAACGAAGGTTCATTACACAATCCTCGTTATAGGAAAATTCAACTCGTAGAAATGACATATCATGTATAAAGAGCTTCAATAGGAGCTGTCAAGAGGAATTACTTTTCCTTCGTTATATCTATCACTTTGCTCAAAATCATTTTGTTACAGCGAGGTTAAATGTATGTGCAAGTCCATAGTGACTCTGTGCCACTTTGCTGCTGTTTCTGCCTCAAAGTTGAACAAAAGTCATTATAGTTGCAGGAATTGTAAAGGCTACACGCATCAGAAAAGCATAGTTTCTGCATATTCATACCTTGTGGGGTCCCAAGCCTGGCTGTAGTGTCAGCTCTTGCTCAGAGGCTGCCGCCACACGTTCCAGACTCTGCATGAAGAAGATGTTGGTTGGTTGGTTCAAAGGAAGGGAAAGGCACAGTATCTGTCACACTTGTTGCTGTGGACACCTGAACCGCGCCATAAGGGAAGGGAGGAAGGTGGGAGTGAAAGTGGAAAGAGAAAAAGGAGCCGTAGTGGAGGGCTACGAAGTAATTTCGAACACCTGGGGATCTTTACAGCACACGAACGCCTCTTCGTTTCGCCTCTGCTTACTTTTGGAAAGAGTGCAGTGTTAACACAGGAGTCCGAATACTATGCCTAATTTGGGCATTCCAGACTGCATGAGGAAGCAGGTATCACTGCTTATTTTTGGAAAGAGTGCTGCGTCAACACAGGAGTTCAAGCATGCCTAATCATCTGGGCATCAAAAGGGGAGTGTCAACATTTACTACAGTTTAACTTGGAAAACATTAAATTGCGTCTCATTTCTGGCCGTTTCGCTAGAAAAATGCTCCTAAGCTCGGTCATTCATGTCTCCGAGAGCAGCTCTCAAAACGTGCTTACAAAATAGGACTTCAAACTACCAACCTCATTCTGTAACAATAACAACACAGCACACTATCGGATGTTTTCCTGCAGTAAAGTAAATTGGAACTTGGTCTGAAACTTCCATATGTAATATGTGAAGTGCACCGGTCATGTTTTCGCTTTCCTGTGTCCAGGCATCTGCGGTCCACTTATTCTTGTCATTTGTCTGTCCAACCTTCTGGTGAACAGGTGCAAATGTCGGTGTACCCGTGCTCGTGCACAGGCTTAATACCAAAGTTACCTACACGGCTAACGCTGTAACCCATGGTGCTTCAGCGGGAGCCCGTGCAAATAAGAGAACCCTTGCACATACACAAGCTTAAATAATGTGGTTAATGTAGATGAACCTCAACGCGATGAACGCTCTTATGTTGCAAAGTTTCTCCATTTTCAAACAACATTCCCATAGAAGTCACTTATTTAAAAACTGTATTTAGAAAAGGTGGCGCTGAAGTTCATCTCAATACAGCGAACTCACGATGCCGACTACCTTATAGCTGGCATTATGTTAGTTCAAATTTGGCTGAGCTACACAAAGGTAAGACGATAAAACAAGCCAACACAAGAGAAGTAGTAAAAAAAGCCGCGAGCTAACACAGCTGAATGATTGTGCCATGCTCCTTACAGAAATGAAGTCAACCTGTGGTAAGTGCATGCCTCCATCAGCTCTCAGTCCGACTATAAGCCACCCTTTGTGTGTCTTTACGAAGCCTCCAGGATCGCGCACTAGCGACACACGTGTCCGTGTCAGCGGTTTGCATGACATCGGGAGACCACATATCATGGCTGAATTGACAGGCGCCGCCAACTTTTACAGCACTGTTCTGTTCCGGTGGAAACTGAACCCACTGAGACCCCTGGAACCTCAAGCCAAACACTTGGTTAAAGTGGGCCTTTCTACTTGTGTTGCTCGTGCCAACTCGAGCAGCATACATCATATATGCTAGCAGAGAAAACCTGGTTCAAACCAAGCAAAACCACGGAAAGTCAAGATAAAGCATGCAGAGCCGGGGCTAACCAACTAGATAATTTGAGATGAACCTCAAGCTGAACTGCCTAATCATTTTTCGCATCACCGCATCAAAAGTGGCACTGCGATAACCCATGTACGAAAGCTGCACAAAACAGCAAGACTTAAAAATGAACACAGGGCAGGATGACCAGCGCACACTCTAACTTTAACAAAGCGCTACAGCTTAGCTGTTCACGTGATAGGTACCAGTAGCCAATGGGCACCAGTAGTGGAGATTAGGAGAGCAATGAAGCGAGGACAGGTGAGGCCAGGGTCACTATCCTAGTGCAAATGACTTCTACAGAGGTTTACTGTGAATGTTTGCTAGGTGATTTCATCTGAACTTATATTTAGCCTAATTTAGTTTCTGCATTGCACTTTCAAGAGCTCACACACAAAAACATCATTTAATGAGAACCCGTATGTAAAAAAAAAGAGGGAGGGGGGGGGGGTCTGGAATTCTTTCAGCTTCAATACATCCGGATTTACCTGTAGGTAAAAAAAAAAAAAATACATGGGCCCCCACAGAACAGAACCTCTTTTAAGAGGAGCAAAAGAAAAAGGGCACCTACATGTAAAGAAGTACTTTACTACATGAAGTATACAGTGGAGCAACCCTGGTATAGCATGGAATAGTCAGCAAGCTTTTCTTATTTAGATACGGCAGAAAAGTGGTCACTGTAATGGTTGCCACTAATTTATGTCCAAAAAAGCAGCACTCTATGCCAAATGTGTCAAGCTTTCAAAGTCTTAACAGTGACCTCTGGGCACAAGATGGTCACAAAAACCACAAAGTTTCTGTCAATGTGAACAGTTGGAGGCACATTATAATTGTAACAATATTTATAGTATTAAATTTCTCCCAAGACCTCAAATTCATCTTCCTCGTGCTACAGTCACGCTAGTAAAAAGGTGGAGCAGTTATTTTTCCATTGTACTGTCCTTCCAAACGATATCCGTAACAACGATATCATCCAAAAAGACTTGTCTGCTGTTGCGCAATCCCATAAAAAATGTTCAAATCTATCACTTTTCACAGAATAGCAGAAAACTAGGAGCCCTATCCATATCACATGCAACCTGAAAGCCTGAGCAAACTGCAGCAAGCAGCCACCCACCTCAAAGGAGCTCAGTAAGGACACTGCGTCAGGTCGATTCAGGGGACGCACTGACGCCAGGGCATCTGTCAGCTGCAAAAAGAAACACACACACATCAGTGCAGTTGTGGCATGAATGCGTAGCAGCCTCGTCATGACGGTATTAAAGTAGACACATGGATTCAGCAGATATGTTCATCATAAACAAAGCACAGAATTGAATGCTCTGTCATGAAGTTTATTACTTACCATCGCTAGCCGTGAGCACGACCCCCACTCTCAACTGTCGTGTTGCAGTAATCCAGAAACCTGCCGCCATTTATATGCTTCAAATAAACAGCCATACTATATTCAGCAATGAGCACTTGCGTCGCTATTAATGACCAGTCAATGCCTTAAAGGACGACAAGGCAAGCCCAGGATTTTTAGGATGTCCTTGCATTTTACTGGGACTTTCACTGCAGACACTCCAGAGCCTTCTAATCTTTCGCACCACATTTCACAGCAGAACGAAGCTTGGTTTCAGTGCAAACTTTCTCATTTCATAGCTTCAGCACTCATTTCATACACTCACTCCAAGCTAACTGAAGGAAATACTTTCAAGCTCGTTTTCAGTCATTCCAGACAAAAATGATCGAAGCTATCACCAACAGTCATCATTTTAGCCATTCTACAGGCATACGAGAATCTCTGTAGCTTGGTGTTACTTCAATGCATGCCAGCATCCATAACGTCATTGCTGACCTGTCGCGACATCACACTCTGTCCAAAACCGAGTTTTGTTTTCAGTTTCCCATTTCATACTTTTATAACTGTTTTCAGTGTTATTTCGAAAAAACTCAAGCAAATACAGGGAGGATCATGAAATATAAAGTAATAATCAACTCAAGATGTTTGGGAATCTTCTGGAGTTGACCTTTTGTGCATCAGTCAGACTGTAACTCCACACTTCTAAACGTAATTGCGCAATAACAAAATTGCTCTCTGAATAGCTAATAGGCTCATCACAGAATTGATGCAACACAGCTTTCTGGCTATCCAATGACTGGCGAAAGCCATGGAACGTTGTTTACCAAGACAAGCACCTCCAAACACCCCTGACGAAATTTATGCCATGAAAACTGGGCAGGAATGGTGTGTCTAAAAAAAAACTGCTTGAATGACAACACGGGATTATCACAGTAAACAGTCAGCGATTGATTTTTGAAGGCAATAGAGAAAGAAAGTACAATAGTACAGCTCACGAAGAAGTCACAGAAAAAAAAAAAGATAAGCCCTCCCGACAACTGTACAGTGCTGCAGACAGCTCCACACAAGGCTGCCCGCACGCAATCAAGCGGCCTTGATTTATTGAACTCGAATTTCCCTCACTGACAATATGGAAGACAGCGGTCTAATTAAAGTGGATAAAATAGTAAAGCAGAACTAGCAGTGTCATGCTCCACTATCAAAACTGATAGAAAGAAATATTGCAGACAATATCTCTCCAATAATGGCTGGTTAACATATACATTTCTCTTTTTTTTTTCTTCCAATAAGGAATTCAACAGTTTTTAATGCATTAGAATGAGAACCCTCATTATGAAGAAAAGCTGGCGCTGAGCATAGCGCTCTATTCATTTTGCCACCTTCCAAAAAAAGAAAACAAAAATGACAGGTAGTAGGCACAGAGAGGAAAATCCCCCTCACTGCTTAAAAATTGACTCAGCAAAACTGGTCACCAGGAATAACAGCAGAAATAAAGATTACTCAGAATGAATAAAAAAAAACAAATGTGTTAAATCAATTAAATGCAAGCAGAATACCTAGTGTTAACACATGGTCACCGCAAACTGATAGTTAAGCACTTTGATCATTTTTCTGCATGGGCAAACACTAATATGCTAACCTAATAACTCTGCTAAGCCACTGTTTTACCCTGGCAAACCACTGGACATTTAACAGACTAAAATGAGATCTATTTATAAGAGGAAAAGGCACAATGGGAAACTGACCTTGGAGAGAGTGTCACCGTCTTGCCTCTCCATGAGCGCATCAGCAGGCTTAGCCTCCAGGGCCTTATAGGTTTCCAAGTGACGGCCGGCCTCTTCAGCACTGAACACCATATCAAATTTAAAGTCAAACGTTGTACCCTGGTACCAAAAGTATTCCAAGTGCTCATATCACCCCATCAGACCTCAATTACTATGATGATGCATGATTAGTAATGCATGCATACCAACAGCCCAAACTGAGTGCATGGGATAGGGTCTAATACATAACGGCTTCAGACCTCCCTGAATGCCTGTACGCTCTGCAAGAGTGCTCTATCACGCCAAATGCAGGCACGTCAACAGAATTCACATCATTTCACATCAGAATTCACCCTTGCCTAGCTGGTTCTGTTGTAACACAACAAGATACTAGATACAAGAAATTATTGGGCTCCTCCTGAAAAGGTTCCTAGTGACATGCCTGGTACTAAGAAACATAGTAATCATGCAGTAACATTACAGCAAAAACTGAGCTGCCGAATATGTCTAATACTGAAATGTGGAAGTGTGCATAAAGCTTGTTACTAAAGCTGCTTGATTCACTGAATTGGCACCTCATGCCAAATGCCGAGGGAAATGTGGTCGGTATGGTTCCAATAAATGTGTACTCTTCAAATCAGAACAAACTGATACTCATAACTGACTACACATCAAGTCACATTCGCATTAAGCTGCATTATGCCATAAAATGGTCAGTACTCTCACTGAAGCCTGACAGCTTCAGTTTTGTGTGTACAGTGTGTTTAGTGTGCATGAACAAGAAGTATAAACTTGAATTACCTCCATGCCAGAAGCAAAGTGCAGTCACCAAGCAGGGACACCTGGGAGAGCTCACGCAAACTAGGATGGGGGTCAGCCTGCACAAGCAACACCCAAAACCAGTGGCGTAGTCACAAATATTTTTCAGGGGATGTTATATGCCACCATACTACAAAAAGAGATGGGCGAAAAAAGAGAAAGAACGGAAAGGGGAGGCAGCATACAGAAAACACTCAGAATAAAGAGAGGTTATTGTAGTATATACTATACATGAAGCAATGTAGTCACTCAAGTGAATAGAAGTTCTTCTGACACAGGTCAGGAAAGACGAGAAGAGCTACAAAGACATACACTAAGTGAATTCACTTCCACCAGGTACGAACAAGAGCATGAAGCCTGGCTAAAGTAATGGCCGTTCAATCTGTTGAGCTCGTCTACTGCTTTCAATGTCTACTGCTTCAGATATGAGTCAATACATGCTAGTCCTTCGTTGTTGAGTGCTCACCACATCCACTTGAACCAGCAGAATGCGGAGCTCAAAGGCACGGCCCAAGGACCGCAGGCGACTGTGAATGTACCCAGGGAAGAGCTGGTGGTAGCGGAGACTGCAAGTTGTTCAATCAAAACATCAGAATTGACAGCAAAGCAATTTTACTTCTAATCCTACATTCCAAGGGATGTTTCATTTATCCTGCGCAGGTAAAATTTAACGAGACGATTTAGCTGGACAGTAGCGCTAACCTGAGGTAAAGCGCGCAGGTAGTCTGTCCCAGGACATAGTCGGGTTCGATGTCGCCGAACTCCCAAGGCACGCTGCGAAGACTTTTCAGCAGCGGGTTGCCTTTCTGCGTGCGCGGCAATGTCAGAAGCGTGATGAAGTCGGTCGGTAACTAATTTGAGTTATACTGACCTGTCGCGAGCTGACGATGAGAGCACCGGCTCTACCACCCTTGGACGTTGGCTCAGCAGGCCTGCGATCATGGGCGGATAAGGTGACTTAGGCCACTACAAATATTATAATCAAAAATTACTTACTTTTCCGCCTCGCTGGACATTCTGGCAGCTTCGCGGTCAGTGCAGTGCTACAACTATTTGTAACTAGTCAGAACTCCCTACCTATGGCTGTAGGTAACTGAACTCGTCGTTTCAGAGGAGAAAATCTGAGCACTCTTTGCATCAACGGAGCAATCTTTTACAACCGAGACCGCCGAGACGTAGAGACCCGACCGGCCCAACAATGCGCCATGCAGCCATGCAGTTGCTTCCCGTCGAAATTAAGTCACTGTCTATTCACACGTCTCCCGAGTTGCCTCTTTGTATGCTTTTAACTTTTCTTTGCTACATTAAACTCTAGTCAATTTATCTCACGCCTGCCTCTATGCTAGCCTCCCAAGTTTTCGTAGGTGACAAGACACACAAATAGCCAAAAACAAGATAAAAAGCGAGCCGTGACAAGGTCAAGTATGTGCATGTGTGCGTCATAGAAACTCTATGGTGTGCGTGCTATGGTTAGCAAGAACGGAGCAAGAACGTTCCTACTAATGACTTTTATTGACTAACAAAAACTATGGTGATCCGCTGCTCTCCATCACTGACGCTTTGGGGACACGTAAACGAGCCGCGGCAAGTCTTTCGTGTTTAGCACGAAGGGTGAACCTATTCTCGGGGATGTTCTCGGGCGGCGGGCGCGACACTTCACGCACCATGCAGCGCAATATGTCCAGGCAGTCCGCTAGGTTGACGGTCTTCTTGCGGGTCTTGTCGGACCCGATAACCAAGTGTCCTTCACAGTTGATGTACGGCTTGCACTCCGAACGCAGCCTATTCTTGGCCTCCGCCGAGATCCACTGTGCGGAGTCCAAATGCACGTGTATCTCCACTCGATATGGGTTCGACGGGTCGTTGTCGAACACCTGCACATCCGTCATTGTTATGCCTCCCTCGATCGGTGGCTGGGCATCGCCGCTAGCGGGGTACAGCTTGTCCAGGCTAATGTCACTCTTGTAGGACCGGCACCACGCCGGAAACATCGGACGGATCGCAGCGCCTAACCGTTGCAACGCCGCCATGTTATTAACCATGCTGGATATGGATTCACCTCATAACGGTTGTTTTTGGCTAGTTGCGTGGTATGGGAAGGGAGCCGAAGGAAAGAGGAGTCATGTTTTGATGCAGTATTTTTTTTTTCAACAACCGTAACGATTGTTTAAAGCTTTGTGTCTAGGCGTAACTGGAGTAACGGTGTCACCGCTTTTTTTTTTTTTTTTTCTGTCGTCTGCGAACGGCTTTGGCCCTTGGCTGCTATGGTTATGGGCGGCTTTGGCCCGCTGTGGTTTCGTTTCTGTTTCAGTCGCTGTTCTCGGGCAGCAGCTGGCGTTTTTCAGCCTTCATATTTGCGTTTTGTCGGCCGTTGTTGAAAATTTTGCTACTACCTACCTTCTCGCTTGTCCGTATTTTCAGCGGGTACTGTTGTGCACACCAAATGTCTGAGGGTTAACTCACACCATCGCTCACACAGTAGAGCGGTATCGCGCCGCGCTTGTGTGGAGCACGCGGTACAACGGCGCGATGTTCGTCATCAGCGAAATGTCGGACAGCATACGGATCCCGCCGTGGTTGTTCCGGCTGAACCCCAACGACGCTATCGTGGAACAACTGAACCGGCGTCTAGCAAACAAGGCAAGTAAGACAGCTTTCGATTGCTCAGGCAATGTCTCGGCCAGAGCCATCACAACTCCATGTGCTCTGTGCCCCTACTATCCAGGTGGTGATCAACGTGGGCCTGTGTATTGCGCTCTTCGACATCACGCGCATCGAGGACTCCAAGATCCTTCCCGGAGACGGCTCTTTTCACACGACTGGTGAGTTGGCTTTGCTCCTGCTTGTGCTGTTATGACTTATTTAATTTTTTGCGTATAGTGCGCGAAGGACGCACTTATGCAACAACTGTCGCTGATTAGCAATTTGGCAGTGCATATAGAAGAACCCTAGCCGGTCTATTAATCCGGAGCCCTCCACTCGGGCGCCTATTTCTCTCGCCGTTCTTTTTCTTCTTCATCCCTTCCTTCACAGCGCGTTTTGGTTGTCTACTGAGAGTGCAACAATTGCTCCCATTCTTTCTTTGTAAAACATTAGCATTGCTATCATCATGCAACAATTGATTCTCTCCTTTCTTTGTAAAGCATTAGCATTGCTATCATCATGTAACAATTGCTCTTCTCCTTTCTTTGTAAAACATTATCATTGCTGTACGCAACCTTCCAATATGCTTGGATCGCATGGACTTACCTAACAAGCAGTGGTCGTAGCATTAAAATTGAGAACTGACGTGCCTGATGCGAAGTGGCCTGAAAGGAAGTTGTGCTAACGCTTGCCTAGATTCACATTATTGATTGCCTCGCGATCAGTCACACGTATATGCACAAAAAGCTAACATTGGTGCGTGCCTAATGGACTGCATAAATGCTCATGTCTGCTCAGTGCAATTCCGCTACGTCGTCTTCCGGCCATTCATGGATGAGGTCTTGGTCGGCAAGATCCGCAGCTGCAGCCAAGAGGGAGTTTATGGTGAGCTGTGGGCACTCAACACTTGTCCTTTGAATTGCAGCTTGTATCATCACCCATGGATGTCTCTTGCTAAACAGATGTTGTCGCAGATGTACAATCTTTGTCAAAAATATACAGCACTTCTAAGAACTCTAACTGGGCTCCTGGAAGCAACACTGGTATATGAAGTTGATCATAGAAAATTGTGAGAACTAGATTTTTCGTCTACATGATTTCAAGCGCTGCGTATGCTTAAAGAGCCTCGTTACGAGGCATAGAAGCAAAACCTTTGGGCTGTATATTTTTGACAAAGACTGTACATGCTGATGCTATGCATGCTAGAGAAAGAGAATTATGTTGGTAATGGGGTCGTAGTGACAGCTGTGTATATCATTAAGATTGAGCTACTTTTCAAAATACAATCGATTCTGACACACTTGTGCTCTAATAGCAACTAATGTGAAAATACATCAAATTGCATATTACGGCAGCATAATGCACTGGCAATTTGGTTACTGTCATTTTAGGGAATGAGCATTTCCCTTTTCAGACTCGAGAAAAAGTTTGGCCTTTTCATATTATGAAAGTGTATATCTCAAGTCAGGATGCACCCATGGACATACACAAAACAATGTTGCTGCTGTAGGTCCATGAATTCTTTCTCCATGGCTGCTCTCCATGCTCCATGTTATGAGCTTCTGTGCCTCCAGAAACACACACAGTGTCTTGTGACACATCCTTAATGAGATGCCTAAAGAGTAAAATATGCATTTAAATCAAGGTTGTAATCTTATGGTGAAGTTGGGAGTCACTTGAGCAAGAAGGTGATCAGTGTAAAGCGGCAAACTTGGAAGGCTGCTCAGGGTGCCTCTGCTTTCTGCGAAAGCGGTGTGAGTGTGCTTTTATTTCCAGTAGCGCATAAGCTGCAGATGTGATGTAGTTATTACAAAAACAGGTAAGCATTATAATGTACACTGGGTCTGTGTAATAAATCCTCACTCAGTTAAAAATGCAAGGCATCTGAAATCGCTGCTCTGATGTTGGGGTTATTTTAAAATAATTAGACAATTTTGCAAAGTTAAGAACACTTGCTTCTGTATGCGAGCAATTCAAAGTAGTCTTTTTTTTTTGTTAGTTTGTTTTTCTAACTAAAAAATTGGTGTAATCTAGATTTGTTAAATTCATCTTGGAGTACCTTCTATCATAGTTTCCAAATGTGTTGAAACCCATCCTGGAAACAGTGTTCACATGTGATTTGTACCAGTCTAGTCTTTTTTTACATGAAAAGCTGCTTTATTCTGTCACCAAGGGTTTTACGCTGTTGTCACACATTCCAAGCTACATATGTACACTAACTGTAAGAGATCCTTAATTGCTGTGCTCCACCCATAGCTATACTGTAACATAGTGGACTTTTACTTTTTGCTATCTCACTCTACCTCTGGTTTATGAACCCTTTACTGCCAGCTTAACAGTATATTCACAGCGGTGAATTGCACAGGCTATGCAACGAACTGTGATTGCCAGCCAATAAGCAGCTTCCCTCTGCCTATATTTACACTGACAGGCACACTCTTTGAGCCAGTTTCTTCAGAGGCTTACATTTGGAAAAGAGGAGCTGGAAGACGCTTGAGCTCCACCTTAAAAGCGGAATATGATGTCATTAATGGACCTCGCATTGCCTTTCCTGTTTATCATTCGCTCTTACCTGCTTATGATGAAACTGCCTCACACAACAGCTTGCTTTGGTCTCTACATTTTTTTCTTTCTTTCTTCTTTGTTATTTACAGCGGCGTTTGCTTTTGATATCAGCTCTCCTTTGTGTGTATTTACTAACTCGTAATTAGCGTGCTCTTACTTACAGTTAATGTCAATACATGTCTTCTAGAAATGTCACTAAGTCAAGACCACAGCAAATTTACTAGATCCTCTTTTAACAGGCCTGAACCAACAAGCCTTCAGGGCCTATTGGTAGCATGTTCGCCTCACAACCCAAATACCTGACAACCTATGGGCTCAAAAGCATTAAAGCATTACACTTTATTAAACATGATCATGGTCCCATAATTATTTTCCTTTTATTTAAAAGTGTTTTTGCTGCAAGATATCAGCTTGCTTTCTTTTTTTTTTTTTTTTTTTTTTTTTAGTAACAAGTTGCACCACGTTATAAAAGAAAGACAGCAATGCCCGACAGTATTTCCTGGCCACACAAGACCTTCTTCGCAATGTCCTCCTTTATGTCTTCAATCGGGGAAGTAGTTATTTTTTGTAGACATGAAATAACCGTGTTATTTAGTCCCGCTGGGATTTCTAATGCATCTATCATCACTGATTTCATGAATGCAGTGCTATACTCTGATATAACTAAAAATAAAATGTGGTAGTCAATGACTTTTAAAGGAGGCCCTCCAACCTTCTATATTGACCAGCTGTCGTGATGCTGCGGCTAATCTCATTTCACGGACAAACCTGCCAGCCACCAGTGATTGCGCACTTGGGATTAACCACAGGTTTGACCACTTCTCACGAAATTGCTCCCGGTCCCCAAGCTTGAAATCATTGGGGACTGGTAGGTTCCTTCGTGAGGTGGAATTAACCACAAAATCTAGAACTGGTTGATGCCACAGGCTGGAAGGCTTTCTTTAAAGGGCATTTCATTGCTGCTTTCTTGGGTTGTATCCAACAATAGACGCTTCGTAATAAAGAAACATGTATAGTTTTTGGCACTGTGTTTCAAAGGGCTGTGGAGAAAGAAAAAAACGCTTGCTTTACTGATTAACTTCGCATATTTAAACCTATGACGCTTGTACAATTCTAAGAAAATAAGTTTCAGCTTCCCTTTTACAAAACTTTTGTGGAATTGAGAGGAAAGAAAAATGTTGAGGGACGTAGCTTGCTTGGTGAAATGAAAATAAGGTGCATAGAACTTTAGTACTCACTTTTGTTTTGAGTGCCACATGCTCATTAGCATACAGTCGTAATCTACCACATTATATGAAAGACCACCCGATGTAGAAATGACGCCACTCTCTTCAACCAAGCCATACGAACATGCCTGCATGGCAAGACAACGTGGAAGGATAGAATAGAAATCCTGTGGAAATAAGGTGGCCACAGGTTCATCGGATGAGAATAATTAGAGAGGGTTAGCAGCAACCGTTGTTGTCCCACAATTGACGTAATTTGGGTGGCGGTTACGATCACGGTAGCAATAAGAATATGGAGCCATACTGTTAGGTAAGGCGTCTACAACACTGGCAGCTCGTTTCTCCCTTTTCTGGAAACCATTGAATGTAATGCAGAATGTGATGAGGGATGAGGACAAATGCAGCTTATAACTCCCTTGGGATATTGTCTTAGGTTTTAGGGACATGTTCAAGATGATTCCTTTAACTATGTCATTGCAAGCCACTGTAGGCAGCCTCAAGGAGGTATTCTAAGGTTGATAAAAGCCGCAGACCTTTCTGCTACTAAAACCAGATGGCCGTTCAAGTCTGTGTTTCATTAACATTAACCGCATTTGAAACATATGTGTTGCTCAGCTAGTTAATGCTTTCCTTTCCCAGGTTTCAGCACAATGTATGTGAAACTGTGCATTATGTGTTTTCCCAGAAGTGCAGGATCACATTGGTATAGCTCTGGTGATCCTTAACTCCCATTCAGTTCCATGCATCTACCGATATGTACTGCAATTGGAGTTGGGCAAGAGCATAAAATAGGACTGCCCCAGCCAACTAACGAAGGCTCTGAAAGAAGCTGCAAACCAAGAAATGGGAAGAGTGCACCAAGTATCGGCCTCTTCTGTCTTATTCTTGAATGCCTTGTTAAAGTGTTCGGTCTTTAGCAAATCACTTTGGTTATGAGGCCAAAGTTTACTGTCCAAACTAACTGGTAAAATGTTGCCGGACTAGTGGGTGAAGATGTTGGAGGCTCTTTGTCCTACACCTATACCGATCACCGGCCATCGTGCCGTCATCGTTGCACCGTCTTCAATCACCGCTATCATCTGACCTACCACCGACCTTTTGAAAATTTTTAGTGTTACCAAGCGCCAGGTCAGAGAAATGCATAACAAAGTAGTGCAGGGGCTGTAAAGCTGATACACAATGGCTCAAAAATCAGAGATTGATTACAGGAAGCTGCCACTTTTTAACCGAACTTTTCGCTCGAAGCTATCATTTTCAGGATGAAATGATCACATGGCATATCTAACTAACTATAATGAAGCCGCCGTAAGCATATGACTGGATGCATCTGCCCAGCATGCTTTCCTTGCCGCTCTGCTCCCATTGGATGCTGTCATTTATGATGTTCAGTTACTACAGCTAAATTCTGTCATCTGTCCACTGTAATATTGTTACGATGAAATAGTAAAGGGGTGATTATTTACAATGCAGATGGGAGAGGAACAAGGTGAAGCCTACTAGCTCCAAAACACCGCCTCTTTTCCTGCTCTTCTTTCTTCTCTTCTGCCACACAACACCTCATGGTCGTCAGTAGCGTTACGTTTCCCCCCTACTCAGCCGAAGCCCTCTGGGTGTGTTCATAAGTCGTGCGAGGCTAATACGGCTTGAAACGGGCGACTTGCCACAATTGAGGCAGTTGTAGCACAACAGTTGAATCAAAACACTTCAAAGGCCCATAGCCTGTCCATAGATTGACAAGTATTAATCAAGCTCTCTTGTATTTCCTCTCCAGGAGAAATGTTTTTGTTTTCATGCTGGCATTTCAATTCTCTTGTTTGCATCTCATTTCTTGCTTATTATACTCATCAGTACATGGCCTAAATATTAGATGGGCATTCAAAAAATATCTCAAGGCCATGTTGAATTGATGTTTATGATTTCATTCCATCAGGTTATATGTATTACACATATTTGCATATGATTGCAGATGCTTATGGTGCTGATACATCAGAGAGATTTGAGGGAAAAAATAGGAATTGTGCATTCTCTAATCTGCATGTGTTAAATGCATTGTCTTTAACTCTGTCCTTTTATCATTGCAGTTTTTCCTACCATTGAGCAGCTCCAAAAAAGGCTTGCAAAATGACAGAAGTTACGGGGCTTGAGTTTCATTTTGGAAAACTGTTTTTAGTTTGAGGAAATGGCTTGACTAATATCCAATCCTATGATGATCTGTTGTAGTGTCCATGGGATTCTTTGACGACATCCTCATCACCCCTGATGGCCTCCAACACCCATCTCGCTTGTATCCTTTAACCATAAGTTGCCCAGATTGCTTATTTTAATTCTTTTTTTGGTCACAGAAGACCACAGCAAGTGTTTCTTAGTGTACCTACTGTCCAGTCAGCATATGTGAACTGAGGAGTAAGTTGTACTCACTGGCAAATGCCCTGTTCTAGCAACTTTTGAAATAATTTTGTGTGAACACAGTCTCAAAATTTAGTCTGAAACGGTGAGTAGATTTGTTTCAGTTTGAGTTTTCTTTGTCTGTTGTTAGTCCTTGTAAGCTTGGTTTTGGCATTAGCAGCAAAACTGTAAAATTTGTCGTTGTAGTTGGAGCAGTCACTTTTTATTTCTGTAACACAAGTAAAGTGCTTGCAAAACTCTTTAGCTAAGTTTTTCTGAAGCTTTTTGAGCAAAATATTGCAGGTGTACCAACTCTGCCTGACACATAGTTGCCCAGTCTCTTGCATTGTTTTTGTTTTTGTTTTTTTTTTTTCTATTTGCTGTACTTGTAGCTGTGACATAGTTTTAATTCCACATGATTATGAGAAAGTTTTATTAGTTACAGTGCATGTCTCGGGTATTGTTTTAAGTGTTAAGTCATTCTTGGTATGAATCACATGACCACCATCCAATCCTATTGACTGACCATGTTTCTCACGACATTGCCTTTGGCTCCAAAGGTATCATAACAGGCGCATCAGGTATATTAATAGGCACATTGTGTTAATGCTGTACCCAGTGTGGCTGCCATCTCTAAGCTGTGGCACTTCTCTTTGTAGATATCGTTCTGCATGATGGCTGTCATGCTACAGAAGGCTTTTTTGGTCCTTTCATCACTTTATCACATTATGTAATCAGTATTTTTCTCCTACTTTCCTGCTACCCTGTTTTGTGCGACTACATAGTTTCAGCTCATGGGGGCCGTCGTTTAAGTTGGGCGCTTTATGTGCCGGTGATTGGATGTGCCTTGACACACAGCCACCAGCGATGAAGCAGAACAGCTTTGGGTGTGGCAGTATGAGAGCGAAGATGGCAAGCACGACATGTTCATGGACCTGGGGGAACAGATTCGGTTAGTATGGTGATTTACTAGTTCACTGACTTTCATTGTCCTTAGCACAGAAACAACACTGCATGGAATTTTAACGTGACACCATCTAAAAGGCACCGTTCACCTGATAATCCGGCATTGGCATCATGAGCAAAAAATCACTGGCATGTGTCTGACAGGTTGCAGTTGGCAGGTGACGCGATCAAAAACTAATTGATTGCTCGGTTGCGAGACAACACGAGACCACATGACGTGGCTAAGTTGCCAGGATCTGCCATCTCGGGCAGCTCCTTCGAAATACAAGAGCGAGATGGGAATGGCACCCTCTAGGACCATTCAGTGCCAAGTCAAATGCGCTACCCCTAGGCCACACAGATGCATTCGTGTGGAGCAGTGAATGCTGAGCTTTATATCTATGTCAGATGGTCTCTCAAGTAATGTGGTACCTTATGACTCAAGCTAATGACTACATGTGGGATAATAGACACACACATTAAGGGATTAATGATTGGGCGGGTAGCAAAGTGCACATATGCAAACGAGGGTCAGAAAGATGAGCATAGATGGGAATCAGTAATGCTGCCGTGTCACACCCTTAAATCCGAGCTTAAGCGGTCCCCCAATTCCTTTTTTAGGTAGCTTTAAATGCACTTGCTCTCAATGACAACAAGAAAGTGGAAAGACGTCACAGGCAATTAAGGAGCGCCGTGAAGGCGAGCTCATAAGGGTTGAGAGGAAGCCAAAGAAGGCACATGGTGTTTTCAGCACCAAGGGACGTACACTGCAGAGTATAACTGCCATGAAGGAACACAAAAGTAACTCTGCCTGATTTCACATCTAAAAACGCATCAGTGCTGAGTCCTTGCAAAGATAGAGGTATCTGCAGCCTTCACAAGAAGTAATTTGCCCTGACTGATGTGAAAAACCAGAGGCGCACTCTCACACTATGGTATTGCTAGCCCAATGATTCAATGTATTTCAGGAATATTCTGTATGAAATCAGTATACGAGACTACCGTGTAGCTCTGTTTCATCGTGTAAACGGCACCAGTGACTGTATAGTCTTATCTCCCTGGTGCACTTGAAGGTTCCGAGTGGTGGGCGAGGCGTTTGTAGACACCTCGCCAGGTGGTCCTGAGGCCGCTGAAAAGCCGGATGCAGAAGAGCGCCATGTGCCCTACTCACTCACGGTAGGTGTAAACTTCTTTGTATGAGACTGTTCCTTAAGGCGTGTTCACACTGGCAAGTTACGGAGGTCGCATGACATGCGTTTCATCGAGCCGCAACATGCGCTGAGTGACGCCAAGTGTCCACACCAGCGCGTGACTTGCTTCACGACGTCGCTTGCTCCACGCGATTTAATGGAAGAGCCAACTTGTGCGCCTTTCCGACCCTTTTGGTGGCTGCCGCACTTGTGGTAAATCAGTTCAGGCTCTCTTCAGGCATGGATATTTACAGTTATTTCAGCGAGGACGAAGAGCACAAGTGCATTGCTGTTTAGCAGCCAAAAACACTCTAGTTCGACAAAGACAGAAGTGGCGGTGGTGGATGTGCAGTTGTTTGCGGTCTCGCGAAGCAGCACCTCATGAAATCATCTGATTTCCGAGCTCCATTCTGACGATGAGTAAAAAAAACCATTGAGTAGAAACATTTTCACTCCTTGACATGTGTAGCCATGAACTGTGTGTGCAGCAAACCGTACGTACGCAAATATGTACTCTTGCATTTTCCCACCAAAAAGGTGAAGTCAGAGATAAACATCATGTCCTGCAGTATCGTGGATTAGCTGAGAAGTTCCATGAGATGAAGTCACGTCGCAGTAAATCTGTTGCAAACAACACTCTCAGGCGGGTTGTTGGTGACTTGTTTGGACTAATTGCGTCACGTAACCCCTGCAACTTTCCAGTGTGAATGCGCCTTAAGGGAGCGTGCTGCTGTTACATAAACAGTTTGTACTTACATTAATGTTGCATGATTTTCTACGAGACTGACGCAGAAACTTTGCATTGATAAGTAGTGCCAAAGGGTATGGTTTGGGCTGTGTTGTGATTTACTGTGTTTGCCAAAATTTTAAGGGAAGGGAAAGCTGTTTCGCCTGTGACATGATGTGTGCAATGTGGGGTTTGTGTTACTGTCACCTTGTCATAAGTTTATAACAGCATAGTAGTGCTTGGCTGAACTTAAAGTAACCATTTTATCTTCCCTTGTGTCGAGCAGTTTTCCTACATGCCCCCTTATTTTTCTGAAAGCACTTCCTTAAGTTGTAACAACTTTTTATTTATCATGAATACCAAAAATCACTTCAACTTCTCCTCTGCCTCTGTATGCCCTCTTTTCCCTAGAAATTTACAATCCCTCTATTGTAGCTCCTGGGGAAATCCCTGCTCTTGCTTGTTAACCTTGTTATATGGTTGCTCTATAAGTGCAGCTCCTGAACAGCCTAAGCATTCTGAACATCTTCGTGAAATGTGAGACATACAATTGGTTTATGTGTCCTAGATATCTTTACTTAAACAGTGTCGTCAGCGCAAGAACATAATGCAGGCCTTGCTTTTCACTCCTGTGAGCCTGTCATTTCAGTACCTAAGGCAAAGTTTAAAGCCTGAGTAACAGTTCAACAGTCATCAGTTGAGTAAATTGCTATGGTGAGAGGAAGTCTTCTGCATCGAATCAGGTTATGACAGCAAGTATTCCTTCCTCTGTTGTGATAATGATTTAGCCTTTATTACTCAGTCTCATGTCCGACCTAGTTTGAAAGGCTGTTTTAAAAAGAAAGAGGAAAGGCCAGCGAACCGCGGAGGAGAAGTCTGTGATGTTCCATTTGTTAGGTATTCTTGTTACCAAATTTTCCTGGTGGTTTTCAAGAAAGAGCTGAGGATGTATTCTCTAGACTTGATAGTAACTGCACGCTTGGAACATTAGTGTTCGTCGCTGAACTGGAAAAGATGAACAAGCATTTCACACTTTTTGTGCTTGCAGGGCTCCATCAGCGAGTCTGGCCTGGGCCTGCTGAAGTGGTGGACTTAGCAAGGCCAGCCCGCAGCAGAGCACTTTTATTTTCATCACACAGGGAAGACTTGCTTTGCCGGACAGGGCGGGGCTACTTCTGTGCAAGGAGCGAAGACAAGAAAAAACAAGGCATCATCTGTACACACACGTGCACATGCACGCTTGGCGCACACTGCACACACGGGACACGAGCTGATGGTCGGCTCAGCAGTGTGTGTGGCGCACGGGTTTTCATCATCGACGTACGAGACGACAAACGCACAAATACAACAGACTAACTCTCGTCGGCACTTGCATTGTTCCCGCCGCCTTGGCGCAACAGGCAGTCGAGATGGTGGCCTGGTGGCTGAGGCTTCTGGGAATGCTTCTTCCTTGCCTCCCATTGCTTCGTGCCACCGCCACAGTCTCTAGGTGCGCCGCCACACACCACGGTGTGTGACGTCACTGTGAGCAGCAGCGACGCCTTGCGTCTTCAAACGTCCCCCATGCGTGGACCATAGGTTGGCATGCGTCCGTAGATGGCCCTCATGTGGACCTCATCAAGCAAGCCCACTGGCAAGTCACTGCGCAGCTAGTTTTTAATTTCAAAAGCACGGATGCATCCTCGAATGGCGAAAGCCCTGGGCAGACATTGTAGCAGCTACTGCTACTGCTGGAGGGGGCACTCCTGCAAGCCCCATACATGCCTGAAAGAAGCCATGCTGTTGTCTACAGGAGCTGCTTGTGACCCGTACCTCGCGGTGACCTGGAAGCGAGGCTGTGCGGAAGCAGGCGACAGCGGCGGGCATTTCAGGCGCACCGCCGGGCGAAGCTGGGGTTGAAGTTTTCTGTCTACATCTCTCTAACGCTTCTGCCGGCGGGACTGCTGGAGGATGCGGGGCAGGTAGTAATGTGGTGCTCGAGGTGGTGGGAAGAGGGCAGGCATCACAACCATGGGTTCTTATTGCTGGTCGCCGCTGTCGCCGCCGTCTTCTGCCGGTGCCGCCGCCCAGCGGAGAAGTCAGTCGACGACGAGGCAGTGTGGCAGCTGCTCGCGTAGGAAGGTCAAGAGCTCATCCGTGGCGCCAGGGCAGTTGGTGAGCTCGAGCTCCTGCAGCTGTCGCAGCTGCACCAGCCCGGACAGGCCACGCGCCGTTACCTGCGGGCAGCCTGCGCAGAGGGAAGAAGAAGGGGGGGAGAACTAAACGGTCTGTTGCAAGGTAGCTGGCAAAGATTAATACATTTATGTGAGTAAAAAATAACGGGCATGAATCTGGCAGGTGACACAGTCCCGAACTTAATTGATCGGCGGACACGCTACTCTGAGGCCACACATGCAAGCACGTCCAGCTTGGTTGAATGCCTCAATAAACCCTATTCATTATCAGATTTCGAGGGAGGCAGTTGTGGCAGCCATGTTGCAGCAGTCGCCATAACTTTGCGCAGTTCGAAACTAAAAGCGCAGAAAAAAAACATTTTCCGCTGATTACGTTACTTCCTAATGCGAAATTTGAGCGCAGCTCATCAGCTAGCTGTTTCACCTTTTCGATAGATTGAGGCAAAGATTTCGAGCAAGACATGTATGTACAATTACAAACAATTTTTTTTTAATGTTTCACACATATTCCTTCTAGAAACTCCATTAACAGTTATTGCCTGTCATGAAGGAAGCTTTGTGGTCGTCCGAAGCCTTACACTACGGTACCTCTTTCTCTCTTTTTTTCACTGCCACCTTTCTCCTTTTCTTTACAGCTCGGTTAAAGTGTTCACGCAGAATTGTGACAGATACTGCGCCTTTTCTTTGTTGTCAACCAATTTTAAACGCCACTGATGCCTGCTGTACTGCTTCTATTACTCTGGTGCGGACGGACCCCTAGATCGAACGCCCTGCGAAGCCATGACTGGATGTGATGTCATTATCACTTCTGGTTATTAGACATGGGCAGATGTGACATCTTGATTATGTCACATCCGGTATGACGTCATGGCCGAGACGTCACCATGTGATGCCGTCATAGTCATTTTTCATTACTCATGACTAATTAGAAATAGTTAATCATTAGTTAGTACTGGTTAGTGCCACGGAAGAAGAGGGGGCAGGGCTGATTACGAGGCCGACGACGACGCGAAACGTAGGAACGCTCTAAAAATGCTTCCGATGCGTCGGCGCCGGTCTGCGAGGCGCTGTAAGATTGGAGTAGCTAGACTCCTCCCTGCTGCGCCCTGCTCGCTTGTCTGACACCTGAAATGCTTTGCAACGCCGTCCAGCCGTGCAACCAGAGCTCACATTTCACCGATGCCGGCGTCAACGTATACCGCAGGCACATGGTTGCCAGTAGAGCCGCAATGACGTCACGTGAAAGCTCTATATATATTTGTGTGCCATTTTTTTTTGTTTGTTTCAGAACTGGGTAGCTTGCGATGTGTGTGCGAAATGATATAGGGGCACATATTAAAGCAAAGTCGATATAGGCGAACGAGTATGCGCAAGAGCCGCAGGAGCCATTAATGATATCGCGCCATACATTTTAAAAGCAAAGCGTGCCGCCCCCTTCCCCTATTGTTTTGACGGCAGAATAATCAGCGGACTAAACTAGGCCTTTAACTACGTGTTGCAGGGAGCCTAGCCGAGTGTGTCCAGCTACAGGATATAAGCACTCTTTCATGAAAGTAATGTACCTAGTTGCACTGGCGTACTGAGCCTTCCCGGTTGTGTTGCCTTTGTCAGAGGCAAGAGAGCGAATGCGCGTGTAGTCATGGTGGCCGCAAGGACGAAGCTGAGTACCCTAGCTGCATGTCTCTGACGACAGCTCTAAGCAGTCGCACATCGTTTGCAGGATTGAGGATATGTATTAGCAGGAAAGTATACTCCTGGATGTCTGATTATGTCACAGCACGAGGGACAGCGTGCTCTGCTGCATGAGGGTTTTCTGTCCTACCGCGGTTCGAAATTTGCTCCGAAATCGGCGCGTAGCTATAGTTCACAAAAGTAGAAGTTGATCCGTCGTAAAATTCGAACCTACTGATCTAGGAGTCCTTTACCGTCTTGTGCTCTCACAAGTGTCTTAACAATGTTCAGCACAGGCGCTGTTCGTTTGTGTGACTTAATTTTCATGATATAGATGTTCTAAATTCAGGCTAGTCCGGGGCTAGGTGATGGAACATAACTCTGAGAGAAGAGTGGGAGTGCGAGAATTATTCCCTCCAACAAAGAAAAACGAGCTCCGACTTAAGGGTAGCACAATTCTCCTCACGCACAGTCACTGTTCTTTATCCACATTATGTTACTGAGATTCAGTCTAATGAATACTTCAACTCGGCTTCAACCTAGCCCATGCAGTAAAGAACATTGTGTTCGAGAAGAAAGTGTTGAAGCGGCCCATTCGCGTCATACGCGTAAACGGAGCTCAAGTGTCCTCCCCCCCCCCCCCCCCGTTTTTAAGGCGAAAGCCTTAATGGCTCATGTTGTCGTGGACAAAATGTGTCCCGCTTTTGCGGCGTTCTGATTGGCCGAGGCGGGGTGACGTCATAGAGGTATCGACCAATCACAGCACCACCACAGTATGCGCAAATACGTTCCTTATATGGCCATATGTCAGTCGATGAGCAATTGCTAAGTATCAATTGATGACTAATTAAGTAATTTATTGACTAATTAATGATTAATTAATTACTACTTTGTGCCAGTTGTGTAGCAGAATGCGGCACTCGGGCATTCGCCTTTCACTATTTTAGTCGCTATTTTTTGTAGCACAGCACCCCCGTACTTCTGCCAACATGCCCGGCTGGCGAAAGGTGGTTGCATCAAATCCGTACTAAAATGTGGACTTTTTCAACGAAATGTCACTTTACAAATTTCAGTTGAGATATGCGCCGTCCTTTTATTTATGTTTATTTATAGTTAATTTTATTCGACGTTACATGCGTGACAGGTTTGTCGACAGACCGACGCCGGCTTTTCCGCTGAGTGGGAGCCCCAACGCTTGTATTTTTGTCGAGTTCTCTCATGTGTGGCTGATGCCGTTCTTAAATGGCCGCACACCTATTACAGACGCAAGCGAGGACGTGTCTGATTTAGATTTAGACTGATTTATTTATAGGAAGGGAAAGGCGCGGTAACTGTCTCACTTGTTTTCTGTGGACACCGCAACCGCGCCGTAAGGGAAGGGAGGAAGGTGGGAGTGAAAGTACAGAGAAGAGGAGCCGTAGTGGAGGGCTTCGGAGTAATTTCGACCACCTGGGGATCTTTAACGTGCGCTGACATCGCACAGCACACGGACGCCTCTTCGTTTCGCCTCCATCGAAACGCAGCCGCCGAGGTCGGGTTCGAACTCGGGTACTCCGGCACAGTAGTCGGGCGTCTTACCACTGCACCACCCCGGCGGGGCGAGGACGTGTCTCCGTCGTATCCGTTACCACGGCCGTGGGAGAGTGCGCGTCCATTGCGACCGGGCTTTCCATTTGTCGTTCGCGCCGACACTGGATGTTTATGGCTGTGACGCTAAACCGAATAACAGCGTTCATGTACTATAGTGAGTGCACGGGCAACAAAATGCGCATTTGTTTTTCTTCACGGCATAGAGACGAAAAAGGCCCGTCCTGAAGAATAATCTGGACTGCTCCTCTGCGAGAAGGCACGAGCTCTATTCGGAGCCAAGGCGGATGAGGTGTAAACTGCATCAGCGCGGTGGTGGCGACTTTTCCTCGTGGACAAAAGCCCGTTCTGTCGCGTGTGCGCGTGCGCTCGCCTTTTGTCTCGACGCAGACTTGTAGCACCATTTGTAGCTAGAGGGATTTTGTCGGGGGAGGTCCGTTACCCTTCACGTTAAAAAGGAGCAGTATCGGTGGCGAAGATGTGTTCGCCTAAGGTGGCAGTCGTTAAACGCATACCTGGCCACTTAAGTGTCGGTATAAATAACGGTCAGACAGGCTACCGCTTACTTGTACAGTGTTGACCGTGATGAACCACCACAATCTGCGAAGTGGCTTTCGAAACTTAATCGAAATGATTTCCATTTCCTGCAAGTTGGGGGAAAGATCGCCCAGTGGGCACCAGAACTTCGTTGGACGTCCGATTAAGATCTAGACGTTCAGATTAGGCGTTCTGCGGACCATTTTTAAGTTCAATATTTTTTTCTCCTGCAGATGCACGTGAGACATTTCTTCAATGTCCAGAGCCGGACTTCAGCTTTGAGTCACGGGCTCGCTTGCTTTGCTTTGAGCATCTTTGCGCTACAACTGACAGTATAATAGCCTCAGGTGTTGATGCATTTCATCACACCTAGCTTTGTTTTATTTACCTCAATGTCGCGATGTAATTTTAAACAGACCTGTGTTGACACAACAGCGGAAACAAACGTGCAACTTGCCGATTGGACTTTGCGAAAATAGGCTCGCGGATGCTGTATATTGTGGGAGCTACGATGCGAAGCTTGTGTGACTGACGCAAAAACTTGCCTCCGTTTATCGCACTCAAGCAGTATCAAGCATATTTCATTTGCGGGACATATCGAGCGCCCGGCAATACTGAAACAGCTTCATTGCAGTACAGATCCCACGAAGGGTCATTGCGTAATCAGCTGCATTATGGAATTGGTATAGACAAAATATATGCCCTACAAATGCCCTTTAGTGGTCGGATTTTCTTCTTGTGGATTTCCGGTAAACATTGAGTTAGCCAGTACAATAAATGACCAATCCAATTTCGGGCATCCATGGGAAAAAGAAACGTCCGGAACTTGCATGTCACGGAACATGCACGAAACTTCTGGGGAACAATTCAAGTGCGATAAAAAGGCAAATAAGATCGTTTTTGCTGGCGGGAATGCGCCAGTAACATAGTTCTTAATTAATTAAAGGTGTAGTATATATATGAACGGCCCTGTCCAAAACATTCACCTTGCTTAACCGCGTTTACTAACTTAGAGGATTCAGTAAATTCCCGGAATATTAGTTTTACTCCCATGAAACCTTTAACCAGCTACTACCTCAAGGTGTCCGCTGGACGTAATATGCTGTTTGGGTAATCGTCTCTTTGCAACTTCGAAATATTGAATATCGCACCAGATGATTGCAGGACATCCCACATGCTACCAGTTTGCATCCGCCTCACAGATATCACCAGGCGATCGCAGGAAATCCCATACACTGCCAGCTTGTATACACCTCGCAGTCCTTCGGACATCCGGCGTATATCCTTCAGCTACCTGCCGAAACTAGCGGATGTGCGAAGCGTCTGGAAAATAATAAATAAATTGGTTCACAGGAAGGGAAAGGCGCAGTAACTGTCACACTTGCTCTGTGGACACCCGAACCACGCCGTAAGGGAAGGGAGGGAGGTGGGAATGAAAGTGGAAAGAGAGAAAGAGGAGCCGTAGTGGAGGGCTACGGAGTAATTTCGACCACCTGGGGATCTTTAACGTGCGCTGTCATCGCACAGCACACGGACGCCACTTCGTTTCGCCTCCATCGAAACGCAGCCGCCGCGGTCGGGTTCGAACCCGGGAACTCCGGCACAGTAGTCGGGCGTCTTACCACTGCACCACCCCGGCGGGGCACGTCTGGAAACGCAAAACGATGTTAATGGCCATTGCGTAGTCGCTGATAACTATAGGTTTCACAGCCGACTGCTTCGTTCTGCAGTATTGGTCCCGCCGCGGTGACTCGGTGGTTATGGCGCTAGACTGCTGTACCCAAGGATGCGGGGTCGAATCCCGGCCGCGGCGGCCCTTTTTCAATGGAGGCAAAAAGCAAGCCGCCCGTGTGCTGTACGATGTCAGTGCACGTTAAAGAACGCCGGGTGGTCTAAACTTCCTGAGCCCTTAACTACTGCGTCTCTCATAGCCTTAGTCACTTTGGCACGTTAAACCCTACAAATCGAACCAAACCGTTCTCTTGAAAGAAGGAACAGTAGTTGACAGCTAATGGAGAGGCGGAAATTGGCGCTCAAAAATGGGGGAAGGTGTATAAAGCACAAGGCTGGAGTTCCACCACCCTGCAAATAAAGTATCTGGTACCAGGCACAGCTATATAGATACTGTCTTTGCAAGAAGAAACCAGGCGTGATACATGGTTTGCTTCTCTTTCGTATATATAGTGGAGCCCTTACAACTTCCCTAAGGACAAAAAGGTTCTGAAAGGTGAGGACAGCGAGTCTCTTTGCTTTACAAATTAAGATATAAAGCTTGAGAGGTTGTGTAAATGTTCCACTACAAAGTAAGAAGCAAATCATCCAGATTCGTTTTCCAAGTTTGCATCGTTTTCAGAATTATCCCCCTGACCTCGAGTCATCCGCTTGGTGGAAACATCGAAACGGGATATCAGCTCCACTTCCGCTCAGGCGTTTCCACCAATCAGTCGTGGTCAGGGAGATACCGACACTTATGAAAACTATTTAATTCTATCACATCGCCCCCGAACCACGCCTCATAACGGCATGCGAGTGAACCTCGACGCATGCAATGCATTCGGTATGCACTCCTTATTGCGCTTTATCCCTCGCGAAGACAGAAGGCACAATCAAGATGTTTATACCGCTTCGTTTGCTGAGATATCAGCCTCGGACTCATCGTAGGGTTTAGGCTGTGGTGACATATTCTCGAACTTCTAGTTGGAAGAAATTTTGTTGCGAGCCAGCTGCTTGCAGATAAAGTGGTCATTAGAATCCACGTGGCATGGATCCCGTCTTCAAGCGAGCAACGTGTGATCGCTGGAAAAGGAATCAACTCGCGTGCAGAGGTTGAGGAACGAGTATTTCAATGTGCCATATTAATTGGCCACTGAAGAGGCACAGGTGCTCGGGGCTAGAGGACCGTTTGCCCTGGCCAGAATCTCTATAGTGTCGCCTGAGTAGATTTCTACATTTAGTTTATATCGTATCGTTTTTATTGCTCCTTTTGGCGCTGTTTTTATTGCTGCCATCAATCGCAACCTTGTGTATATCGCACGGGAGTCGCGAACATTGGAAGCCACCTAAAGTAAATCGATATAAACGTTATAAAAAAAAAATAGCCCGCACTGCCAGAAGACACTGAAGTGCTGCAGGCAAAAGACGTTCGCACATTAGGCTTCCCTGCTTGGGAAATCGTGGAGCGTACTACAGGGTAACGATTTGCGGCCGTAAACAGACGGGCTTACCGCGGAGGTCTTGCAATATTGAAGATTAAAAAAAGTAGCATAGTTAATCCAGCAAGTGTAACGTAAATATTGGGATAGAGGATTAGTGTAAAGTATCTTTGACGTAACATGGATAAGATTGCGAGGAACTATACTGCAGCACACGGTATATGTGTCGGTATATGTGTCACCGTCACCATAAGACAATGCAGGTCTTAAATGGAGGCCAGCACTTCCCGCTTGCAGCAGACCATGAAGAAATGTGAATGCCTATGATATGTTACACATAATTTCTTGAAAGGTATAAAGCAGTAATAGTAATACAGCATTATCGCCACATACAGCAACCATTCCCAAGCGTTTCATACGTGCGGCCACGTGGCCAGCTGGGGAATGTATATACCCAATAGAAAACCGATGTGCCGCCCCCTCGTTAACGGGGTTTTAACTCTGTACTTGATGAGTACACAGTGCATTTACCAAGCACTTGGCCATCGCTGCGGAGATTGCGTTCCTGCGCGCATTCTATGGACCGTGATATGACCATATCCCGTTACTGTATCATCACTTCCGCCTCAGTAGAAATACCGGATATATCGAAAATTTTCCTTATATCGTTTAGTTTTTGTTTGTTTTGTGAACGGTGTAGAGTGAAAGAACTGCCGCCCCTGCCGGTTTTGTAAACAGGTACAAACGGCTGTCCGGCTTCCTTCAGACCCGCCATGTGTGAGTGGCACGTGCTGGCGACGTAGACTTCGCCGCATACACCTGGCAACAGCCGGAATCACTTGCGAAAGAGCTGGAAAAGCAGTTCGTACGTCTGTGAAAAGAAATGTTTGGTTGAGCTCTCGGCCAGCTGCTGCAAGCAGGTCGATCACGCATGCACGAACACGGACGCTCATCTTGTACGAACAAATATTCTGGTTGCAGGGCTGGGGGTTCGTCACCTAAACTAGGAACACATGACCTCAGCTAGTAAATGATGACCTCATCCTTTTTGGATGGGTAGGAAAATCGCTTAATTGCCACTCATATTTCGACTGCGCAACTTGAAGAAAGCATGTGTGCAGCTCTGCGCTATATATTGACGTGTACCACTCACCGGCCAGTGACAGTATCCGCAGGCTCTTCATGGTACAGAGGTGCTGGAGGCCAAAATCTCGTATCTGCGAACACCAGCGCAGGTAGAGAACGGCCAGGTTGGGGATCGTCGACAGGTAGCCCAGGCCGATGTCAGTGATGTGCATACACCTGCGCGAAACAAGCAGTCCTTAATGTCAGGCACTTTACAAGCAGCTCGTTTCGATACGCGCTACGTGTGCCCTCCTTAACATTCGCCCTGACGTGCCTTTCCTCAAGCATCCACTTTCTGAGTATGGGTACGATAAGTCTGGCATTGAATGCGTGATACGACGTACCGGTCCAGGGTTAGCTGTTGTAGCTGCGTCATGTCGCACGCGATGAACTCGAGGCTGGCGTCGGTGACGCGCGGACACCAGGACAGGTCCAGGACCCTGAGCTGGCGCAGGTTCTCGGCGAGTAGCTCGACGCCGTCGTCGCTGATCTTGGTGCATCCCGATAGAGAGAGCTCGCGCAACTGCGGCACCGCCTGTACCAACTGCACCAGACCCTGGTTGGTGAGCTCCCAGCAGGAGCGCAGGCGTAGCACGGCCAGCTGCGACGGTTGCTGGTGCTGGCCGCTGCCACCCAGGTGGGCCAGCGAGGCGTCGGTCACGTGGTATGCTTGTAGATTGAGCTCGCGCAGCGCTGGTAGCAGCTGGGCGACCGCCGCCAGTGTTTCGTCGGCCACGTTGATGCAGTCGGCGAGCGTAAGCGAGGTAACGGTCGGCCGCAGAGCGGCCCACAGGCCGGCGTCCGTGAGCTCGTTGCAGCCGAACAGCTCGAGCGCCGAGAGCCTCGGCGCGGCCGTTAACAGGGATTCCAGACCGCGGTCGGAAACACTCGAGCATCGCAAGGCCACGAGTCTAGCGCGGCCCAGCAGTGCCAAGCCGAGGGACACGACGTCGGCGAGGTCCTCGTCCGAGGCTCCAACCAGCCACACGGCGTCCATGCCGCGGCGCTCCATGGACTCGAGTATGCGGCGACGCGTGTCGACCGACTCCTTGCGCAGCTCGCGGCAACGCAGCACGGCCGCCATATCTCGCCAGTGCTTTGGATCATACAGGGTGTCCCGCCACGCACGACACACGGGGGCCAGGGCCAACCGCTCGCGACCGCGGAAGTGGGAGAAGAAGCGGGACAAGAACTCCGGGTCATGCAGCAGTTCGGCCGCCGTTCGAGGTCGCGACAACGCGGCGTTTGAAGACACGACGCCATCACGGAGAGCGCTGGTGGCCGCTGTGGCGGCGGGTGCAGTGGCAGTGGCCGCGTTGGCGGCGGCGACGCCGCGGCTGGCAGCTCCTCCGGCCGCCGAGGCTGCCGTTCCTCCCCCACCTCCTCCGCGGCGTCTACTGGCTGCGGTCGTGGCGTTGCCGGCGGCTGTGGGCGCGGCGGAGGACTGGTCGTGCTGGAGTCCTCCCTTGGCGCGCACGGCCAGGCCGTTGAAGCAGCGGCTGAGCTCGGCCGCTGCTCGCTTGGTGAAGCTCACCTCGGCCATCGCGCGCGGCGAGGATCGCCGATGCGCTACGCCATGGCGCCGCCGGACGCCTAGAATCGATCCCCTGCTGCCGCCAGAGCGCGCATGACGTCAGCACTCAGCCGCACGTGCGCGGAGTGGCGCGCCTCGGAGCCCGAACCACGCACCCCGCGTGGAGAGGGGAAGAATGGCATCCGTGGTAGGTGGTGTACGCGGGGGAGAGAAAGGTTTTCGTAGCCAGGCCCGCTCGCGCGCCCCTACGTCTCAATGGAAACGTTCCGGCGCTGACACACTGACCGTACGTGCAGTCCCGACTTCGGCGGCTCGCTGTCTCGGGGGTGCTGCGAAGAGCAGTCGGGGTCGCGCTTTTTGGATGACTGCGCGGTTGAAAAGCGCATTTGGAGCTTTGTGTGTTTTTCTCGGCGATGTTCACTTCCTGCTTTTACCGGTGTCATCGCCACCGAAGCTCAGTACAGTGAAATTGAATGCATAAATGAATAGCCGGTATAAAGGATGACGCTGTGGCCGGCGCGTACAGATGCTTGCTACTGTTCGGTGTGATGCTTTTCCCTTTGACGATATCATTTTCGTAACAGTGCAGACCACTCATCAGCTCTATCATTAACCACTGTGCAATTGCGATCGCATTGCTTAAATACTCTTGTCACGCGTGTACATTGCAGCTAAAACATATGGTTACGTTCTAATTATTATGCCTTACATTTCTGGCTATCTTAGCGTTTTTCATTCTGTTCGAGCTTAACCGTCAGCACCAATTGCATTCACGATTCAAGCGCAGTTTTCTCTTTTTTTTTTTTTTTTGTTTTTGACGCCACGCTAGAGGGCGCACGCCCTGTAGCTTTTACGCGCCGCAGTTCAGTATGTACGATATATGACGTTCGCTATACGCTCCGAAAGGTGACAGACGCACAACAGACGCTGAAAACCATTCGGTGTCATTGGCTCGCTGCTTGCTTGAGTTGCAACCAGCTACATAAATATCAGATGCAGCGGTGGGCATAGAGGTAAAGCATTTAGTTCGCGTGCAAAATGACTGTGGTTCGAATCCTCCTGCCAGGAAATATGCCTAATGAATTAAAATAAATAATTCGAAGACACTTTTCCCACCAAAGTGATGAAAGGCGAAAGCCTGAGTGCTGCATTCTGCTACGCGACTGTTGCGCATGTAGCGATGAATGCTGCTACGAGTAAAGCGAGCGACTACGACTCTTTCACATTCTGCGAGTGCATTTATTCAGTGAATTCTGCTTGGCAGCGACGACATCGCGCTCCTTGTATCTTTGCAGTTGTTCTACGTTTACTGTTGTGTGGTTGACTTTAGCGAGTGCGCGGCAATAATTAGTAATTAATGAATTAGTTACGCGGATGTCACGTATTAGTTAAGAATTAATTAGTAAGCAGTAATTTGTAATTAAGTACTTAGTCATTAATTAGCGATTAGTAATCAGTACTTCGTAATTCTTAATTGGTTAATTAGTCATTAGTTAGTAATTGATCATTTTATTGGCATATGGCCATATAAAGCACGCATTTGCGCATACTGTGGTAGTGCTCTGTGATTGGTCGAGACCTCCATGACGTCATCCCTTCTTGACCAATCAGAGCCGCCGCAAGAGCGTGACACTTGCTGACGACAACGATGAGGCAATAAAGGCTTTCGCCTTAAAACCAGCCTGCCGATAAGACTAGACAGTCGGGAATGCATTCCCTCATCAGAAGAGTGTTTGGCCGCCTGCTCCTGTGTGCATACACCCAACATACTAGGAAACGAACTAGGTGGGCAAAATAGATATGGAAGCCTGTAGGGAGCAAGTGACCGCAGCTGGCACAGGAACGTGTGAATGGGAGGGGTCTTTCTCCCTGCATCGGGTGTAAACAGGTTGATGATATGATTATATTAATTGCGCTTACCTCATGAAACTAAATGTGGGCTACCGTACTGGCACCCTATGGCTGAGAGGTTTATTTGTCTAGGGGCAAGCGCCCGCGTTTCGCTTGCAACACTCGGGTCGGTCAGGGAATTCAGAGGCTCCAAGCACCTATGATCCGCTTATATCCTACACGGGGGTTGCAGATCTGTCGACGACACTTGTAACTTTCGTTCACAGATATCCGAAAAAAAAAATCTGTGGTTTAGCTTCTGTTAAACCTAGTATGAAGCGATAGTTGAAGCATATAGTTACACATGGTAAAGTTGTTTATTCGGCAGATGCTTTTTGTTGTTGTTTTTTTGTTATGGCGGCTTTTCGCAAGACGCTCCTCACGTTTTTTTGGCATTTCCACCGCTCTTTTTACTTCAGCCCCTTCTCTTCTCCTTCGAAAACTTTCAGCTCGCAACGCAGTGTCCTCCGGATCGTGAGATGCAGCCAACCGACGATCGTAACAAGCACGGCTGCTCAGTTGCTCTTCCTCCGAGTTTACGGCGCGGCTCCGGCCGTGGCGCCACAAACAATACGACGCAGATACCAGTGCAGTCTATATGAACGCCGCAGAATGTGCTACTTATCAAGCCTATGCCTTGAGCGTGGTGTCCAGCACACTTCACCCTGTATAGTTTCTGGTTCGATTAAAGCTGCATCCTCGTTAGAGGTAGAAGAAGCCGGTATTGTCTTTACAATCTCCTCAACCACTGCCACACTAATCTTTCGTAATTCAAAAACAGCAATCCGCAATTTCGCACGAGGCAGGATTCACACGCCTGCTTTCAAAATTCTCAATTCTATTCAACCCCTGACCAGATCAGTTGAACTCCTATGTGTACCTGCTCATGAGGGAAACCCTGAGAATGAAGCTGCCCACAACACAGCTCGAGCGCACATCAACCGAGCAGGGCCAGCTATAGTCCACGCGAGCGCCCGGTTAACTATAACGAAATTACTCGACCGAGGGAGCAACGACTCCAGTATCCGCCCCCACACCAATCACTATCTAAACTCGAACAGGTGACCTGGCGCCAGCTCCAGGCCTGTGCCTTCCTATCTACAGCACACCTTGCCCATATCCATCCCGGCCTTTTCTTCCCTGTATGCACCCTCTGCGGGGCACCCAAAGCAGACTTTCATCACATCTTCTACATGCGCTCTGAGCTCCAGCCACCCCGCAATTGGCAACTAACAGACATCGAGCGATGGGAGATTTTTTTTTTTTTTTTTTCGAAGAGTTTGCCACAAGGCATAAGTTGAGAAAGGGGGAATGGGATGCAGGAGATAGAAAGTTAAAAGAAGGAGTGCAGTCCAGTTGTGCTTATGAATTCGAGAAGGTTGGCAGTATAGCGATTGTCCATTGTCCATTTGTCATAATCACTATCGCGATTCCACCGCAGGCCCACCTTCATGATTATCCGTTGCCTGATGTGCGTTGTTGATGGACACGTCCACAACAAGTGGCGCACATCGCAGACGTCAGGTGGAGTGTCACAGTGAGGGCACCTGTCAGTCACTGGTAGGTCTTTTTCCCGCCATCGATGTCGAACAGATGGGGTCAGAGCCGCCCCTGCCCGGATCCGGCGCACTGTCACCTCCTCCTGCCGAGTAAGACTACGGGGGAGAGGGTGCGAACACGGAGGAATGAGAGCGCGTGTTCGGTGGCGCAGAACTTGCGAATCGGAAACGTGGGACAGGAACGGATCTGGGGGAAGAGGGGAAGGTGGTGGATCGGCTGATGTGTTTATATGCGTCATAGCATCTGCTTGTATGTTATGAGGATCGCGAGCATGGCCGCGAATCCAGTGTATGCGAATAGGACATGGGTACTTTGAACATAGCAAATGTATAGACTGTGTTATTTGGAATGTGCGTCGAACGGCCTTAAGCTGTTTAAGGGCAGTGAGAGAGTCTGTGTAAAGATGAACTGCATTGAATGTAGGAACTGGTGGGAGGGAATGTATAGCATTGTAAATTGCTTGGAGTTCCAGTGCCAGAGGGGTGCACGTATCCGCGGTATATGTCACGTGAGTGTTGAGATGCGGATGAGAGGGACTATACACGGCAGTAACTCCTCGCTCTGCAGTATGTGATGCATCGGTATATAATATGCACCCTTCAGGCAGATGTGCGGATGATACCGACGGGGAAGCAGTGGGGCGATTGTCCGTGAGCTGGCAGTACGACCATGGAGGTAGTGTCTTTAAATGATGTAATTGTAAAGACTGTTTGCGAGCTCTGTTTGCCGTCCGCTGATCAACGAGTTCAGTGGGCGTATTTAGCTGGGCATACTCCTGAAGTACTGGTATGGGTGTTAGGCGGGGGAGGTACGTTATTGCACGCATAGCCTCACGATTGATGGCCTCAAGGGAGTCCCACTGTCTGCGGGTGAGACGTTGAAACTGTGCCTGGTATATTATACGTGGCTGGAGTACAGAGCGAACAAGCTGGCGGGCCGTGTGAGCACGCGCGCCGCCAGAGCGCATATAGCTATGCGACGAATGAGACCTAAAGTAGCGTGAGCGGTCTTACGGATGGCTGTCAGCCACGGTGTGCCAGTCCCAGAGGAATGTAGAAGAAGACCAAGAATGCGAACGGTTTGTACCTGAGGAATTGGGGTATTATCTATCATAAAATTTATATTGGGAGCTTTCCGTAAGCCAGCTTTATTTCCAATTCGAATGAAACAGGATTTTGTATGTGAAAGAGTTAGGCCCAAAGGAGGGAGGCGAAATGTCAATATATCCAGCGCATGCTGGAGGGCCGCCTGATGGACAGACGTATCTGGGTGACAGCACCATAAGGTTATATCATCGGCATACGCAAGCACCCGTATAGAAGGGATGGCCTCTAGGGCTCGAATAAGTGGAATGAAGGCCACATTAAATAAAGTAGGGGCGAGAACGGAGCCCTGGGGCACTCCTCTGTTTGAGGGGAAGTGACCAAAGGGCTTTCCATGGACACGCACACTGAATGTTCTATTTGTTAGAAAGGCGTGAATGGCGAGGAGAAACCTGTGAGGAAGACCAAGAGTTTGTAGGGAGGCAAGAATGGCTGAGTGAAGGATGTTATCATATGCCTTTGTTATATCTGTAGCGATCACAGTTCTAACAAGATGACTGTGCGGAGAGTGGTGAAGCACGTCAGCAGCCAACGTAGCAAGACCGTCCTCCGTTCCTATTTGCGGGCGGAAGCCAATTTGGGATTCTGGATAACAATCATGGGATTCCAGCCACCACGATAAGCGAGTGGCGAGAATGTTTTCGTAAAGCTTGCAGATTGTTGGCGTCAGGGAAATTGGACGAAGGGCCGAGAGAGAAACTGGAGGATGACCTGACTTCGGTATTGGAACAACAATAGAATGCTTCCACTCGTCCGGCATGACACCAGAATGCCACACGTCATTGAATGCATCAAGCAGGGCCTGCAAGGCAGTCTTTTCCAAGTTGCGGAATAAGGAGTTAGGTATGCCGTCGTGGCCGGGAGCAGAGTTAGATTTGAGGCGTTCAATGGAGGCCAGCAGCTCTGCCATGGTTAGGTCAGAAGTAATCTCATCGGGGGGTTCGGTAACCGGTAAGCAAGGTGGAGAAGTTGAGGTGGAATCATAGTGGGGAAAAAACTGTCTGGCCGCCTGTTTTGCAAATGTGTCCTCATCTACATTCATAGCAAGGCGAATGCTCTCTGTGTAATCAGAAACTTGAGAAGAGCGCTCCATGGCGTGAAACACTCTCCAAAGTTGTCGATTACTCTGCTTGGAGGACAGGCGCTCACACCATGAAGCCCAACGTTGCCTTGCTAGACGCTTTTCATACCGCCTCGCACGCGCGGTAGCCCGGTGAAGAGCGGGGATAGCCGATGGGTCATCGGGGTTACGAGCAGCATAATGATCTGCCTGGCGACGCAGAGCCCAAAGATTCAGGAGGTGGATGTCCGGGTTTGGCTCGTCTTCATTTACAGTGGTGGTAATCGTGTGGGACGCAAGAACAGCAGAGAGAGTAGACAATGCTGATGATGGGGTGAAATCAGATAAGCGATTGTCTGCGCGTACAGAGTCCCAAGATGTTATTCGTACGCTACAGCGTATTTTACGTATCCGCGAAGGAGTGAGAGAGATAAAGATAGGACTGTGATCACTACCCCAGGTATCTGGTTCAACAGCCCAACGAGGGCTACCAGGGCCTAACCACCAAGTCAAATCAGGTGAATAAGGCCCACCTCGTGGACGGGTAGATGTATGCGGGTGGTTTAAAAGGTGAAAAGAATTATCTGAAAAGCTTCCCTGGATGTGTGCACCCCTGGGAGAATCCGATGGGTAACCCCACGAGGTGTGTGCGCCATTGAAGTCTCCACCGACTAGAATAGAGATACCCGAGTAGGTAGAACGCAGAAAACGAACCCATCCAAGATTAGGAGATGCGGAACCAGGACGGCCATAAAAGGAAACTAGTATAAGTGGCGTGCGTACAGGCTTAACTAGGAGTGCTACCACCTCTTGGCGTGTGTTACACCAGCGTGAAAGGTCGATCGGTGTGTGGGGAACTGAAGTGTGAATATAAATTGCAGATTTACCTGGGCTGTGGGAAGAGGTGATGCAACGGCGATCAGGAATGGAAGGTGAATGGTAAGCGCAGAATCCTGAAAGGCGAGGAAGTGAGTTATGCTCTTGAAGTAAGAAGGCCCACACCTTTAGCTTTTTGTCGCGAAGACGGATGTTCACTTCAGAGGCCTTATTCGCAAAGCCTCGACAATTCCACTGCACCACCAGAGACAGTGCATTATCCATTGCGAGGCCGAAGAGCTTCTACGATGAGGGAGGTCACCTGCTCCATAAGGGCTAATATTTTATCCACTGTCGGGGTATTCGGGGTTAACGTGTTGTCTGCACGTGATTGTGGATTGTTGCTTATTCGAGGTGATTCATTTGAAATCTTATCACGAGGTATTATAGTTCTTCGAGAGGGGTGAGAGCGACGCTGTTCTCGGAGCTGGGTGAGTTCGTCTAGACGTTGGCGAGCCTCTGCAATGGCATTGTCTAAAACAGCGTCTTCATCTGCGGCATCCACATGTGATTGGTGCACTGGCCGTTTTGGTGTACCATTTGATCCACGAGGGTGGGTCGCTTGTGCGTATGAACCATGCTGAGAAGACGTATGATGAGCAGGTGGGTCAAGTAAAGGAAGTGCAGGGAAGTCGGTTTCTTCACATGTAAGAGCAGCGAAGCGATTACTTGTAGGAATATCTTCTTTTCCAGGCGGCTTGCGCGACGGCCTCGTTCTCTTCTTCTTTGGACAAGCGGGGGAGCGCATGTCATGGTCCGCCGATTTGCATAGGGCACAAAGCGCTATTGGTTCATTCATGTCGGCCACAGCTGCCGGATTAGGGCAGGTATTTTGCATGTGCCCTTCTTTATGGCAGTGATAACAAAATATACGACGAGGTCGGAAGGGCTGTGGTTTGATAATCGCACCATAATAGGTTAGGTACTCAGGCAAAGTCAGCGGGCCTTGTAGAGTGAGTAGGTATGAACCCCTGCGCCCCAGAGGCCGTGCTTGCAACACTGAGTGAGTTGAACAGCGAATGTTTGCTCGCACCTCCTCAGAAGGACTTCTGCTGTCAACATGGTAAACGACGCAGCGGAGGGTGTCAGGGCCAGAGGCAAAATATATTTGCACTGGGACATGCTCATTCGCATCCAGGGGAATTTGAGTAACTGCACACATTTTCTGGGCGTCCACCAAGGATGGCAAGTTCACCGTAATGGTGTTCGATGGGCGATGGACGACAAATCCACAGTAGTTAGTAGAACCTAGAACTTGGTCAATTGTGGCTTGGACACACCGGGGAGGGATAGTCGTTATATCAAAGCGCAATGTAGGCTTGATGGTGACGCGGAACGAGTTAGCAGCAAGTGGAAGCGAGGCTCGACTCACTGGCGGCATCTGTGGTGGTGTCAGGGGCTGACACGCTGTAGTTGGCCTTGGAAGGGAAGACTGAATCGGTGCGACGGGCACACTTCCTTGAGGGAGGGTTACAGGCACCGAGGCGGCGGTGCAATCCATGGGACAAGCCGAAGTCGTTCCATCCGAAGACGATAGCGATGGGAGATCGCGGTGTCCATCTCGGACCCAGCTGCACAGACGGAGCTGATGGGCTGGGCTCCCTGAGTCACTGAGAGCCACAAGCTCCCGGCCACCCTACGCGATATCGAGCCGACCCATCAATACAGACAATGAGGCTCAAAAATCAATAAGCGTTTTGACCACCACCACCTCGAGATTGACGTCAGCGATCATGCGTCTCGCCGCGCAGTTGCTCATGCGTTAAGCTACTTCCAACATTAGTTGACCTCGACCTTTGGTGGAAACATAGCTACCCAAAGTGGCTTAAGTTCTCACTTGACCTTGAAGCTGTTTGAAGGTCATCGGAAACAAAAGCAACGTAGCCTGCAACCTTTGCCGACCGCGCCAGTGAAAGCGAGCGTCGGCCTGTAGGCATGTGAAATTAAGTCGGAGGCGCTTTAACTGAACGCGGAGCCAGGTACGGAGAATCTGGCATGACCATACAGATAGATGGTTTGCCCCGGAGAGCCCTTCACGCAGCGCTGACCCGAAAATGTCACCATATATTTGCTCGCATGCATGTGTCATATGACCTGTTCGTGTCTGAGCGACTGCTATGTTCCTGCCCACGTGCACTTAATATCATAGTCGAGGGCAAGGACGGCTTTGAGAAGCACATATTCAAACCACACATACTATATATATATATATGACATTACTTACAAACGGCCGCACGTGCTCGCCCATGATTTCGTGCCATGCTGCATTTTTAATTTAGGGTCTAGTTACATAGGGCGTAATCCGAGCTGGGGAATGGGATCCGATTGTTTTAGAAATGCTGCTTCGTTGAAACTTTCGCCAACCGCGTTGAAATTGGCTGATGTATGCAAGTGTGCGATTTAACGCGAATCGACCGTGGAGGATGTTCGACTACAATATTTCCGTTACCAAGTCAAGCCATTTGTTCTTTACAGACCTTAAAACCTACGTGCAAGTAACTCGTCAGAGCGGCTGCTTAGGAGAGAGGGAGGATGCATACGTAAACGGTTGTTGCTCTTGGAATACACACACGCATCCTATACATGCAGCACCCTATGGCACTCCACAATTACCGAAGCAGTTATAAAACCTCTGAAATTCATCTCGAACGCATACTTTCCTTTTGGCCTTTGCAACAGCGTGTCCTTCGCTCAGGGTTCAGCTTTCTCATCACAACGCCCCTATAAAATTGCAATTGCGGGGCGGCATTTCGTAACAAGCTTCTTTTCGGTCGATTTAGTACGCACCTATCATCACAGTGGCGACCATGTTGTGGTGCATTTAACACGGCGAAAGGGCGCGAGCATATCTAATCGCCTTTTCGCCACATGCACCGCTGAAGCTGCGTTCTGCACCACAAAATGGCGCCCGTGACGTCATTTGAATACCTCCTATGCCTGTGACGTATACGTCGATATTGACGTCACATATCAGTACCTGTTAATCGAAGGCTCTTGGTGGCTAGGGTACCCAATGCATGAAGCTAGCTAGAGTGATTTCCCAACACACCCACCTCTTTTTCTTTTTTTGGAGGCGTCAATTTTAACGAAGTATGGCGTCCTGGAATAGGGTCTGCCACTCAGCTCCACAACGAAACGCACCTCCCCTCCCAAATCATATCATCGTAAATAAATGTTTTCTCCTCCTCCTCCTTTCCTTTCTTTTTTTTTTTTTTTTTTTTTTGTACTGAACAAATGTGACTGCTGCTTCTCCTATACCCTCAGCACCCCTTCCCCACCGCCTGGAAATTTAGACGCCCGCCCATTCCTTAATTTCAACTCTTGGTGAAACCCCTCTGCTAGTGACTCACAGATTGCAGTGAAATATAATACATATTAAGAAAGAGAGTTCCTATCATGTAAAACTATGTCTGTCTACTTTTTCTTGCGCTATTTTTGAAAGGAGCCAGATGCAACAATTATGCATTGGACGTTGCATTGAACACTGTACCTTCTTCTCTACCTAAACCCGAAGACATCAGAACACCCTCACAAGTTTGATGGCGTAACAGGGTGGTCTGATGGTCGTAACTCCTTTAAGGGTGTAAATGTTTGTTCAGTGCATTATATGTAAAGCACGCAGCTTTTTCAAGTTCTCGATTAGTTTCCACCACCTGGAATGCTTTAATTCGTTGAAACGGCCGTCAAGAAACGAAAAAAAAAAAAAAAACCATCCGAACCAAATAACACCCGAAGGAATGTAGCGCACATGGGCGATTGTAACCGAGCGACTATGATTCTAACGAAACGTCAAGATATATACCTTCGCAACGTTCATGTCACTAGCCCACAGCTGGAGTTCTTGCACGCAGTAAAAATTCTGTACAGTCGCAGACGAGCGCAATTATTGTAGGAATTTCCTGCGTATTAACCGGCGACTGCATGCATATATATGCATGCGTTGAAACAGGATGACCTCCTCTGTGCCGGCAAAGCCAGCATATTTCGCATATCCGTTAAAATACAGGTTGAGAGCACAACAGTTTCAGTATTAATCTAGGCTCGCAGCTGGAATTAGTGTTTACGTGTCCTTACATTAGTCCGATTAAACCTCAAAGGACATTTCAAGGTTAAAAAGAGCATTAAATTACGTTGCGCTTTGGGATTCTTTTTTTTTTTTGAACAACAGGTCTTCAAAAATGCATGCTTCAAAAGGGGCAGTGCGGTCTGATTCATATGTTTTTGCGCTGATGTTTTCGCGTACGCTTTGCACGTGCTTGACGGGGGCGGCTTCTTTAAAAATGGATGCGGTTTAACTCTGCTAAGCCTAGCTAGACGAAGCGAAAGCGCCGTTTGGCATGTTCTTGCTTTGGTTAGGCTTAGCGTTAGAAACGGACAGACATTGTTTTTCAGCTGTTAAATTGCCTAGACAATGGAATCGAGGACACTGGCGAGTATCAGAGGGAACACGGGATGCGGTATCTGCCGGTAAATGTCAAGTGGTGGTACACCATACGTGCATGGATACCATGGTTAAAGTTAAAGCAGCACCGAATTTTGGTGTGGTGGCATTTTTCTTCTTGATGATGCGTAAAACATTCCTGTGCATGAATCAGCACGCGATTTTCGCCTACAACCGCTAAATAATTTATGATTGAATTTTCTTTTCTCACCAGTTTCGGTTTCAGCAGCCGAGAGATGACTGTGACGTCACAATCAAGTCTAGATCACGCTAGGTATGAAAAGAAAAAAAACAGTGATATAATCGCCGGCTCTTCCCTCTCTGTGATTCCTGTTTTTGAGGCAGGCCGACTTTAGCGTTATAGTGAGTTCAAAAGACGGAGGAACGATTATATCGCTTTTTCTTTTTTTTTCTTTCCGCACGTGACCTCGACGATTTTGACGTCACAGCCATCGCTCGGCTGTTGAAACTGCAACGGGTGAGAAAAAGAAATTCGATTATAAATTATTTAGCGGTCGTAGGCGAATATCACGTTGTGATCCGTGTACAGAAATCTCTTATGCATCATTATAAAGGAACCCAAAAGTTATGTGTCGATACTCCTTTAAGCTATACACACCTCTGGCTCGTGAAGGTCAAGCGGCCGGCAAGGTTGACTGATACATGACATTGTGAAGAAGCTTTCGCTTCAATATTTTTTAGACATTCGCGACCGCTGAACGTACACTCCAGGGAGTTGAGAATGGTCAGAAAAAAAAAAAAAAAGGAAAAGACATGGCAAGTATAATGTAGAGATGTTATGAAGGGCATGTAGCCGGCGTATTTAAAACCTGCCGACATGCTATGATCCTTTGTAAAGAGAGGTCGGGTATAGAAAAGCACAGGAATGGAATATTATTGCTTTTCTTAAAATAAAAAAAAGATGGCGATAAAGCTATGCATCGTACGGATCTGGTAGAGTATAGTTTGATTTTTATTTTTTTGAGATGTACCGTAGGGACCCGATAAAGTATGGTGCATATATTTTCCCATGAACTCGGATGGATCAAATCAGTGCTCCACAAAGTCCGACATACCTCAAAAAATGTTTAGGGCTAAATCATTATTTTTTTTTCGGTCCTGCTACTGTAATAATTGGTCGATATTAACTAAATTTTTCGATATGGTTTTCAACGCTCTGGCATGAATTGGAATTGGTTATCGAGTACGATAAAAACAATCTCAAACGGTTATTAGCCGAGCAATAAAGTGGATATAAGCGAACGAGCAGGCGCAGATGGGAGCCAGCCATTAACGATATCGAGAAATCGCAGAGCTTATTTTTTTTTTTTTTTTTTTAATTTTCACTCTATTCATGATGTCCCCAATTTTATCCAGATGCTTCTTCCCTTATTTCTCGGATCGCAGCCCATCTTCATTATCTTATATTTTTTTTTCCTGGCTGTCTCGTTCGCCAGCCTTGGACGGACTTCAACCACGTGGCGTCTCATGGTTTGCTTCGTATAGTGGCTCACGCCGTAAGAGATCTCAGGAACACACACTGCCAAATTAAGCCTGGGTAAAGACGGGGAAAGTAAAACACGTTCGCACCTCCATGCACATCAATACACCTTGAGGATCAACATCTGCACACCTCAAATCCTTTTTCCCCCAGACTGCAAGAGATTCAAGTCATTCATCACCGATCTAATTAAATTACCTGTAAGCCCACCTCTCATTTAACGCCCCTAGTGGGCCGTTGAAGGATAAATAAATAAATAAATAAATAAATAAATAAATAAATAAATAAATAAATAAATAAATAAATAAATAAATAAATAAATAAATAAATAAATAAATAGAAATTAGAGGGTCTCTTAGATGTTTCCTGAGAGGAGGATGGCGAAAGCCTACCCTTCCTATCCTATTTGCCTCCCATCGTTACCCTCTAGTCGGCATTCGTTGCAGTGCTACATATAGTTATAATTGGTTAAGGCGCAGTATCTATCGCACTTTCTCCGGCAAGTGCGAGTTTGGACGGTACACCATCGCTCCTGTCGCGTGGCGTTCCTTGACGCGCGTTGAAGTGTGGCATTGCAGATGGTAGGGACGCATCCCACCTCAGCCAACCAGAACGCCGCGAAAGTGAGATACACTTTGTCCATGCGACAGCGTGAGCTATTAGAGGCTTTCGCCTTAAAATAAAATAAAATGCGCCTTAAAATAAAACCAGCAGCTTGCCACTCCTCTGTCCTCGCCGTATACATGTGCAGTGCAAACAGTTGATCCGTGCCTGGATCGAAAGCCTATCACCACGCTACGCACGCAAACACCGATAAGCCTCGGAGAAAAACGTTTGTAGCTGCTTATCTCATCACTTACCTAAATAATCTCCAACGCAGGACTGATACTAGTAGTGGGAAAGTTTATCGTGTAAAGGTATACAGTCAAACACAGATAGTGTACTTGAGCAACAACGTGCGCGGACCGCGGCAGGCGTCATGCGTTCAGGAGGTTCACTTTCTAGCCGAAGCTAGTAGAAATTTACAGCCGTACCATAAAGAAACCGCCACGTCACAGGATCGAATCCCCGCACTCCAGGGCACCGGGTGCCGCATTTCAATGCAGGCTGACTGAAGAAACGCTAGTGCGCTGTGCGATGACAACCCCATAAGCTGCCATCCCACTACGACTACGGCATCCTCATAGTCTGTCGATACCTAAATCCCCGCCCGAAACATACAAGCCCAATAAAAACAAATGCCACGCATACGTGTCGTTGCACAGCTTGCGGGGCTATTATAAAATGACGTGAAAGTCTTAGCTGTCTAACGCAGAAAGGACGAAGTAGCGTTAAAACTGCAAAACGCGTGCAAACACGAGGTCTAAATTCGCGCGCCTTGGAAGCTCATACCCATGTATGAGCCAGTGCGGCTGCCTCTGTTGCCTCATGCGAACAGCCGACGACGCTAGCGGCGCTACTACAGCGGCGTTTTCTTTCTTTCTTTCTTTCTTTCTTTTTTTTTTTTTTTTTTTTTTTTGGGAAACCTACACTTACATTTGCAACACTGGGCGCTGGTGTAGACGCAGGGACATTTCGGAAAATGTAAACATGTTAAATCAAATTAGTAATGGTAGACTAAGAAACCTTTCATCAAAAACTGCACTGTTAACATACGTTTAACTTGCAAGTGGCTGCCCCATCTCTGGACTGCGCATTAAATGATTTTAAAGAAGTTTGATTATATTTTGCGCAGAAAAGCTTGTATTAATTTGTACTAGGTGCCACTACTATCCGAGAGCTTGTTTTTGAGGTCGCACTTGGACGGGCAGTGCATCAGCGTATCAGCGCGAAGGCTGATTGGAGGTTGCTATATTTCTTTGTTAGACAGTGGAGTTTCCTTGGAGTTTCGTTATAGTTTCGTTTGTTGTACGCCTCAGCGAATCGAACTGGCCCAAGTGGAACAAGTTTTCTGTCCATTTCATGTCTGTCGCCGTTCTTAGCAAGAGCAAACGTGCAGCAGCTTGGTTTGGACACATTCTTCGACGTCTTGACGTAAGAAATGTTGATCGTGCTTTTCCAGTTTTGAATTAGATGCGCAGTCCTGTCGGTGCTTACTTCGCGCCTCAGAGGCGTTGTCGTGATAACCGCGGACACTAGCAGCACGAAGGGTGCAAACGACGTGTTGTGTTTGTGGTGCCTGTGCCACGCAGGTGCGTCCAGGCCGCAATATGCAGGTCAAAGTTCTGAACGCGCTCGAGGACAACTACATGTATCTGCTGGTTGACGACGTGAGCCGCGAGGCGGCCATCGTCGACCCGGTGGAACCGGCCAAAGTGCTGGACGAGGTGAAGAAGCTCGACGTGCGGCTGACGACGGTGCTGACGACGCACCACCACTGGGACCACGCGGGCGGCAATGAGCGCCTTCTCGAGCTGTGCCCCAAGCTGCGCGTCTACGGCGGGGACGACCGCGTGCCGAGACTCACGGAACACGTGACCGATAACCAGGAGTTGCAGGTGGGCAAGTTGACGGTGCGCTGCCTGCTGACGCCCTGCCACACGTCGGGGCACGTCTGCTACTTCGTGCCAGCCGCCGATGGACAGCCACCCGCGGTGTTCACAGGTAGGCATGAACAGTTAGAGCGACTACACTGTAATAACAATCAATGCAGGAAAGTGCCATGACGATCGCGTTGCAGGTCGGTGCAGAGGTGTACGGACTGGACCATGTAGTTCAACCAAGCGCAGTGTTTGCATTTCTGCATCGTACTGAGCAGTGCTTCCTGTAGTACTACTGAATCGTCTAGGGCCATCAAAACAACACAATACAATTCACTCGTTCCTGCCTGTATTTGGTTGTGTCATCTTTTGTAGAAGCCGTCATCATGAGCCTAATTGAAACTTGTGTTTCTTGAGCGGCTTGTGAAAGAAATGATCTTTCAACCTTTGCTCAGATTGCTTCATTTTGCAGCTTTATACAGTTTGTTCTCCTTGTTTTTATTCATTGCGTGAAATGTTGTTTGGAGCCTTATTCTGCTGCCTGTTGGTCACAGTTAGATACGGAGCATTTTGGCCGCGAACAAACTGCCCCATTGCTTGGTCAGGGAAAGAGACAGTTGTGGCTAGTTGTTGTCCAGCTGATGTAGCGATGAACTATTAAAAACATGTTTCAGCTGACCCATGATCCAATGAAATGAACCATGGCAAGTAGAAAATGTATTGGCAATTGACAGTGCTGTGATTTCTCTTTAGAGCTTCAGGTATCACAGAGGTGTGTTCCTGTTATTGGCACTGAGCAATTGTGGATTAGTCAAATGCAGCTTTGTGCTTTGATTCTGGTTAAGAACAGGCATTGGCATAAGCAGTCTTATGTGGTGATACGTGGATGTTGTTTGAGAATCACAACTTCCTGAAGGTCATACCACTGTACTGCTTTGACACAGTTATGGTGATGGTGAATTTTCTCTCGTGTTACACAAATAGTTGGAACTGCGTGTTAGGTTGGTAACAGACTACCTCAACCGCATTTGTTTGTGAGCCCAGTGTACTGGTATGGAGGCCCCACTGCTCCTGGACAAGTGGCGCTATTTGATGCATGGCGCGCGTGAGCAGCGGATATTTGCTTCTTGTGTGAGATAGCTGAAGGAGCAGCAAAATGTTTGCTTCCAGCAGTGTCACCACATTAAACGAAGCTGCTTTTTGCCGAGTGCCTGCTTTGTGCCGAACACACGATTACAAAATGTGTGTTGCAAAAAAACAAATAAACTGAAAGCCACTTCTTGTACGTGACTGGGAGCGCTTTTCATATGACGGGGCGCCCCAGCCTGCAAGTGTGAGCACCTTGGGTGGCTGCACTTGGTTTCAATACTTGATTCTGCATGTAAACAAGATGTCACCCTAAATGGAAGGCGATAAATGAAGTACAAAGCAAGCAGGCGGGCTCTGGGGTTTGCTCTTAGTGGCCATACGTTGACGACAGGCTACACTCTCCCCTATAGCGAGCACCAATGGCAGCTATCACTGGGAAAGCAGCTTGAAAAAAAATTTCTTTTGCTGGCAGACCATGTACTCCTTATTCATGATGGTCGTGTCAGACCTCCCCTGAGGTGCCAGGTGCCAGATATGGGTGCATGTATAGCATTGCTTTATACTCTGTAGGCATCTACGAGCAGGGTCCACGTACAGCTAGAAGCAATATGAAAGGGAACATGGGAGCACGTGTCCTTCATGCTTTCAAATGTGCTGCCACCGACAGGTGATAAGAATCAGTGCTAAAGATACATCCAAGGTAAGCTTGGTCGGCTGCTCTTTCCGAGCACACCCTTGGTGCCACCAATTCTCGTCTTGTGTTGGTGGCACCGCTTTGCACAGCACGGAGGCCAAGCGCTCCCATGTTCCCTTTCATATTGCTTCTAGCTGTACACTGCCGTTAATTTTCTTTACCATTTATTCGGTCCAAATGAGGGTCTGTGCTTCAGCGTAGTCTCCAAACAAGAAAACAAGGCAGGGTAGATGCGGCTGGGGAAGTTGTTCATTATGTGCTGCTATGTGGCTTTCAGATTGACACACATTTTAAAAACAACAGTTTTGGTGCATGCTCACAAATTCCATACACTCAAGCACGTGTACAATGCACGCAAAGAAGTTTTTAGTGCGGCAGCACTCTTTCTGGGAAATGCGTGGTCTAAATGAAAACTGTTTGTTAGATATCATGGAGGTTGGGGGGGTTTTATCATTTATTTATTTTTGTGGCTCATTTCTTCACAATGCATGCAGTCCAGCTTTTGGCATTGCATATGCAGCTCCTCTCCGGACTGTAGCAATTCACAAGATGTGAATTTAGGTGAACTGATACAGAATGTCATTTCGGGCTTGTCTGCATGTGTGCATTGTCCTTTCTGGCCCTGTTCGTAGTGCTGATTTTTTGCTGTGTGAAGTTGTGGACATAGATTTAAGCACACACTCTAGAAAGCATAATCAAACCTTACATACAAAATGTTGGCTTGTTGCACATCGTACTGCTCTTGCTCAGCGCTGTCTCATTCTGCTCTCGTATCACTTCCATTAGAATCGAAATAAAACTTCATCTTGGGCAGCTTTCCTGTAGTATCCCTGTCACTGTCATGATAATAGAAGAGCAGCAGTAAATGCAGTTGTGTGTTCTACTGTGTATTTTCTGTTTGTGTGTGGAGAAGTCTAGAATATGATCGGAGCAAAGCATTCACAGTACCGCCAATGCCATGTCCTAACAGCTGCATTTTTTCATGTCAGCTCCCAGGTGGCAATACATGTATGTCTGGAACTGCAGTGCAACAGGCCTGTATAAGTGTGACGGCACTTTTAGTGGGCAGTTAATTACTGGAGAGCATTCATATTCTCAAACTCAGTTGAACTAGAGGAGTTGTCCCAGGCAGCACAAACCACGGGCCCGACATTGCTACTGTGTTAGCAATGTCTGGCCATATGTGGAACCAGTGCACTGCCACTCGTTCAAATATTAGTTATGGTCACTCCAATATTGGGCCACTCGTTCGTGCTGCCTGGGGTGCTGATGTACAGCAGAATTGTTCACTATCGGGAGGTGGTTGTATGATTGCACCAAGGTCTTCTGATGACTATTAGCAGTTCTGCTAACGAATAACCAAATTTTCGTTGTGTGTTCTGCCTTGTGAATGATGCGCCGCACGTTACTGAACATGTCTATCCACATGGATTGTGCAAAAAGGCTGTAAATGATTTGTAATTGAATTTTTTCTATCATGCAGTTTCAGTTTTGGCTTCAGCTGGCAAAAGGCAGCTGATGTCACGTGAGGTGTACAGAACTGGCAGTATTTATTGCTGCTTTGTTCATTTTGATTCATGTGAATGATTATGCAAGCCTGCCAAAAAGTTAAAACCGCAGAAAATAAATACATAACGATCTCAACTCTTTTCATCACTCATGTGACTAAAGGCATGTGTGATGTCACAACCGTCGCTCAATGGCTGAAACTGGCCCTGCAGAAGAAAAATTTTCAGTTCTAAATTGTTTAGCCAGTGAAAATGAATTCCACATGGTGATTCATGGACGCTATGGTCTTGCATAATATTTTAAAGAAAACAACTTACAAAAATTTTGGTGTCTGTTTATTTAAGACAGCCGTGGGACGTGGATTTACGTAGCATCCAAGCGGGCTAGTTGGTGTATGTTACAGAAATAAATATTGATGAAAACACAAGAGGGTGACAAGGGTAAGCAATTGCTGACAACCGATTATTGATTTAAGCTAACACATGTGGTTCTATATAGGCGTCGGTGGCCAGGCTACTCAGTGGCAGCAAACATCTTGCGATGTAGAGGGCCCGGAAAGTGATAAAAGACAAGTATGGATTTTTGAATAATAAATCAATTAAATATGATAACTCAGAAAAAGAAGGCAGCAATGAGAACTATGAGATTAGGTGTACAGGGCAAGGAAAAGGAAAAAGATGGTTTGGAACTGATAGGCAGGTGGGAAAAAGTGGCTGTGCACTGTAGTCTCCTTCACACACGCACACAAACGCACACTCATTCACACGCATGTGCACACACTCACTCACTCGCACGCATGCAAACACACTCACAGGCAGTGCACACTCTCGCTCACTCACTCACACGCACACACACTCACAAGCATGCGAAGTCATTCGCTTACATGCAGGTGCACACACACTCTCACTAACACGCATGCATGCACACTCGTTCACACATGTGCACACATACACTCACACGCATGCACACACACAGCATGTCAAAAATTCTACGCACGTCTTTAAAACAGCTGGTTTACTCTCATGCAGCGAAGGTGGCAAGCTTTCAATGGATGGAGATAAATGACTGTAGAAGCCTTGGAACTTATTTTGACCTTCTTCAAATTGTGTATTACACAGTGGGAGAGCAGGATGACTGCTACATACCTTTTTTTTCCTTTCTCGATTTACTGCCAGTAAAAGAGTGTGGGAAACCTGGCTTTTCTAGCTGTTCTGTCTGGAGTTGCAAGCTTCTTTGTGTGCAGTGCTCAGTGACTTCCTAACCTTGATGTGGCTATGGCATGTTTGACCGTCTTGGTGTGGGCCGGCATTTGTCACAATCTCTTTTTAAGCTTGGGGGTGGTACATCCAGCAAACTCAGTCCAGTCCCAAGAACAGGACTCTAAAATAATTCTAGAATCTCATCAACAGTGTCCCTGTATATTGAAGGGTCCTGTTTAATGCCACTATATGGTCAACATACACAAAATTTCTCGGAACTGACCATTTGGTAAAAATGCTGTCCAGGCTTTAGTCAACTGCTGAGAGAAAAGTGCTGCTCAGCACATGTAACTTTGGCATGTCATTTTCTTTCATTTTTTTGTATGGCTTATCATGTATTTTAGGATTGTCCGCGAGCAAGATAGAAAACCAGACCTCGTTTTTTGCTACATGAAAATGTACAGCGCTCTTCCAGCATGTCTAGTGAACGGCTGGTGCGTGATGACTGAACAACTGCTTTGGCCAGCAAACCTGATGGAGCTTTCAAATTCGTTCACGTTGGCAACTGGCATGCGATCTATTTCGATATGACTCATCCTCGCCTCGTCCGCTTTATGCATGATTGCGGCCTACGTGATGTCGTGCAATCGAGAGGTGAGTGCACAGGGATGCTCACACCGTCGGTAGTAGTAGTAGTAAGTGGCTTTATTATTATAGAATAAAATAAAAATAATAAAGGAAGCAAAAGATTTTTGCCTGCCCCGGTATCTGCTATAGAAATGAACTGAAGCACCTGAACTGGTGCAGCGGAAATAAAGGGATAGCAAGGAGACGGGAGAAATCAAAGAGGTGAGCGACAGGCAGAAAGGTTTGGTTTGGTTTGTGGGGTTTAACGTCCCAAAGCAACTTAGGCTATGAGAGACGCCGTAGTGGAGGACTCCGGAAATTTAGACCACCTGAGGTTCTGTAACGTGCACTGACATCGCACAGCACACGGGCGCTTTGCTTTTCGCCTCCATAGACCGCCGCCGAGGCCGGGATTCGATCCCGCTCCCTTGGGAACAGTAGTCGAACGCCGTAACCACTGCGCCGCCCCGGCAGGGCAGGGAGGAAGGACCACCGTCGGTATGGTGAATGTGCTTCCGGTGTTATGCAATCTGATGGCAAATATGAAGCAGAGGGGAAGACCTCCCCCGACATCAGTTTTGACAAATTGGAAAGCTCTGAGCTGATGTCATGGAGAGCTCTGGTTTATATATTTTACTTTTGTGCTGAGAGGGTGGTGGATATTTTCCTATTTAAGTGGTACTGCACTGCTTTCCACAGTTGACTTTTCTGCAGCTAGGTGGGCAGTGCCCACACTCAGAAGAGCATCACGATTATGACAGACTGAAATCTGTCTTACTGTATGAGCGGCCAAATGTGACAGTTGATTTTTGATCGTGGCAAAGAAAAAGACTCGAGACCTGGAAAATGTGTGTTACGGGCTTACATAGCTGCGTTAATTTCTATGCAGAAGAGGCAAAGTCACGACTTTCAACAAGTTGATAGCACTACCTGTCTCTGACCAACCAAAATCCAGCTTAAGTGAAGTGACTGTGAGATGCACAAAGGTATGCGAGTGAGTGAGCTGGCTTGGGGCGGACAAACTGGCCTGTCTACTTCAAACGCTTGAGGAGGGTGCGGGCTAAGGATGCATGAGCAAGAGCAAGTGCATACCTTAAAGGGATAGTTAAGGGACCTTACTGTGCAGCAAAATAAATTGAGGCTAGCCATATGCATGTAGAAGAAAGTTATAACAGCCGAGAGACACTCAACACCTGAGAAAGAATTCCAGCGGAAAGGACTGCTTTAAATGTGGTAGTGTGAGTCATTTCATTATGTGGCACAATGTCCATTCCCACACGGTAACACGAGAGAAAAAGGTGCAGGGCCTGTGGCGACAAGATGACAGTGCGTGCCTGTCGCAACGAGCAAGTTAAATGCCGCAAGTAATTGGTAGACAGTGAAACTTAGTACTGTCAGGGCAAGGTCGTCAGTTTAGTCCTAGACACCATAGCGGAGGTAATGGTGTTCCATGAGAGAAGTATACCAAATAGACTCTTCACTCTGCATGGGAGCATAGACCTCTTTTTGGCGTTTGGCAAGAAAGTTACTTTCATGCAGGTGCCCATACCTTTATCCTTCCTCCGAGAATGATCATTGATTTCGAATGTGGACAATGATGGGCCAATACTGTACGCACTTACGGATGAGTTTTTGCTTACCGAGGGTCTAATATCCACTGACGCATAGGAACAGATTCAGGAGCCACCTTTACATGTGGGTAGTGGGGATACAAACCGTTCAAGCTGGCAATAAGCCTGAGGATGCAGATTTGAAACACGAGGTGTGCGACGCCGGCACTATATCACCTGACACCCATCTTGTGAAGGCCAGAGGAAAAGAAAAGGCCGACATGGAAATTCCTATGACTCATAACGATGACTAAGAAAAATCTTGTATGCAGCAACAAAGTAACTGACGAGTCTCTGGCATGCATGACAAAGTGTCAAAAAAGGGAACAGGAGGCATGATTAGGGGGTATGGATTCCTCTACGACACAGGTCAAATACTCTGCGAAAGTGTACAACAGTTGACGTTACTTCAGGCACATTGCAACGCCATCCTTAGTCTTGCACACGAATACCAGTAGTAGGTTCGTCATCTCGATTTTTGCAAAACTAAAGCCCATATCAAATTGAAGGCCATTAAACAACTTGCGTCTCACAAAAAAAGACTTGAGTAACTTTCTTGGTCCGTGCGATCATTGCTAGATCTGTGTCTGTGATTTCCCCACCCGCTGACGCAGCTAACTGGCAAAGAGTGCCGAATCGAATACTGGTCTACTGAGGCTGATGAAGCCTTCAAAGATCTCAGGGCAACCTTTGTGGATGGCCGCATCATCACTCACACTTCATTTGGGAAAGCCGTACGTCCTCCACACTGATACATTGTCAGTTGTCTTTATAGCTCGCGTGGCTCAATTACCTGAGGACGGCTCAGATATTTTGGTCACTTTCACGAGTCACCGATTCACAGAAATGCCAGTGAGATGGGCTGTGATTGAGTGAGAGGCATTCAAGGGGATCTGGAGTTTGAAGAAGTTTGGAACATGGGATTTGGAGGCCAGGTACCTTAACCTGCTCTCGTGCCTTAAATTGCAGTGCCACAGGGGGCGAAATCGACACTCTGGGTGTTAGGGCTTCAAAGCTACAATGTGGACATTCGACATTGCCGAGGCAGCAGCCTTGATAACGCTGGTGTGCCTCGTCTTTCTGATTCCTTGATTCCTTTTTGGAAGAAAGCTCAACTCTGACTTCATAGTGCCTGCTCTGGAGATATGACCTTGGTACTATGTGCACAACAGTGCCTTGACATTGTATATACTTTGAAGGGCATTACTCATCAAACATCCAGAAGTGCTGTGTGTGTGTGCTCTTGCATGGTCACAAACTTTTGTCTGTTCATTGCTTGCACATATACGTGCATCTGGACACATACTTACTGAACCTTATTTGTGTTGAACTCGGTTAACCTTTGAATTGTTTAACTGAGTCTAGGAGGGGAGGTGTGTTGTTCAGCATGTCATTTTCTTATTTTTTTCATGTATCTTGTCATTTATTACGGTAGTGTCCACGAGCAGACAAGAAAACCAGACTTCATTTTTTGCTAAATATACAGCGCTCTTCCAGTGTGTCCAGTGAACGGCCAGGACATGGTAACTGAACGATCGCTCCAGTCATCCAATCTGTTTTGATATGACTGACCATCGCCCCATTCGCATTGTGCATGGTTGTGGGCTACGTGCTGTTGTGCAATCAATTGTGAGTGCACAAAGGTTCTTGCACCGTCGTTATTGTGCATGGCTACGCAATGTCATGCAGTCGGATTGCAAATACAAAGAGGAGGGAAAAATCCCTGCCATCATTTTTGACAAATTATAAACCTCCAAACTGATGTCATGGAGAGCTCTAGTTTATATCTTTTAACATTCACGTGCATGCAGGATGGTGGATATTTTTCTTTTAAAGGGCCATCACTGCTTTTCATTGTCAGCTTTTTTTGGACAAGGTGGGCAGTGCCCGCACTCGAGTAGATTGATTTTAGCTGACTTGCCTTATTATAGTATATATATATATATTTATCACTTTTGTGGCCCTCTACAATGTTACGTATATCGCCTCTGATTATCCCGGGCACTGTTTGCCTATGTACCGTGCGCATTTACTTCAATGAAAAAAAAAACCTGTTGTCATTGAGCACTTGGCCACATCACTCGTGCCCCTTACTATTGTATGGCGTCACCACTGAAGGCCATTAAAGGGCGATTCCTGGGGTTTATCAAGATTAGCGCAGGCTCATGGAAGTTTTTGTTTGTTTTTTATCATTTCCACCGTGTTTGGCAACCATGTGGAAATTCATTCTTGCACAAATATGCTTTAATGTCTGCCGGTCTTGTGGCCCCAGCTCATGTGATTTCTAAACAAGATAAATTCGTCAGTTGTGTCGAATATTGATTAGCGGAATTTCATTGGGTCAAAGAGAATGTCGTCTACGCATGTGCAGTTAACTGTAAAAGTTAGACTTGTCCCTTTTCTTTGATGGCACTGAGCATGAAATCCTCGCACATATGATTAAAAAATGCAAAACAAAAAACTTTAATATACTGTCAAGGCTTTGAGCACAGTGTCATGGTGAAGACACTGCAGTGGCTTTGAAATGCCGAAATTGTGCTCCATCAGGTGCTACACCTGGTCACGCAATAAAGATAGGGAGGTCAACTAGAAAGGTGGATCTCGGAACAGAGCAAAAACACAGGTTTACAGAGTAATACTAATTATTGCAATAGGCAGTGTTAGTATTACTTTGTTATAGGGTCTTAGTAATAGGTTCTGGATCCCCCTTAAGAGCAATATAAAAGTTGGTACAATGTTGCGGCTTCTGGTGGCGATTGCATGATGGTACATATTTCCCACCCGTGGTAGTGGTGTGGTCTTAAGAGAATTTCAAATTTTTTTTTTTCTAAATAACATATGTTTTCTATAAAATTTGAGATTTTTAAAATTTCAAGATTAGGCAAAATTTTCACTTGTGGAAAATTTGAAAGAGCTGGTGATTATGTTTGATGGAGGTCAGCAGCCATATTTGATTACCCGACTAATAAGATAGCAGTGCGGAGTACTACTTCATTGCCAACTTAAAGTACACGATTACTTTTGGGAAGAAGTTGCTCATAATGAGATATATTGCTTAGGCATAGTAATTTATTCACTCAAGCTCCTGCCTATGTATCATTTTCTTTTTTTTTGGTTTAGCAGAGTTACCTTAACTGACCTAGATAATACCAGGTTAGTAGGAGGAGTGGCCTTGTCTTTTATCAGTGAAGGACACTGCTGATAATTCCTGCATGCTTTGTCAACCTTTCTTATCTGTTGCATGTGACCAGATAGGCTGTTACTTGCTAAAGTTAAAATGGCTAAAATGAAGAACAGTAACATGGGTGTAGCCGAGCTGATGTTCTTGGTTGCTGACTCTTGTTGGATGTGCTTTCAAGGGATGAAAAAAAAAAAAAAAAGGATATTGTATAGTACAGTAAGCTTGTAATAAATTAAACTTGATGGGGACCAGAAATATATCTGAAATGTGTGTTTTTTTTTTTATTGAGGAGGGGCCTTTTCATTGTGTCCACTATTTCACTCTCTGTTTATATTCTGCATGATTTGTGGTCAATTTGTGGTATGTAATTTCCTCTTTCTTGATTGCAGATATTAACTCAAGCTTGTTCTCTTATTGACATTGCTCTATTTAGCTCTTAATGCCGTGTGCATAATTTTACTGTGAAAGCACTACTGCTCCCCCTTCCCTCTCTTATTCCCACAGTCTTGGCTCGGTCCTTTTGGGGATGTCCCTCCTCCCCAAATTATTACCTTAAGTTACCTTGGTCCCCTCTTGAAAAAGATTCCTTGCTATATGACTGATGGATAAGTTAAAGTAGCCTAGAAGTTGCACAAAGAACTGTATAGAGTAGCAAGAGTAATCGGCATGATGAGAGAGGCACTAGCGAAAAGCAGTTAGACATTCTGCCGTTAGCAGAGGGGGAAGTTACAAAGCTTTAGTAGCAATGAAAGAGGAGAAAGCAGCTGGTGTGGGTCAAGTAACAGCAGGTCTTTTGAAGGACGGCGGGGAGATTGTGGTAGAAAAACATGCCACCCTGCTTACATGACGCATTTACAACCTTGAATGTACCGAGATCTCGGAAGGACGCTGACATTATCGTAATCCATAAGAAAGTGCCACCAAGCACTTGAAGCTTACAAACTGATCAGCTTACTCTCCATTGCATACAAGATAATAAGGTAATCGATAATAGAATCGGGTCATTCTTAGGATCAGCAAAACTAAACATTAAAATCAGTCAACCAAAGAACTGTACAGGCTGTCATAATGCCTGCTTGGCAGTATGTCATACTCACACTAGGAATCAGGTGATAGAGAAATGCACTTAATTTAACCAGTTTCAACATTCAGCCTGCACAGATTATGAGAAAGCCTTAGTCTCAGTCGAAACATTTGGCAAAAAAAAGTAATAAAATCTCGACAAGAAAGTGTCAGGCAGGGAGACTGAATATTTATTTACAGGAGGTATTGAGAGACTTGGACTGGAAATAGTAGAAAATAAGGGTTAATGAATACCTTAGTAATTGCATTTTACTGATGATGTTGCATTAATCAGGGGAAGAGTTGCAAAGCGTGATTAATGACCAGATAGGCAAAGCAGAATGGTGGGCCTAACATTGACTAATTAAGCAAGGAAACTGCATGAGAAATGGGAAGAGAGGACAAGAAGCAACAAACGCAGCATCGAACTTGCCACTGAGTATTTGAAGGGGCAACGCTTTAAATACAGAAAGCATACAGCACACACACAAAGTAACCAAGCAAAAAAACGTCAATACAAAATGAAAAATGATCACTCCGGCCTAGTGCTCCATATCTGAGTAGCCTATCTTTTTCTTGGATAAGCGAAGCGAAGGCGCGCTCTAGCATTTATCACCTCTTTTGTAGATGTCAAGATATTTACACAGTTCTCGCGGTTGGCTAGCATACATGTGAAGGACTTTGTACCGTTAAAATGAAGATTGCACTGGGATATTGTCACATACTTTGTTAGTTCGATTCTCTTTTCTATGTTCACATCGTCTGCATGCTCTCTAAATCCGTTGCTTAAGGAGCCTGCGCGGCACCACATGACAGGAGGAACTTAATAAATGACTTTGCTCCCGCATTCTACAGTGTCTTGTGCCTCATGTCACACTGTTCCAATTTTTGCTGCTCCTGGTCACGTTTCTGCACAACCTGCGTAGTTAGGTACAGAAATACAAGACGCATATCGCCTCATTCGATAACCTTCTTCAGCCGATCGCTAGCGTCATGAACATAGGGAATTGTCGCTTTTCTGGCAGAGCTGGTGGTTTGTGCTGTTGATGATGGTTTTCGGAACTTTACCTGAGCTTGGGCTTCAACACCTTCGAACATGCAGCGGGGGCACGAGTTGTTCAGGGCATTCCTTAAGACACTCACAGCTAATCCAAGTTTCACAATTTTGGAGCCACAGGAGAATGAGACAAAAAGCCCTTTTGTGAATGCGGATACTGTTTCCAACAAAGGTGCTTGTCTGAAAATAAGCCTGGTATTCAGGACGTGGAGTTTGATCTTTTCAGGTGTTTCCTTGGTGACTTCAAAATTACCCACCGAAAATGTCGGAAAACAGGCTGTACAGCTAGGTGGTCAACTTTATTGAGAAGCCGCTTCCCGAGTTCCTAAATATGACCGACAAACAAAAAAAAGCTATCAAAATTGCTGTCTTTTGGGACCTTGTTCAGTACTAACCTCAGTCTTCTGTAGCATGAGGTTGCTTTGCAAAGGCGCTTTGAAGAAAACTAATTGGTATTTCTCGCCTTCCTCCGCAGGTTTGGAATTGGGAATTTTGCAGCAAAGTACAGAACAAGAAGTCACCTAGCTTGTTTGTTGTCAAATTATGCACATTAAAAACGAAATGTGTACTTGCAAGACACAACTGCCTATATAATCCTTGAATTGTCAAGTCTTCGCAGACTGTTTCAAAACTTGGTCCAAGTTAGCTGAAACACCCTCCGTGAGGACGAGGGAAAATGCAGCTTCACTATTTCGGCTAGGGTGTATCTTAGATCTTACCAAAAACTTGCCCTTCATTTTTAAGTTATCATGAAAAGAGGCGGTATGGCGAATACCGATAGCTTATCTACACCGTACTTATCCGCGATAACGAAGCGTCGATCGGCTTATTGGAGCACCTTCCTCATCTGCGCGCCGATCGCGAGCGCCTACAGCCTGCGAGCTGTTTGTTCAAGATCATTGTTCAGGATGATTGAGAAATACCGTGGCTACTTGTAACCTGCCGGACCGCAATTAATTGGTGTTTCCTGTCGAGCGCCTTTGTGGGCTGCCGTAATCGGCGAGCGCGACATGTCGGTCGCTTTGTCGCTGCTGCATTCGCGGAGGACATCCGCTGTGAAGGACGCCGAGTGTCTTCTTGCGCGTGCGAGCGATATCATATGAAGTGCCACCGAATGCGCTCGGAGTAGGCGCGGCCTGTTCTCGCAGTAATTGGCGGACGGTTTTTGAGAAGCTATAGCAGGTCTCCCTGGGAATTAAGCGCCACGTGCTTGGACACTGGACACACCACCCTTCGTCCCTCCTGCGTTGTTTCTGGAAGCACCGACATGCGCAGTAAATCGGGGCATGCAGCATTATTTCTTTGTCAGACTTCCATAATGCGTTCACATGGCATTTGCAGGGAACTGCCACGTGTATATATAATTAAGTGTATTGCTTGCGCATGAAGTCACCAACGCAGCGGCCGACGAAGCACGACGCGCAGAGAATTGCTACAAGATGGCGACCGTAATGACAAAAGTAGACTTAAGCGCCGTGCGAACGTTTAGACTACCGTGTGTTACGATGTCTACGCGTCTCTTCGCCTAACGCAGTTGGAGGGCCCTGATTAATCTAGATGACCCGGCTCTCTTTATAACATGCGGCATACCAGCGCACATTAAAAGATCTCGGCGTACCTCGTGGAAACGCCATCTTGTAGAGCGCGTACCATGAAGGCATTTCTTTTTGTACCGAGATTTTAACGGCCGATGTTTTGATTCAGGCGTGTCCGAAAATATCGAGACCGGATATTTCAAAGTATTGGCTATATCGAACGTGTAGGTTGCCCCTTTGTAAATTGTGCATTAAATTTGAGCGCCGCGCCTCCTGCTGGTGTGCGTGTCTTAGCGGCGCTCATTGATCACTTTGAAAGTGCGGATACTGGTAGGCAGCTGCTCCTTAATCTTTAGCGCCATGAAAACGCTTGACGGGATGAGCACGACCTCTGCATGAAGGTGGTGGCTTTCGGTCTCTCGTACCCATCTTTCCACGATCCATATCGGTTGTTATACGGTGACGTCAACCTAACGGCTGCCATCGCTTGGCAGGCTTCGCTGCCGAAGGCGTTGTGGAATCCATCCGGGCCTTAAGCTAAGTTAGCGATTGTTATATCTATAATCTACTGGTAACAGAACCACGTACATCTTACCATACAGGGTGTTTCATCTAAGATTTTACCTATTTTTTAAAAATAGGTCAATTAAGTTTTATTGTCGATTCTTTTTTTAGCTGTTGTATTAAGAGTAGAGAAAAATCAGGAGCCTTAAAGGGTACTAATTAGCTTAAAAATTAACTAAGATTAACTAATTAACTTTTTCTTTATACCAGCTAGAAGCTACTTTTAAATTGCAACAGTCAGCTACCGGTGTGAGAATGCCAAATGGTATTTTAAACGACAAGAAACGTGCATTTCTTAAGGACTGCAGCACTGGCAATTCTGGCCACTTTCGACGCACGAAAACGAAACCTAGCAGACGAAGCGCGGAATTGTACGCGCCCACGAGTGACGCAGTCGTGACGTCGCCGGACGAATCAAGCCGCCTGAAGGCGGCTGCTGCCGCTCGTGAAATACTCGTCTGGCGCTGCGTCATCACATCCAGTGGTGCGATATCTGTGCATGTACTGCTTTTCTTTTTATTTTACCCTCTGGGAGCCAAAGCTTGTAGTCAAGAGGGAGGGCTGATTTGCCCATACCATCAGCGCTACGCCCGCACCATGACAAGCTTCGCCCGCAATGCGTTGGTGATATCTCAAGATCCTACCAGACCATGACGCTGCTCCAGGCGCGTATTTCGCGGGCGGCAGCGGCCGCCTCCAGACGGCTGGTTTCTCTCGGTGACGTCACGGCTGCGTCACTCATGGGCGTGCATAAGTGCGCGCCTCGACTGCTAGGTTTCGTTTTCGTGCGTCGAAAGCGGCCAGAATTGCCAGCGCTGCAGTCCTTAAGAAATGCGCGTTTCTTGTCGTTTAAAATACTATTTGGCGTTCTCACACCGGTAGCTCCCTGTTGCAATTTGAAAGCAGCTCCTAGCTGGTATAAATAAAAAGTTAATTAGGTAATCTTAGTTAATGAATAAGCTAATTAGTACCCTTTAAGGCTCCTGATATTTCTCTACTCTTAATACAACAGCTAAAAGAAGAACCGACAATAAAACTTAATTTTCCTATTTTTAAAAAATAGGTAAAATCTTAGATGAAACACCCTGTAGACAGTTGCTATGGTTTCATGGCACCGTCCGTCGCGGCTTCGATGCGAAACAGGTTAGACCTAGCAACGCTTAGCGAACGGCGCGCCGCCAGCACATCGCTGCAAGAAACGCGGCTCTAGCTTGGGCTGTGCATCTTCGCTGGTGCTGAGGCTACAGAACTGCTTATTTATTGCTATTTTTATATCAGAATCAACGATGCTTTGAAATATTTCTTGATCGCCTTGGAGTTCGGTGCATCTGGGTTCGACTGTACCGTCACGTTTGTTGCGCATGCGTGATGTTCCTGCCAGTGACTTGAGTCTTCCTGTCCTTCGACGCTTTGTTTAGGACGGCATTGGGGTCATGGGCAAACCCGTGCCTTGGGTAAATCCAAGGGCGTTTTGGTTTTTTTCCTTGGTGCAACGAATGAAGGATATCGCTCATCACCAGAAGGCGGCGCTGCTAGGAAGTGGGGAAGAAGCCGTTTGCACGATTTGGTGTTCAGTGGTTCGAAATTTCGTCCGAAATGGATCTACAGGGGCAGATACAGTTGCGTCGCTCGTCAGCTGCATCTTTTGTCGTATGCGGCATCTACCTAGTTCTTCCGTCGCAGTTTCCATCCGATGGAATGTTGTCCAAAATTTCGCGAGTGTTGTGGGATTGACGCGACTGGTGTGAACTTAATCAGAACCTTGTTCTCAGAACTGTGCGAACAGTATACAGCCAGCTTGATGTTGACTATTTACTTCGGGTGTAGTATGCATTCAGTACTGCTTGTGATCAGCGACAGAGGCTCGACAGCCATTACTAAAATTACTCTGACCAGATGCTTTGGACACTCCGTGGAAGAGGTGGGCCCACGTGCTGTCCGTTAACCTTTCTTTGTCGAAAAAATGTTCACCTGAGAATTTTTTTCATTCAGCACTTTTCGCCAAAGTGATGGCGCTGGTCGCCTATACCTCCCGCCATGTCTTTTCTTTTTCCTGCTTCTTCAGTGTAATGTGATGTTACCAGAGCACGGTACCGCATGGCGTCGTACGTTCAGCGCGGCGAAAATCAACCAGTAGCGTGCACTTTACGAGCCATTGCGCATTTTGCATGAGCTGGGTCAAGGCGACATTCGCGGCGATTGTGTCGTTGTTAAGCACGACAAAAACAAAGCAAGAAAAATTACTAGGGACTTTAGCGACTAAAGTAGTGGAAGGCAAAAGCCCGAGTGCAGCATTCTGCTATGCAACTGACACTAATTAGTAATATATAATTGTATAAAATAATTAAGCTGTTAACTTACTGAATAGCAATTAAGTAGGGAACTATTTAATAATTATTTATTGTTAACGAATTGTGTAGTTAGTTATCAATTGTTAATTGACAATTAGTAATTGATCATTGATTGACATATGGCCATATAAGCCACGCATTCGCGCATACTGTGGTAGTGCTCTGTGATTGGTCGAGACCTCTATGACGTCATCCCGCCTCGGCCAATCAGAACGCCGCTAAAGCGGGACACATTTTGTCCGCGACAGCATGAGCCATTAAAGGCTTTCGCCTTAATAAAAAAAGAAACTTGGTGTTTTTGCAGGCGACACGCTGTTCGTGGCCGGCTGCGGCAAGTTCTTCGAGGGCACGGCCGACCAGATGTACCGCGCACTCGTGGAGCGGCTGTCCAAGCTGCCGGACGACACGCGCGTCTTCTGCGGCCACGAGTACACGGTGACCAACCTGCTGTTCGCGGCCACCGTCGAGCCCAACAACGAGGCCGTCAAGAAGAAGCTGTCGTGGGCGCGCGACCAGCGCTCCCGCAAGGAGCCCACGGTGCCCTCGACCATCGCCGAAGAGCGCAGCTTCAACCCCTTCATGCGCGTCCAGGAGCCGACCGTGCACCAGCACGCGCACCTGGACGACCCGGTCTCCACCATGGCGTTCCTGCGCAAACAGAAGGACCACTTCCGCCCGGCAGCTTGACTCTAGCCCCTGCTTCCCTTTCGCCCCCTTAGTCTCTCTCCTTGTGTGTGTATTCATTCGCCTGTAAACGCCAATACAGCTCTGCTTTTGTTATTGTTATGAGTTCTTACTTTCTTGAGCACCACGAACTAGTCGCTATAGTTTAGAGTTCGCTCGTTGTAGATCAGTTGGAGCGCAAGGGAGTCACAGGAAGTCTCGCTTCAAAAGAGTCGTCGCCGTGCAACGAGCTTCTCACAGAAGCCGCCAGGGCACCATTAGGCACTATTTATTTTGTACAAACACGTATCAAAATAACGCCCAGAGCAACTGATATATTTTTACACTTCGCAAAATGCAGTTATCTAGACACATCGTTGTAAAATAAAATACATTTACTAAAAACAATGACCATGTTCTAAACACAGCGATTTTGTCCGCCCTGCTGGTCACCATGTGCAGCGTTTGCGACTCGGCTAGCCGTCATATAGCCACCATAACTCGGTGTCCCCACGTCTAGTACCACGTCCCCACCGCCGCTCTTTTCTCGTTCTGTCCACAGTGGTTATCGGCGAGCTTATATTTTGGTGCATTTTGGTCTAACGATTGATAACCATACTGTGCTAATGTTCTGTCCGTCGTTTCGACGTGCGAGCTGCGAGCGTGTTTTGCAAGTAATCAATAATCAAAACTAACCTAGCTGGAATACTAATTTCATGCGATAAAAGCTAGTGTATTTAAGACCAAAATAATTTTATTGAATGAAGTTTATTTGGCGACTCAGAAGTTAAGCGCATTGAAAACGAGAGTACTCTCTTCACCCTTCAAGGGACGTCGCGGATCTCCTTTTGCTAGGAACTTCCTTAAACTTCCTTTCCTAAAGGACTGCCGCTTGATACGGCACGCATCTCCCTCGAGATAAAGACCTTGGGTGAAGGGAGTTGAAAGGAGTTCAGCCGTGCCCGTGTGACAGGGGCATTAAATGGTCCCTTAAAGGGAGTTACAGAAGTGCCTATCCAGTGCTTGCATTGTGTAGACCAGATTCCACTAAGCTTGCATGCCTCGCAATAGTCCTCAAAAGTAAGTCGATAATTTGTAATTATTTAAAAATGCCATTTTCGCACCTCGCGGCGGCCACGGGCGCCTGTCTTTAGCGCGAATTCCGCTTCTGAGCATCGTAAAACCCGCATGATCTCAAGGGGAATGGCCTGTGATTGGCTCGCCAAAGACCGCAGCCAGAAAGCGGGCGGTCCGATTGACGCAGGTTGCTGGTCGACCTGAACCAATCAGGGTTTTGCGCACTACCTGATTGTGCATCTAAGCTCCTGTCGCCGACGCTGGGCTGCCATCAACGGCGGGAGCATATTTAGGGCTAATCTTTAGTTAAAGGCGCGAAACACTGACACGAGAAAGGAAGGCAGGACTGGGGCGCCTTTAAGCAGATGAACGGATAGCAACTAGCCTAGACAGAAATTATTTTAAGCTATCACGATCATGACTGTCCCAGGTCGCCCTTATTATTTGTGATGTTGCGAATAGCCGATGGAACAAAGAAGCCTTGCCCTTCTTTGGTTGGACCATGGCGGGAAAGCAAGCGAAGAACAAAAAACGAGTCAGAATTTGGTTGTTTTTCTCGTTCGGCCCACTTTATTAGTTCAGAAGGAAAAATAAGGGGGGGGGGGGGGGGGGGCTGTTTTTAATTACCGATATCACTGCTGCTATACATTAGCCTCGGCGGAACTGGCTGTATACACGGAAGTAGTGGCGTCGCGAGGGGTGTGCAGCTGGGCAATGAGCGGGAGGAAGAGGCCAAGAGCGAAATGAATTTTATGTAAAGACACGACAAGGCGCGCATTTGTGCCTCTAAGACACTGACTGGCAAGTGTGATCTCGTAGAACGAATTATTCTGTTTTTCAGGAGTGCTTGAAAACAAGTGTCTTAGTTTATGCCAGAGACTCCGCGCCATTTTAACATTCGACCGGGCCTGTGTACGTATGTGTACCCGAAACACCAGCATTAACCCGACACCGATCGGAAACCCTTGCGCGGGTCCGTGTTAGACGACACCACCGCCTCTTTTTGTGTATGTGCAGTTCACTCTCCTTTCCCAAGCGAGGACCGCTGGCAGTATCTCTCCGGTAGCCTTTTGTCTTGTTCATTTATATCCCGTCTTTCTCGTTCATCGGTTCCAACTCGCACTTTCAAAACGTCGGAAGGCACGGAATGCCTGTTGCTCAGTGGAATGGCAAGTCTGATCAATACAGAGGAGGTACAAAGGTAGTTGCGATCTGGTGCTAAAATACGGGGGGGGCGAGAAGGGGGGGGGGGGGGAGAGGAGGAGGCGCCGCTGCGGGGGACCCTAGCGACGCCACTGTACGTACAGTGGCGTCGCTAGGGTCCCCCGCAGCGGCGCACTCGTCTTCCGTACGGAAGTAAAGCCCTATCTTGAAGAGTGCGCGAGCAAAGCTGTAATGTTACATCATCATCATCATCAAAACTTTATTTCCACCGAAGTGAAACTCCTTTTTTGACCCCCAGTACGCAGGCCTAAGGGAGCCCTACTCAGGAGCCTCGCAAACAAAGGTCTGGTGAAGACACATTGTTGCTTCACGGCCTCAGCCACCAGACGGATGGCGTGTTGCTGTTGAGCGCGGTTCTCGCTCCGCAGTAAGGTCTCCCAGGCTTCTATCTTTTATCTTTTGCTCGGCGCCTGGGCTGCCAGCACATTCCCAAATTACGTGGTCGAGAGTGCCCCTCTCCCCGCATGTTATGCAATACTGGTCTTTCTCCTCTTTAGAGATTGTCATGTATACCCAGAAGGGGCTTATATGATTTTCCCCTTGTCGTTTTCTCCACGCAATTGCCTCCTCGTTTCCGAGGAAACGGTCTGGCGGCGGATAGACCTTCCTGCTCAGCTTATAATGTTCCGTGATCTCGTTGTATGAAATCAAAGCTATCTTTCATGTCTATTCGAGAGGGCTGCTCTACGGCCGCCCGGTGATAGAGAGCTCGGGCAAGCTCGTGTGCAGCCTCATTTCCTGCAATAGACTTGTGCGCTGGAATCCATATTATCTCTATATTACGTTCTATCGGCCTCGCCTCGAGGACGCGTTCGGCCTCTTCCGAGATTCTTCCTTCCCCAAAGTTCCTCACTGCATTTTTGCTGTCACATAAAATTGTCCTGGCCTTGGTACCGACGCAAGCGAGCGTTATCGCCAACTCTTCCGCCGCGCTGGCATCTCTCGTGCGGCTCGAAGCCGCTACCATTGATGCTACCGCCCCGTCGACCATCGCAGATACAGCCGCCCCGTGCTGTCCGCACACCGCGTCTACATAAGCCACCTGGTCTGCCGGTCGCTTCCTCATCTTTCTTTCGTACATATTGTTACGTGGCAAGGTTAGTGCACGAAGGTTAGTCCAGGATGACGCAGTACACAAAGCACAGAATCACAGCAGCGTTAACCTTCTTCTAGCACTGAACGTTGCTGCCACTTTGTCGTCTTCTGTGTCACTCCTCCTGATCGTTGTCTTCTTTTACGTCCAGCGATGCAGGGCATATATGTCACAATATGAACAGTGCTACTGAGACGTGTGTAGGAGGCAGTCGTGGGACGGCTGTGCTTATTGTGCTGTTTTGATACAAATACGGTTTTGTGCGCCATGCTGCGCCCAAGGCATTAAATTGACCGAAATTGCTCTTACTTAATTGTGTAAAAATGGCCGAGCAAGCACGACCCGATTTATTTTTGCCTTTCATGTCGCGGCTTCCGTGGGTGTCCGAGCATTAGAAATAGTTTGGGATAGTGATTGCTATTCATTCGCGCCACACTTGTTCTATATATTCGATCAGTGTTAATATTCAGAAATCATGGGATCTTTTGTTTTGTTTTGTTTCTGTTCTCACGGCCAGCCATCCTGGATTTCAAGCGGCGTGCACTGGCTGCAGTATTTCATAACTGTCACGACAGTTAATGGCTCATCTTTTTATTATTTTTTTTTTGCCCCCAAGGTCAGAGGCATTACAGAGGGGAGTAGAGGGTACAAAACGTAATAACAAGCAAATAGAAAATAACGCAGACAAGTCAGTCGACAACATATACAATACTGGCTATGGCAGTACGAAAATGATCAATGTCTTCAATGCTGGCGATCGGAGCGGGAAGGTGGTTCCAGTCCTTGGAGGTACGAGGGGTGAAAGACTAGCAGCATGTTTGTGTCCTGAATAAAGAAATCCCAACATTGTGTTCATGATCCAGTCGAGAAGAGATATATGAAGGTGGGGGAATGAGTGCGGTACGAATCTGGGGCCAAGTGTGAAATATTTTATGAAAAAAAAAAAAATGCGCGAAAGTTTACGACGAAACGCCAAAGAAGGGAGGTTTAAAATGCGCTTCATTGGTGAAATACTAGCAGTACGATGATAGTTGTGCAGGATGAAACGAGCGGAGTTATTCTGAACCATTTCAAGGGCGTGAGATAGGTTGGCACAATGTGGGTCCCAGATGGACGCAGCATATTCTAGTTTAGTACGGACTAGTGTTTTGTACAAGATGAGTTTTAGAGAGCTAGGGGCGGAAGAAAATTTACGATGGAGATAACCGAGCATGCGATTAGCATTGTTAATTATCGTGTTAATGTTAAGTGACCAAGTGAGACTTCGTGGAATCGACGTGTTCGGTAATGTTATTTGGGGAAGAAAACGGTGCTTTGGCACCATCGAGAGTCATTACGGCGCCACTAGCGGGCACTGCGACGATAGGAGTTCTGGACGTCCGAAAAGTTCGATCAGTGGCATAGTTTCGGTTTCTTTTAACTGCACCCAATCACGCTTCGGCGATCGGGCGCGCGCTTCGGCCAGTCGCGCCATCTCGAACACTGCTTGACGCCTCAAAGCTTTTATTAAGGCTAGAGCCTTTTATTGCCTCATCCTTGTCAACAAAAGTGTCACGATTTTGCGGCGGCCCTGATTGGCCGAGACGGGATGACGTCGTGGAGGTCTCGACCAGTCACAAAGCAGCATCACAGCATGCTCGAATGCGTGCCTTAATATGGCCATATGCCAAGCAATGACTAAGTAATTATCGATATATAAATAATCACTGCAATACCTAATTAATATCTAATTACTAGGTTATTGTTCAATCCATCACTAATTAAACATTACTTAATTACCAGTTTCTTAACAATTATAAATTGTACCCTAATTATTAGTTACTATATAGCGCCAGTTGCGTACCTAATTAATAATTGCTAATTGATGCCGCGCACCTGGTAAAATCAACCACACAACAGTAAACATAGAACAACTGCGAAGAAGGAGCGCGATCTCGTCGCTGCCAAGCATAATTCGCTGAATAAATGCACTCGCAGAATGTGAGAGTAGTCGCTCGCTTTACTCGAAGCAGCATTCATCGCTACATGCGTAACAGTCGCGTAGCAGAATGCAGCACTCAGGCTTTCGCCTTTTATCACTTTGGTCGCCAAAGTGTCATCGATTTTTTTTTATTTGTAGATGTCTTCTCGCTTAGAATGCGTGACGTCTAAGCATATTGCCCACGCTCGTATCTACGTGCTTCCAGTATACGCTGAAATTGCGCGCTGGTCACGCGCCGTTCCCTCAGTATCGGTGTTGGCACGCTGCTCAGTATCCTCGAAACGTGACGGGGCTGACATAAGCTGGTACCATTTCTGCGTTACATTGCGAATAGGTTTGTGGAGGCCTTTATGGTTTTAATGATCTGACCGCAGACTCTCAAGTTGCTCCAACATGCTGACATGCCTGCTACGAAATGATTCCATTTCTGCTCCTCAGCTGCTATTCTTTTGGCCGCGTCCCGCTACTCTGTGCCCGATATACGATTTTTGGCTGCTGTTAGTGTTGTAGTGGCCAGTGATAGCATTATTTCGATGCGCGTCTCTCATAGCTTGGTCGCTTTGGAGCTTTAAACCGCATGAACCAAGCTAAATCCTTTATATTTGTTTCATGACGTCCTGGTCGTGATGACATAAGAGCTATATACAGCCGAGTTGTATGCGTGACTGATCCGCTCTGATTGCTTTTCGTAAACGTCACGTCAAAGTTGTGGTGACAAAACAACATCTTTTCGAACCTTTGAACGCTGGTACTGTTATTTCGTTATATTCATTTTGGTTCTCTCTGGACAGGAATTTAACGGTGAGTGAAAACGGAACATTTCGACAGGTTTTCTGATGAGCTAGGTGGAAAAAAAAAAAAGAGAACAGTCAGGACCTCTACTAGACGTTTATGTATCGGCTTGGCGACTTCCTGCTAGGCCTTATGCTGGCTCAGCACACGATTTTTCATGGTCGGTTTGAAGCGCGCGCATTTCCTTAGAGCATACAGGAGAGTCGACGAGGCGACTTCGCATGCGTTAGTGCGTATCTGCAGGATCTCAATCGCCCGGAGCGCTTTCCTGGGCCACCGCCGTAACCTCTTGTTGACCTTTGTCTCGACGAGCCTTGCATGTAAAAGTGGAACGGCCAGTCATTGATTTTAAGTTCCCCACGTTGGGCGCCAGATTTGGGGCTATTTCATCAGATCGGCGCGCTTGGTTGGATGGGGTATTTTTTTATTCCCGGTAGTGCGAACAGGAAAAGGTAAGCGTGCGTAGTAGAAGAGTTGAAATACTCGGAATAGCTGCGCCGGCAGGGTTTCTTTCGACGTACATTGTCTAAACATCGGTGTACTATTCATTTGAAAAGGAAAGCCAACCTTCACGGAAAAGGCCGGCAAATTCTGAAATATTGAACAACCTTAAAGCTGAGCTGTCATATAGCATGAAATTGGCTAGTCAACATTATTTTAGTGAAAGCCTTCGACTGTTTATAAAGAAGAATCGCAGAAGTTCTGGAATCATATTCGAGACACTCGTAGGTCTATTGACCAGCTTCTTTTAACGAAAATGTCACATGTCATGACACTATTGCTGAACATTTTAACAAGTATTTCCACCCCGTGTTTTCTAAAGATGATGATCCCGAATTCTAATGTGATCCATCGGATGATAATGAAATTTGTTTCCTGTAAAGGTGTGCTGGAAAAGTTGCTACAATTAGATCCCAAATTTTCCGTTGGCCCCGACAATGTCCCGAACGCATCTTTTTAGAAGTTTAGAAGAAGTTTGTTTATTCATGAAAACAGGTATTGCATAAATAATACCGCTATTAAAATAAAAGCCGCTATTCAGAGTCATTAGCGCATTTCTGGACCATTATTTTTCTTGTGTCACTATCATCCTTTTCGCTGCCTCCCGAAGAAAGGAGTCATGCTTTATGCGAGCAACCATCGTCCTATTTCCCTTACGTCTGTAAAATGCTTACGCATGTTGTCGCTAAACATATTCATTATGTATTAAACAGTAACGCAGCTTTAAACCCCTGCCAACATGGTTTCAGGAAAGAATTTTCTACTAGTACACAGTTAGTTACGGCCATTCATAATTTTAGCACTATACTTATTTACCCAGACTGAGTAGAATCAGACTTTCTCGATTTTATTAGAGCTTTTGACAAGGTTATGCACAATAAATTGCTTTTCAAGCTTAAAATAACCAGAATTCCTTTAGCCTTAAAGAACTGGATTGCCGATCATTTAATGATGCAAATTTGTGCAGATTAATGACGCCTGTTCGTCGCATCTTCCTTTTTCCCTGGCTATTCCTCAAGGAAGCGTATGGCCCTTTACTGTTTTTAGTATATGCTAATTATATAGTATCTGCCATTAATACAAGCGTTAATAACAGTCAATTTGCTTATGTCTAAATGCTAAGCTGACTCACTCATCTTCTGGTCAAGCCATGCTAAACACTGCCCTTAACGATGTTATGAAATGGTGTTACAAATGGTATGGTGATTAATATGGAGAAAAAAAAACGGTATCTCTGTGAAAGCAAGAAAGGAAAAGCTCTGATATTTAACTGCTCTCTTAACAGAAGTCAGATTTCTGAGGTTACAACTTAAAAATACCGTGGGACTATAATTCTCAGTTTAGTGGGACTGACCACATCAAGTATATACGTCATCAGCAAAAATAAGTATAGGCTTATTGAGGCATAAACTCAAAGGCACACCAAGTGACGTTAAGAAATTGGCTTATACATCAATCCTTAGGTCGAAACTTGAGTACGCCGATATGGTGTGGGATGCGCACATCAAGAAATACATTTCAGATCAAAAAAGTACTGAGACGTGCAGTGCGCTTTATATATAACAAATACCGAAAAATTGACTCTCCATGTGCTTTAATGATAGATAATCAAATACATCTGCTCCAAATTAGAATAGAAGCTTCGCGGTAACCTTTCTTCATTTGCTGCTTCATAGAATATTAGGAATCTTCCCAGACAATTACGTTACACAATCAGTAACTCGAACAAATCCACCATAATTACACCTTGACTCCCTACTCTACTAAAACAAAGCAGTATAAATATCCATATTTCCCGCGAAATATCACAGAGTGGAACTGGTTACTTGAAATTGTCTTTTTAAATGTGCTTGCTAACGTGTAAATCTGTCTCTATATTCTGGAGACCTGCTCTTCATTCACTGTATTAATTGAAATTCACTATTGTTCTTAATGCTTTGAATGCGATTTTTGTTCAGTTTTGCCCATCCTGCTTGGGCTGTATCAGATTTGCAGTATCCTGTAAATACAATTAAAAATATAAATAAAATACACGCGGCCATCCAGACGAAGATGCGGAAGAATAACTTTACCTCTTCGACCGCGTGGCAAGGTTCAACGCATGGAAAGACGCTACAAAGTAGAGGCAAGTCTGTTTTGTCCTTCAAATAAAATATGGGCCAAGTCGCATTTCAACCGGACCCTGCTTATCGAAGGGAAGCATCTCCGGCAGACATCGTAAAAATATATTTGCAAAGAACGAGCCACAATATCGGGCCTGCCTATAAACCACAGCAAGACAGGAGAAATGTGGGAAGGCTTTGTTGCAGATTTATGTGGCGAGCTGGCTTCCGGCGAGTATCACATATCTCTGGCGTTCTCACGGTGCACGCGCGCTGTTGTGAGCAAAAGTTGTATATGTATATATCGCGAGTTTCGGTTTAACTGTTTTGCGGCGTCGCTTTCCGACTGCGCCTGTTGTTGAGACTGGCGATTAGGCGGGGTTTTGCCTGCGCTTCTGTCACTGTGCTCGTTTCGATCCGTGAGGCGTCTGTTCAAAGCAAAGCACCAAACAGCGTTGTAAGAACAGCTAGACTACGCTGCACTTGGTATACACAACTTCTGCCTCCAACAGCACGCCATACAGGTTCCCTGTGGGATCATCATCTGTGTACAAATATGCCACCGCGGTAACGAAAAGAGCGGTCTAACAGCGTCGGTTATCTGTAACTCCTTTGGCGATTGGAGTTGCAAGCAGCCCGGGCACGAAAAGCATGTCTGGCTAGTTTGTGACGCATTAAAAAAAAACAAAACAAATTAGCTCACACACAAGGCTACCAATGAGGCAACACGAGCGCCAACTTCCAGATGAACATATAATTCACAGCTGCTATTTAGCGCTAGTGTTGTACGCATCATTGTCCGTCTTATGTTCCTTAACTTTGATTCACTGCTATGCCTGATATAGGGCTTTTATTACGAGCAGTGGCGTCACCAGGGTCATAGGATATCTTGCACCGTGGTCATGGGCATGGCACGCGATCAGCCCTCCCCTCCCGACCATATATTTTGGTTTGGTCTGGTTTGTGGGGTTTAACGTCCTCAAGTAACTCAGGCTATAAGATACGCAATAGTGGAGGGCTCTGGAGTAATTTCAACAACCTGGGGTTCTTTAACTTGCACTAACATCGCACAGCACACGGGCGCTTTACTTTTCGCCTTCGTCGAAAAGCGGGCGCCGCGGCCTGGATTCGATCCCGCATCCTCGTGTACAAATTCGAGCACCTTAACTACTGCACCACCACGGAGGACTCCGGAGGTTTCGACCACCTGGAGTTCTTTAACGTACACTGACAACGCACAGCACACGGGCGCCTTGCTTTCCGCCTCCACCGAAAAGCGACCGCCTAGTCCCGACCATATATGCTTTGCGTGAATACAAAGCCCGATGTGTTGTACCAGAGGGCAGATAATTCACCAAAGCGCTATAGGGTAAACCTGCACGTCCTGCACATGGTAGGCCTGCGACCCGCGAGGTCCTGAAGAATAAGCCCTTTAATGGCGGCATGTGATGAATACACCCTGAACTTCGGAAGTGATTACAATGCGGCCGAGCGGAGCAGGCAAACAGGACACCCTACAGGCTAAGCAAAATGAAAGATCACAGATTATTCGTCCGCCCTCCTTCCCTATAGGCGAAGAGTGATAGTGATATCAACAAGATCTGTATCGCACTCCTGCTTCCATCACCCACTTCCGGGGTGACCGGTGTCACGTGAAAGGTCGCACAGTGTCCGGAGCAGTGACATGTGCCGGCCCATAGGAGGAGGAGGAGGAAACAACTTTATTAAACGCATTGCATTAAGCGTTAAGAATGTCCTGGGCCATGGTCACCAAGGCCAACTGATCTTGCAGCTGGTCAGAGGCTAACCAAGCCCGCCACGTTGGGGGAGGAGGGTGTGGAAAGTGAGGAGATTGGAGGGCGACAGGGCATGAAAAGATACAATGCTCCAAGTTTGCATAGTGTTCTGGGCAATGTTGTCGTGGGCTTAGGTCCACCTGGGCAACAATGTTTTTGAGCAAGAGTCGAACGCTATCGCTTACTACAAGTGTGCTTCTTGCGAATGACGCAGTAGAATCATTTTACAATCGTTCACAAAGTTCTGCGACCTGTTTGTAGCGCAACATAATATATTCGAAACCGTGCCTCTATTCAGCGCTCAGCAAAATCCTGATTGAGGACCTTGAAGTGGGCATGAAAAAAAAAAGCTGTCACGTGATAATATTGAAGCTTATAATAGTCGCGAACAAACTGAAGTTTAGATTATGGGATTTAACTTCGCAAAGCGACAGAGGCTATGAGCCACGCCCGTAGTGGAGGGCTCCGGAGATTTCAACCACCTGCACACGGGTGCCTTCGTTTTCGCTTCCAATTTAAAAGCGGCCACGCGTCCTTGGGCACAGCAGTCGATCATCCTAACCACTTTTCGGAAGGCAGCAGTGTAATAATAATAATAATAATAATAATAATAATAATAATAATAATAATAATAATAATAATAATAATAATAATAATAATAATAATTGATTCATTGGAAAGGAAAGACGCAGTATCTGCCACACTTGTTCTGCGGACACCTGAACCGCGCCGTAAGGGAAGGGAGGAAAGTGGGAATGAAAGCGAAAAGAGATTGGTTGGTTTGTTTGTGGGGTTTAAGATCCCAAAGCAACTCAGGCTATGAGAGACGCCGTAGTGGAGGACTCCGGAAATTTCGACCACCTGGGGTTCTTTAACGTGCACTGACATCGCACAGCACACGGGCGCCTTGCTTTTCGCCTCCATCGAAAAGCTGCCGCCGAGGCCGGGATTCGATACCGCGGCTTTGGGAACAGTAGTCGAGCGTCGTAACCACTGCGCCACCCCGGCTGGGTCAAAGCAAAAAGAGAGGAATGTGAGCCATAGTGGAGGGCTCTGGAGTAATTTCGACCACTTGGGGATCTTTAACGTGCACTCTCATTGCACAGCATACGGACGCCTCTTCGTTTCGCCTCCATCGAAACGCAGCCGCCGGCTGTCGGGATCGAACCCAGGTACTCCGGCACAGTATAGCCGGGCCTCTTAACCACTGCACCACCGCGGCGGGGGAGGGCGATAGAGGGAAGGAGACGGCCTCAAGATCGTTTGTCTTGCAGAGGTCGACCGCATTACGTAACGTCCCGTCGCAAGTTTCCCCCTAGGCTATGCTTTACAGACGGGCTGTGCTCACGCACGCTAACGGAGACGGCGTCAAATTTGCCTTTTTTGTTTGCGCCCGTCAAACCGGAGCGGGCAGTCCTGTGTAGCGACAGCTGCGTGACACGCGCTCTTTCCTTTCGTTGCCAACTGGATTCTGTAACAGTTGGCCGCTGTCTGTGCACTCACTCTCGCTCGCTTTTTAGATAACGGTAATCCCTCGCAAACCGCTTGCGCATCACCCTCTCTCGCTTATACAGCTTACAGCTGACTGGCCGCGTTCCGTTGCGTCTCGCCTTATCTTTTGCCCTCTCCGCTGCTTCTCCGGGGCACCTTGCTTCCGCAGCTCTCCTCTGCCTTCCGATGCCAGTTTCATTGGGCGACGGGATGGAGAACTACGAGCCTCTCCCGGCCGGCGCTGCTACCGCGACCACCGCCACTGCACGTCGAGAGGAGCCAACTGACGACCGGTGAGACATAGCCATTACGTAACCACGAGGATCACTTATTCTGAACGCGGTGTGTATTTTTTTTGTTGCTGTTGTTTAACGGCCTTAGTTTGAACCAGTTAGAGGTAATAATGGAATTCAGTTGGTTCCGATTGGTCGCGGTTGTGGTTTTGAGAGCGCTTTCACAAGTGGGCTTCAGTTATTGGAGGCGTTTCATCTGGCTATAATGTCCCGGTGTACAGCTGGGAGAAAAAGTTTACGGGTCGCGTATGCTCGGGACCAGATTTACTGCTGCGTAACCTCGTGCGTCTTGTATTACCTACACTGATGGTTGTAGCATGCCCATTCCGTCATAATACTCGGAGGCATTTCAGGTGACTGGCTGATGTGACGTTGCGGACAAAAGGTTTTCAGCGTTACAGCGTCCCGTCAACTTTTGCGGTTGGCTGTACGTACTGCAGGGTTTGACCCTCTGATTAGAAATACCGGCTCATTGCTTCATTAGGATCATTTAACACAACGCTCACATTGGAGTCGGCATACTGATGGCACAGATTGCGCAAACTGCGGAATGATCGTTTTTTTTTTTTTTTTTTTTTTTTAAATGGTCGCATAAACGAAGTTTAGTTCATTTTAGACGGTATTTTGTCACTATTGACGCCTCCATAAAATGGGGCCTTGCAGCTAACGAAACGGCACGCTTGACAGTAATGTTTCGGGAAAGGAAATAATTTGTCTGCCTTTTTTTGTGGTCATACAAAGATGCAATAAAGTTCGACATATAAAGTTACGGTGCGATAAACGGATGGAGATGATACAGAGAACACGGGCTTTGTTGTCTGTGTCTCACCGCCCCGTTTATCTCCCTTATCTTGCAGATTCTACAGCAGTAACTACTTTATGAACCATCTACTCCTATACTCCGAGTCGAAAAAAACTACAGAACAGTGTCAAAAATACGACAAAATATCCTGTAGTTCTATCGTAACCATCAGGTTTTTCTGTAATTCTGTAGTACTTTTCTGTAGTTCTGTAGTTTTTCTGCAATATATTTCTGTTGTCTGTAGTTCTATTGCACTTTTCTGTTGTAACTATAGAAATTTCTGATGTTACTACAGAATGTTCTGTTGTCACAACAGGTTTCCCGTCAAAAACTGGACAGAAATTCTGTCGTAACATCAGAAAATTTTCTGTAGTTTTTTCCGACTGGGGTTTAACCAAAGTGGTGCACCGCAACGGTGGGAAACCAACATTGCTTCCCGTTGCGTAGCGCTCCTCAGAGTGTATACCTTTAATTCAACCTAATTAGATAATTAACTAAATATATATGAACAACTTGTAATATTTACTTTAGGGTAGACTGTGTTCCGTTGACGAGCTTAAGAAATAGCTTACCCAATTTTTTTCTGCCACCGTTTCTCATACGTGCCCCCTTTTTCGGGCATTTTAAGAAGGCCCGCGAAATATTAAAAGAGAGAGAGAGAACGTGATAGGGCGCTCTCGTAATGTACTAGCTCTACTAAACGCGTTTGGAAGGAACGGAGCATCCTGAAGTGAGCTAGCTGCCGACGCCTCGGCCAGCATAGTCTCAGCAATTTCGTCGGCCCATTTTGCGGGAACATCGAAACCGCGCTTCATGATCAGCGATGAGGAAGGAAGGGGCTGGTTAGCAACATTCTTAGATCACTTATCTAATAGCGTTACTGGCCACCGAATGCCGGATAAAGCAGAGCTTTTATTGAAGCATAAAGAAAGGACAAACAAAAGAAAAGGAAGGAAAGAATTAAACGAGTTTGCGCTGTTCAAGGTAGCCTCTGTTACGCATGGCGTATACGGCTCGATCGGTCGAAAAGCAGTCGGTTTAAGGTCTAGTCACGCGGGAAAATCCTGATTGGTCAACAGGGTTACGATGTCACAACCACATGACCTCGTGCGGGAATTTCAAACACCCCACATTTAAAATAAAGCTTTTAAATATACACAATGAAATAAATTTGTCCCCATTCGGGCTAGAACCCAGGCCCTCTGCATACCAGACGGGCGCGCAACGCATAGACCAGAAGGGTTTTTTTTTCTTTATTGACCCCCCCCCCCCCCCCTCATTTTACACGAGCAAAATGATACCTGACACACAGAACATGGGCTAAGAAACCACGCCTTCTAGGGCTGCGTGATTCATTAAACTTCGCGCATGTGTAACAACGCTTCCATTCTCGGAAGCCACTCAGGCAGTGGGTCTTGTGACTTGGACGTCAGTAACGCTTCCAACCAACGCACTGGCGAAAATACTGCCTTATTGTCATCACATCACTGTCTGCATGAATGCAAGCCTCCCATGGATTGCCAAATATTGTACAGGCCCAACACCGTGATCATGACCAGCGGTAGCCGATCATCATTTTCTGTGGGCAAAAATTTAATTCCGCAAGCATCCATGGGCAGGTCTTTCTAAATCGTTCGCTGTAGAATGTAAAAAAAAAAAAAAAGAAAAAAAGAAAGAAAAGGCTTTCCAACAATTTTTACCAATGTGTTTGATAGTAGTTGCATGGTAACAAGCGGGTTAGAGGAGGACTCAGTGAACGTGTTGTGGCGGTTGCGGTGTGGGCTTTCTATGTGTGCTTGTTATGTGTACTGATGTTGCAGTAATAATAATGGTAAAATGAAATGATTTAAACAAGAAAAAAAAGCGAGATATGTGTAAATTTATTAGTATAATTAATTATATATTAATATATAATAATATTTACTTTATAAATTCATATTACTTTATTAATAATTATAATTTAATCATTGCTATTATTTTATTTATTGATTGGTTTATAAAGATTTTACAGCGTCCTTCTGATCATTATTGCAGGGGGCGAAGTTATGCATCATGATGAAATGCAGGCTGTCGTTGCAATGTACAAAATACGTGCATTATACAAGTGAATAATAAACACTGCAATACTTCAACGATAGCACTGTGATGGACAGTACACATTGTACAAGATATATACATTGTAAGATGGCGGTTTATTGAGGTACTCGGACTGGGCAGATCAGTGGCGAACACAGCGACAGCGAACGCAGTCAGGTTCTAACACGTGCAGCGATAACGACGCCACTGACTGAAATGTTCCCCATTCACTTCTTCCTCTTCACAACATCATAAAACTGATAAAGAGTGCAAACATTTCAGCTCTGTCGCGATACAAAATTGCAGTCGTGCAATATATGAAGAAAGGATGAGGACGCGGCAAGTATTGGATAGTTCCACTCTGTTAGAATGCAGGGAAGAATTGGCAAATTAAAAAAAAAAAAAAAAACGTTTAGTCGACAGCTGTCTTTATTCTTATTTTCATGCTCTTGTTCACGCAGGTGGACACGCTCATTTAGGTAAGGTAACTAATAATTCCGGTTTTAATTTATAAAGCCTTCAGTTCAGTTCAGTCGTTCAGTCGTGTCCGACTCTTCGTGACCCTATGGACCATGTCACGCCACGCTTTCCGGTCTCTCACTATCTTCATAACATCACATAACTTCATCTGCAGTGCCTCGAGGATGCCATCTAACCATCGCGTTCGCTGCCTACCCCTTCTCCGGCGACCCTCAACCCTTTCCCAACATCAAATCTTTCTCCAGCGACTCCTCTCTTCTCATCAGATGACCAAAGTAGCTGAGCTTTAACTTTAAAATTTGACCCTCCAATGAGCAGTCAGGGTTTATGGTCGACAATATCGACTGATTTGATCTTCTGGCAGTCCAAGGAACTCTCAAGAGTCCTCGCCAGCACCACAATTCAAACGCGTCAATTTTTCGGCGGTCAGCCTTTTTCACAGTCCAACTCTCGCATCCATACATCACAACTGGAAAGACCATAGCACGAGTTATACGGATCTTGGTTGGCAAACTAATGTCTCTGCTCTTTACTAGGCGGTCAAGGCTAGCCATGGCTCTCTTTCCCAGAAGCAGGCGTCTCCTAATTTCATGGCTGCAGTCTCCTTCCGAGGTAATCTTGGAGCCCAAGAACAGAAAATCTGTCACAGCTTCCACTTCTTGTCCATTGATGCTCCAGGACTTGATAGGGCAAGACGCCATGATCTTTGTCTTTTTAATGTTCAGTTTAAGCCCAAACTTCTCACTCTCTTCTTGTACGCGCATCAGAAGTCTCTTGAGTTCCACTTCACTTTCTGCCATTAAAGTGGTATCATCCGCATATCTAAGGTTGTTGATACGTTTTCCTGCAATCTTCACTCCAGCTGAAGACTCGTCTAGACCGGCCTTCCTCATGATGCACTCTGCATATAGGTTAAATCGGCAGGGCGACAGTATGCAGCCTTGCCTCACTCCTTTCTCGATCGGAAACCAATCAGTAAGACCATGCCCAGTTCTGACTGTGGCCTCTTGCCCTTCATACAGGTTCCTGAGGAGACAGATGAGGTGAATTGGAACTCCCATCTCTTGGAGAGCTTGCCACAATCTGCTGTGATCTACGCAGTCAAACGCTTTCGCATAATCAATAAAGCAGAAGTAGATGGGTCTCTGGAACTCTCTTGCTTTTTCCATGATCCAGCGAAGGTTAGCAATTTGATCTCTAGTTCCTCTGCCCTTGCGAAACCCAGCTTGCACGTCCGGAAGCTCCCGATCCACATACTGCGGCAGCCTACCTTGGAGGATTTTCAACATCACCTTGCTAGCATGCGAAATAAGCGCGATCGTGCGGTAGTTGGAACAATATTTGGCACTGCCTTTCTTTGGAATGGGGATGTAAACTGACCTCCTCCAATCCTGTGGCCACTGCAGGGTTGTCCAAATCTTCTGACATAATGTATGCAGAATGTTAACAGCGTCATGGTTGAGGTTTTGAAGCAACTCAGCTGGAATGCCATCAATTCCGCTAGCTTTGTTCTTAGCAAGGCTGGCTAAGGCCCATTCAACTTCACTCTTCAGGATGCCCGGCTCGAGATCAGTAATCACAACCGTCTTATGTTGGGTTTGCACATTCGGGTCCTTCTTGTACAGTTCTTCTGTGTATTCCTGCCACCTCTTCTTTATCTCTGAGGCTTCAGTGAGGTCCTTGCCTTGTTTGTCCTTTATCACGCCCAGCTTAGCACAGAAGCTTCCTTTGATATCTTTGATTGTCTTATACAGAGCTCTGGTGTCCTTAATTGGCTGTTGTCCTCAACTGCTTGGCACTGTATGTTCAGGAAGGTATTCTTATCTCTCCTTGCTATTTTCTGAAAATCCGCATTGAGAACCTTGTATCTTTCTTTTTCCCCCATAACTTTTGCCATCCTCCTTTCCTCAGCTATTTACAAAGCCTCTTCAGATAACCAGTTTGCTTTCTTGCATTTCTTTTGCTTTGGAACTACCTTAGTAGCAACTTCTTGTATTATATCACGAACATCAGTCCACATCTCTTTGGGCTCTCTGTCTTCTAGATCTAATTCTTGAAATCGATTCCTCACTTCCACAGCATATTCTAATGGAATTTGATCCAGATCATACCTGAAAGGCCTTCTAGTTTTCTGCGTTTTCCTCAATCGAAGCTTAATTTTGGCAACAAGAAGCTGATGATCGGTGCCACAATCGGCCCCAGGCCTTGTTTTTACTGCTTGTATAGCGCTTCTGCAGCTCTGCCGGCAAAGAATATAATCGATCTGATTCCTGTACAGACCGTCCGGTGAAGTCCATGTGTACAGGCGCCTCTTGTGCTGTTGAAAATGAGTATTCGCTATGGTCAGGTTGTTTTCTTGACAAAACTCTACTAGCCTCTGCCCAGCTTCATTTGGCTCGCCAAGACCGAACTTGCCTATAATTCCGGATATTTCTTCCCTCCCGACCTTAGCATTCCAGTCTCCTATGAGAAAAACGACGTCTGATGATGGGGTGCGGTCTAAAAGGCATTGTAGGTCCGCATAAAATCTCTCAACGTCAGCTTCTTCAGCAGTAGTGGTCGGTGCATAGACTTGGATAACTGTTATGTTGAAAGGGTGACCTTGGATCCGAAGTGAAATCATTCGGTCGTTTTTGGGGTTGTACCCTAGCACCGCTTTGCCTATTCTTCTGTTTACTATGAGAGCGACCCCATTCCTTCTCTTGGATTCGTGCCCACAAAAAAAGACATAATGGTCGCCGGAGTTAAATTCTCCCATTACGGTCCACTTGAGCTCGCTGATACCCAAGATATCAATGTTCAATCTGTCCATTTCTCGCTTGACGACATCCAGTTTACCTTGCGTCATAGATCTTACATTCCATGTTGCTATGTGATATATCTCCTTGCAACATCGGACTTTCTGGTCGCTTCCCGACACATCCACAACTAAGCGTCCTTTTAGGTTTAGCCCAGCCGCTTCATTCGTCCTGGAGCTACTAGGAATCGCCCTTTGTTCATCCCCAGTAACATGTGGAACGCCTTCCAACCTGGGGGGCTCATCTTCCGGCGCCATATCATTAATGGTATTGTGACTGGCCATAGGGTTTTCTTAGCAGGAAATACTGGAGTGGGTTGCCATTACCTTCTCCAGTGAATCACATTTTGTCAGAACTCTCTGCCGTGACCTGTCTATCTTGGGTGGCCCTACACAGCAGAGCTCACTACTTCATCGAGTTTCGCAAGCCCCTCCGCCACGACAAGGCAGTGATCCATGAAGGGGCATTTATAAAGCATTAAATAACAATGCTACTCATAAATAATTTGGCCTTGCAGAGAGCAAGGGCTACCACAAACGTTTCGCAATATTGCATGACCGGTTTGTGCGATCATAGTCTTCCGTCCCTATGCTTATGCTTCCTCCAGCATATATATATATATATATATATATATATATATATATATATATATATATATATATATATATATATATATATATATATATATATATATATATATATATAATTTGTTGCCACGTTTTGCGCACACATATTCTAATATTGGGTTAGCATTAGCGAAGATTTGGTTTCAATCCAACGAGACATGTTTGAAGTTGCGCCGCAAAAAGTTCAAAACCAGGTTACATGAGCATGCATCCCAGGACACAGTGCTCCAAAACGCAATGTCCAGGTACTATGTACGACGAACAAAGGAATGTAATTGATAAGATAATCTTTAATGAAAGGCCGCCTTTTATTCGCGAACCTTGTCATATTGCACTTTGAAATATTAAGTTTCATGCTTCGCTTCCTGCACCACGATAGGACAGAGTTGAGTTCACCCTGCAAGCTGTCGTGGACAGTAGCTAGCATTCTAGTGGGAGAGCGACCCACTGATGCAAAGTTTTTGTGCCAGTATCACCAGACAAGAGAGACAGATTGAATCTTCTGAAAGCTTACCTAGATCCACTTCAATCCTGCTGGCTTTGTTTGGTTTTGAATTGGCCTAGTATCGGTCCCGGTTGTGTTCGTCAAACTTGATTTCGACTGTGTTTGCATTGTTTCGATCTCTTGTCCACATTTGCGGACAAGAAATCCACTGTTTCTCTTTCCTGCTGGAAAAGAGCACGCTGCACCTGAATTACGGCATCTGCTCGAGCGCCGATTGATCACGCAATAAAAAAGTGTCCAAGTAGTAGTCATCAAAGCCTGCGATGTCTCCACTATACTGTTCCAAGAAGCAGCTTCGCGTATACTTGAAACAGCACGTGACCTGGACTTTGGACGCACATTAAAGCTGTCTCAGATGAGTGGACAGTTGGGCTTGTCGGTTCGCGATCATGTTGGAAAAAGCACTGAGAAAAGTCAAAAGGAAGGCGAACAAAGGGAACGTAACACACGCGCCTCTGTTGTGCTTCTTCCTTTCGTCTTAATTATTGTATCAGCGTTGTTTATAACGTGAAAGGTGGTTCTCTCTGTCTCGCATACTTTTGTCAATTTTTAGCTCTGTGCTAGAGAGAATCATCAAGATCAGTCATGTGAGCACGTCTCCCTTTGTGTGGGGCATGCAGTCGGCATTTTCCAGTTTTGCTGTGCTTTATGAAGTCGTTTACCTGATATCTTGAAGTTTGCAGGAAATGAAACTTGTTTTGCGTTTGGCTTTCCCTCATATCTTCAAAATGTCTCCGTGCGTTGCGTCCACAGTTTATCTTAGCGCAGTCCATTCGAAAGAAACCTGCTTTGTTAATGCAGTAAAAGCTTTCGCGTGGCGAACTAAGCATGTCAAGCTATTCTGTGCTCTGTCCACGGAATTTTCTCGCGTTGTTATATCTGTTCATGATCGTTTTGCTCTGCGCGAGTGTTCTGCACGCTGTAAAAGACACGGGGTTGTTCGGACTGTGTAAGCTAATCCACTGGTTTATCTAATCAGGCCTTGCAGAAACAGTGTTCAAGTGCATGGGCTTCGCACGTTCGTGGCCTGTAAACAGCACAGGCCAAAAGGGCAGGTATTACAGTGGTCTGGTCATTTGCCCGTGTGCTAATGACTACACAATGTGTTTCACATAACTTGAACCAATGATTTAAAAAACGCAGAACACTACAGCTGGATGGAAGCAACGACTTTATATTCGTCGTCATGTGGTGCTCCTTAGAATATTCATTATATTTCATGTAATTAGTTAATAAGGTCAAATATGCAAAATCTTTAATATCAAGTTTAGAGCCAAGGGCTGTTCATTACGTTGTAGAGGAGATCCAGATACAATCAACCCAGTTTTTTTGTAACTAAAAGTCAGGGACAAAACTTTGGGGGACGTTTGTGGAAAAATGTTTATTTTTGTGTGACTGGGCAAACATAGTAAATGAAATGTATTGAATCACCAGTGGCCATGCACGGCCCTTTCAGAGAAGAAATATCGGAGGAAAAACTAGCGAGGCTACGAAGAAGGAAATGTTTTTTCCACAAATCCGCATCCCGCAAATTTTTGTTCCTGACTGTACCTGTTACAATTTACAAGATCATTTTTTTCCAGCATTTAAAGAAAGCGGCCGAAATATAAAAAAAATACCATGTGACTGCGATCTTGCGGAACAGTATTGTAGTACTGCCAAACGCGTTTTGAATTAACCAAGCGTGCACGCTTGCCGTATCGAAATGAGCGGCCGACGCCTCATTCAGCATAGTCCCAAAACTCCGTCAGCACATTCTGCCGATGCACGGAAATTCGGAGTCGCGATCATCGATAAGCAATTGGCAGGTTGCCGACAGCCAACTAGGACGGCGCTTTTATCTCTAGCTATCAGACTCAGAAGAGAAAAAATGAAGAAAAAGCACGGAAGTCGCTTAATTCGAGGCAGTCGCGGCTTTCTTCATTTGTGTCATGGTGCAACCCAGCCCGCCGAAGTGAGCAGAGCCGTTGAGCATGCGTTTAATGTCATTGGGAGCGCTGCAATTATATAACGCAGAATCGCAGTCACGTGACATTTTTTTCATATTTCGCGGGCTTTCCTCAAAATCCCAGAAAAAGCGGCCACGCTGAAGATACTTTGGTAAACAAAAAAAAGACTAGATAGATTGTTTCGAACCACTTAAAAACTTGTTGAAATCCACTTGGCCCCTAACTCAACAGCAAAGATTTTGCTGAATATCTTAGTTACTTAACTAATTGAACGGAATGCAAAACATTTCTACATTTCCTTGGTTATTTGTGGTACCCAATAATTTATTTAATTTATGTGCATAGAAAGTGTTTCTTGGTTTACTAGCCTAGTTCGCAGATAATGTTTCCACACGGACATTGTTTTCACTTCGTCAGAAATTAAAAACCATAACCATTTCTTGGAGGAAAAACTCAGAGCTGTTCAAACATGATGCGTAGAGAAGTAAACCTTAAATTAAACATGCCGAACATTATAATAACATGTCCCTATAGTCGCTAAGGTGCACATGGTGACCACAGCCTCTGTCCTTTCAGCATTATGACCAAAATCACATACGTAGAACCCATTTCAAGTGACTGGGACTGGTAAAACGCTTTACTATATCAGGGTCTTTGCTATATGAGTTGTTGGTGATGACAGGGTCCTGAAGATTCTGCCTGGAAATTAAATACCTACTTACTGAACACGCCTTGTTGGTTAATGAAAAAATAAATAAAATAAAATACCTTCTATCTCTCTTATCGTCTCTTTATGCCATTTTTTCCGTTATAAAATTTCTTGTTTACATCTTGTGAAAGTACAGCCTTTATCAAAAGTGTACAACACAGGGAGTCTGCTTCTGAGCCGTGTGGTGGCGTTGATTTAGCATTAGTGGAGGTATTTCTCATTGGTGATGCTAGAAAAAAACATCTTACCATCAAGAGATTCAGAGCACTGGAAATGCATTACAAGCCGCACGAAGTGGCTCAGAAGCAGACTCCCTGGGTTCTACACTTTTGACAAAGACTACCTCTTGGCAACATGGCTACGGATATAACTGAGTTTGATTTCATGTGAAAGCCAAAGCCTTGCATAAACACGGCGTCATCTTCCGCTGTTTCTGTCTTTTAAAAAAGCAATGGATTAGAAATGAGTGGGGCAGTCAAACGCTTCAGAATTCCACACGCCGCCTTCTTTCCATGTTTCTAGATAGCTTCACTTTTTCCCCCTACGCGCTGCATGCTTTCCCTCACGGCTACAAGGTTTTCGTAAAGTTGGCTCCTTCTTAATGTACTAAGTTTTGTGGCAAAGCCATTTAAATAAACACTACGTTGTTGCAGTTTTTTTTTTTTTTTTTTTTGGTAGCGCGCGTGTGACGATGTCATTTCGTGGGAAGTTGCTGTCGCGGCCAGAAGCTATTTTTACCAAAAATCTCAACTATAAAGGGGAAAAAATGTACAGTCATCTGTGGAAGATGAACTGGGGCTTAAGTTTTGCTTTAGGTTTGGTTTGGTTTATGGGGTTTAACGTCCCAAAGCGACTCAGGGTATGAGAGACGCCATTCAGTTTCATTTACGCTATTTAGCTTTATTGACGTGAAAGCGATACTTCGCTATGTTCACAGATTTCTGTGCGCAAACTGTGTCCGCAGACCACGTCCGCAAAATCATGTTCGCAGCAGTTGCGGGTAATTGAGAAGTGGTAGAGGTTAATGAGCGGTGTCAATCGATTGAGGCTGATATAATAATGTTGCTGCAGAAAAAATACTTAGGCCGATAAGTTAATTATGTAATTAATTACAGGCAAAAATGTAAACGTTGTCCGCAGCAGTTGTGAGTAATTGAGAAGGGGTAGAGGTCAATGACTTGTGTCAATCGATAGAGGGTGACGTAATGTTGTGCCCGAAATAATTAGGCCAATAAGGTAATTAGGTAGTTAATTAGAGGCGAAAGACGCAAAATCGTGTCTGCAGCAGCTGTGAGTAATTGAGAAGTCGTAGAGGTTAATGAGTGGTGTCAATCGATAGAGGGTGATGAAATGTTGTGTGCGAGAAAATAATTAGTCCAATAAGTTAATTAAGTAAATAATTAGAGGAAGAAAATCAAAAAGTAATGACAAAAATGGTCTCATTAGCGAATGGCTCGGCGCCACATCTGAATGTATCAAATATTAAAAAAGTTAATTAAATCAGTCAGTTAGGGTGACGCCAAGGATGTGACGTCACGTAACCGGAAGTAGAGCCGAAAAAGGGCATAGGAAGAGATTGGCGCGCAATTTGAAAGTACCGAAGATTAAAATGGGTAAACAAGAAATGAATTAATGTGACGTAGAGGCTGTGACGTCACGCAACCGGAAGTAGAATCGAAAAAGGGCATATGAAGGAATTGGCGCGCAATTTGAAAGTACCGAAGACTAAAATGGGTAAACAAGAAGTGAATTAATGTGACGTCATGCAACCGGAAGTAGAGCCGAAAAAGGGCATAGGAAGGGATTGGCGCGCAATTTGAAAGTACCAAAGACTAAAATGAATAAACAAGAAGTGAATTAATGTGACGTAGGGGATGTGACGTCCCGCAACTGAAAGTAGAGCAGAAAAAGGGCATAAGAAGGGACTGGCGCGCAATTTGAAAGTACCAAAGATTAAAATGAATAAACAAGAAGTGAATTAATGTTAAGTAGAGGATGTGACGTCGCGCAACCGGAAGTATAGCCGAAAAAAGGCATAGGAAGGGAATGGCGCACAATTTGAAAGTACCGGGGACTAAAATGGGTAAACAGGAAGTTAATTAAGCAACCAGAAGCAACCAACAGCAGCATCCGTGCTTTCGCATTACTCCAATGCAGATTCTGCAGTGCTCTTTAATTTTTTTTCCTGGCGTCTCACTGACAAATATGAATGCTGCATGTTTGTTTAAATATAAAAAATATATAATCACATAAGGAATTAACCGGAAATCACTTGGTGAGAAATGTGCAGAAGCAAAATAGGGATTAAGGTTGTAGGAGGTGAAGCTACTGAGAGCCTTGAGTGAAAAATGGAATTTGTCAGTCAGCCTATTAAAAGTTGCACTTAGAAATGGAGATTAGTTGCCACCTGTCTGCATGCACATACATCGGTATTTTCCGCATGATTCCAAATCACACGTGGCAAGCATCGGATCTCGAGAAAAAAAATCTAAGGAATTTAACAGGAGTAAAGTCTGGGTGAGTTCAAGGCCGTTCATGATGATGTTTTGGCTTTAGTCAACAGAGCTGACTGGCAGAGTAAGCATAATGTGCATATTCTGAAGGCTTTCGAAGAGTGTGGCTCAGGCATCAAATTTAGACCAGATGTACAAAAGGCTTACAAGTTGCAGTTTTTGAATAACAAAGTGCACCTAACATCTACGCACGAGTGCTGGCAATTTATTTGACGGTAAAAGAAACCGCTATTAACTTCAGTTCTTAACATTCGAAGCAAGCGAGTGATATTGATGTTTCAAGTCTCTGCTCTGACAAAGTAAATTTCGACGAGGGAATTTGCTGCTATTTAGTATGTAGACCGCTTGTCGCATGGTATAAAGCGCACTGTACAAAACTGCAATGGCGGGGCGCATTCCCACAGCTGTTCTTTTCGTATTTTTTTTTCTGCTGTCTCGGAGTGTTTAGTTGAGAGGGGAGAGGAGGGGAGCCATTTGTAATCGCCGATATCTCCAGTGTTAATGAAGCTGGCTCAAAAATTCTTGTGATGGGATGACTAGGGAGGGAATACCTATCGCTCGTTTGCTACCGCCTGTCAGTACCATGTCCGTGATTTCTCTTTCACAACCCCTACGCTGCACGGATATTACGGGTGACGAAGCCTTTATCGCTGTTGCGTTAAAATGTTTTCCATCAGGCACGTCTGTACGCAGGGTGCATTTTTCAATACACCGGGGGTGAAACACCTGGAAAAGGCGCCTTACACTTCCTGTAATTTAATGCATACAAACATGTCAGACACTGAACTGGAAACTAAATTTTATTGCTGCATTCAGTCGTCAACCTGCAGACAGAACGAGAAAATTACGTCAATATTTTGTGCTTAGAAGAAAAATGAGGTCAAGTACGTCGAAATGTTTTTGGTGTATTGTGTCGTCAAAGCGCGAACTTATGAAGTCACGTCAATGTTCTATGTTGTTTATAGGATTGGTCACAGTGAATGGGACATAAAAATGACAGTTCAGAGCTAAGTAAGAATTAGACGAGTCTGGTTCTAAAGTGCGTTCATTTCTCCCCATAAGTGAGCATGAACGGTTTGTATGTCATCCTCAGTTAATAAATTTCATTATTTTTTGTTTTAATGCTTGAATTCTCACTCTTTTTGTTGATAGTGCATTCGTTAAATAAAGGTAGCTGCCTTTTTTTTTCTAGGGCGGGGGAGGGGGGGGGGGGTATGGTTTAGTAATGCCATTTATTTCACTTTGAGAAAAGGCTCCGTGCAGTAAAAATTATATGCAAATTATGAGTGTAAGTCACAAATATTTTGTAGACTGCATCAGAAAATATTGCTACATATATTACCCTACTCACAGCGATCGCAGTGCTTTTTTTTTTTTTAAATAACGAAACCTCAGTTTACTGTTTCTAAAGTTCTGATATTAGTACGTTTGATTGACTTATCAACGACGCTATGATAGTTTAACCAGTTATTTACAAAGACTATGCATTGAATATTTTGTTTTTAGTTACAGGTCTTGTCAAGGCGGAAAAGGAATAAATTGTAGGAATTGAAAAAAAAAAAGAGAATGCTGGAGATAACAACATCCACAAAGTGCTGAGGATTGATCAACACTTTCCTAGCTGGCGTATATGCCAAATTATAAAAGTATTTTTCTTCTCGACACAGCCAGAATCATGAGGATGGCCGAGTTCAGCTTCACAACCCTCATCTGGCAAAGCTCAGCTCAGACCACCTGTACCACCTGGCTTTGTCCACCACCACCCATAACCTGGTGGAGATGTTCGGTGACATCAAGGTAAGGCTGGTTACGTCCTGTTACGAGTGTATTGAAACTTCATAGCGGGATCTTGTTGTAATGTTTGGGAATTGTGAGCGGGGGTACCCACCACCAAATTATCACTTGCATTTCTGGGATAACTTTTGAAACTTTTCTTCTAAGGACCTAGAGAGAATGCAGATTACATCCGCGCTGTGTCTGCTTTAAGCATCCTTGACAGCCAATGCATGGTAGCAGTGTTTCATTCATATACGAATGGTTTCCGTGAGAAAAAAAAAGTAATGTTTTGCGAGTACTTTATTCTTTGATGAGATAAGTAAGATTGATTTTATCAAACATCAGTGAAGTCATCTTAAAGAATCAATCTTCTACTTGGTATTCTTCTCACCATAGCTGTTTTGCAGTATTGTAACTGCGCGTTCCATGGACAAATAATAATTAAGCGAACGATTGTTTCTGACTGCACGCGTATTTTCATACTGGGTGCCCAGGAATTTTCGTTTAATGATAAACATGAGTAACATCTTTGCTTGTGCATGCTTTATACTCAGGTCTGCACTGAATATTTTAATTTTTCTTTGAATCCAGATGTACGATTATGAAGCTCCCAATCTCGTACCCAGAGTTAAAAAACAGTTTAACAGTCTGAAGGTAGGCCATAACAGTTAATGCACGGGAGTACATGCTCATTTTGACTGTGCTGCTGCATATATGGTAATAATGGTCTAAGCCTCTACAGTGGTGCACTACTTTTATGGAGCCAAGTGCGGCTGCGTAGTAGTATCTTGGCTGTTTTCAGTCACGTTTGAAAGCCGTGAAGCACTGATGCCTGTAAATATTCTGCAAAGGTGTTTCTAATTATGTTAAATTTAGGTACACCGATATCAAACTGTACGATGTGAATAGAATATTTTGAAATAGTTCCGAATATTATTATTTTTTTTTTTTGGAATCGCTTTGAACTTAATTACCTGTGATTTAAACACAGATGCTTTTCCAAAAAGTGTAAGTATCAAAAATAACTGATATATTACATATTTTCTCATCCCCGCCAATATTTGCCATAGTTTAGTATTATAAGTCCTGCTAGACATTAGAGAAACGTGGGGAATCATGTAGTAAGAACATTGATCCTGTTAGCTACCGCCCTACAGAATTCCTCCGTGATAAAGTCGCCCCTGCTCTTGTTTTTGCGAGTTAAAAAAAAAAAAAAACAAAGCTAACCACCAGAACTAAATTATACGCCTAAGATTTTTGATGAATCTGGCTTGTTGAAACACGAAAAACCTGATTTCATTTACTGCTGTAATGTGTCAGCGAAGTAACACGGCACGCCGCGAACTATATGGTCCATTGTTACCAACCGCAGTATAAGTTGTTAAGGTGGCTCTGTACCTCCTTGCTGTGCGAGTGACGTCTGTCGGTTATTGGAGCGGCAAACCTCGGAACAATGCTGTAACAATGCAGTCAACGCTTGAGCGTTGACTGCATTGTTTGACGCGTAATGTAACGTTGACGTGTAATGTAGCTCCAAACACAGCGTTTACGACAGCGCATAGCCCTCTTAACCTTTGCGGGTTGGTTTCAGCTGACTGCATGCTCTTGGATGGGCCCAACGGGACACACGAAAACGAAACGTGACATAGTGTCGTTTGCTCAGCGCGCTGTTCGCGCCGCGGGGTACGCTATACGGTTGCACTTTGTGTCTTCGAGGTTTATATTTCTCCCATCAGCTTTCTTCTTCTCCTCTGATGCCTAGGTTTTCTCGACTTGATTGATTGATTGATTGATTGAATGTCCTTTATTGAATAGGAAGGCTCATGGCCATGAATGGGGATAAAGGGGAGTAGACATAATCTTCATTGTTTAGGTCGTCACTCGAATCACATTGCTCTAACCAGGCCACTAAGCGAGCCATACTTGGCAAATATCATCTGTGTGTTAGCATCAGTTTCTAGAAGGGAGCGGTAGTTCAGGCGGTAGGGTTCGATCTCGGGGCGTCCAGTAGAAAAAGCAGGGCAATCCCAAAGTAAATGAGATATGCCGCCGCAGGTTAGAGTCGTACAGTGGGGGCACGTAATCATTTTCTCCGTATACTGACGCCAGCGGGCCATAATACGTGGCGTGTAAGCCGCATGGGCGATGAACTTATTCAAAAATACTTCTTGACTTCGACTTCAATACAGGAAAATTGCAAATGATGAGGGCGGTCGGCGGGGAACAACCGCAGCAAAGCTTCAATACAGGAAAATTGCAAAGGATGAGGGCGGTCGGCGGGGAACAACCGCAGCAACGCGTCCCGTTCATCCACCGCGAGCCCCGCTTCCGTGCGCGCCGCATCTCTTATCGTCGTGATCGAGAACGAGAGGATCACTGAAACCAGTTCGCTTTTGTCTTCGGCACGCTAAAAGCCGGTTGCTGACTGCATCGTGGCACGGTACAGCACTTCGTTTTACGACCCGCGAGCTCGCCGCGGCGGCTCCGTAGTTGTCAGCGCATTGGTTCATGCAAGGCTTAACATTATTTCCGCGCGATGGTTGTGCATTATTTGATGAAATAGCAAGTCGGTTTGATCCGCCATGCGCGTCTTAGTCGAACTAGATATGCTGCGATATATGATCGCCGGTGAACAAGAATTTAGTAATTTTCGAGTGCCTTTTTTATTTTTAATTGGTTCACACGAAGGGAAAGGCGCAGTATCTGTCACACACGAGTCTGTGGGCACCTGAACCGCGCCGTAAGGGAAGGGAGGAAGGTGGGAGTTAAAGTGTAAAGAGAGAAAGAGGAGCCGTAGTTAAGCGCTACTTAATAGGTTAATTTATGCTGGTCGAAAACTATTCAAAATTTAGAACATTCGCGCACCCCTAGTTAATAGGAGTAGTTTTCAAGTGAATGGCCAACGAAACAGCACGTGGAAGACAAAGAAGTAACAGATTAGGTATCACTGATTTAAAAACTGATTTATTTATAGGAAGGGAAATGCACGGTAACTGTCTCACTTGTTTTCTGTGAACACCGCAACCGCGCCGTAAGGGAAGGGATGAAGGTGGGAGTGAAAGTGGAAAGAGAGAAAGGGGAGCCGTAGTGGAGGGCTGCGGAATAATTTCGACCACCTGGGGATCTTTAACGTGCGCTGACATGCGCACACGGACGCCACTTCGTTTCGCCTCCATCGAAACGCAGCCGCCGAGGTCGGGTTCGAACCCGGGTACTCCGGCACAGTAGTCGGGCGTCTTACCACAAGCACTCGTGTTTTATAAAGAAGAAGAAGGAGAAGGAGGACAAGAATAAGAATAAGAAGAAGAAGAATGTTCCCTGTTCTTTATTAAAGGGTTTCTTTCTCTCTCTCTTCTGCTGCTACTTCATCCTTTTTTATGCGTGGTTTCGTTAACTGTCTGCGAATTATCTCATACTTCCACCTTATCCTGTACAAAACGCTATAATGAATTCCGGTCTATACAGCACGACAGCGGTTTTCTTTCTAACATTACGTATCTGTAATGCCATCTCCTGTTCTTCTAACACATCTCACATGTCACTACTTAAATTCTGAGGTTTATCTTTACTGTTTACTTCTTATCACGGCTTATCACTCCGGAGATGATTCCAAAGCTTTTCGCCGCATTACATGTTTCTGTTCTTAAAGAAACATTCTGCAAGCAACTTAGGGTTTGAGGAAAATACGCGAGATTGAAAAAATTCTGAGTGCACTGCTCAATCTCCACTGGAGAAATTCGAAAGCCTGAGCATTGCTACTGCACACGGCACATCGCGCGACCCTTGTGTGGACACAGCCAGCGTTCGGTGTCAGCATTCTATAATTCGGTTACAGGAAAGAAAAGGCGCAGTATCTGTCACTCGCTTAATCTCGCTGACACATATCACGGAGGGGGGCTCTCCCCTGATGGAGCTGGTACAGGTGGGTCACCGCCGCTTGCGGCGGGGGCTCGCCTGGCACCGAATTTTTATCTGTTCAGGCTGTCATTGCACACGCCACCGCTGGTGGTGGACGACGGCTGTTGTTGCGGCGCGCGTCGTTCTTTCCTTCTTCCTTTTCTTTCTTCTCTATATTCTCCTCTATCTGCACGAGGCAGCGGAGGTGGCTCAGCTGCGTATTTGGGTTTGCTCGGTACGGTGGCTCCGCAAGGGACAAAACGACAAGAGACGAAGAAAGCGTGCTGTTCCGACTAGCATCTACCGCCCCCAGGAGCCGAGCAGCCTAGCGATTAGCGGCGCATGCTTTTTCAATGGGCGTCATGTTAGACGCGGCACTAGCTTGAGAGAGCCTATACTACTACTACTACTACTACTACTACTACTACTACTACTACTACTACTACTACTACTACTACTACTACTACTACTACTACTACTACTACTAAATAATAATAATAATACACAAAGTAATATTTCTCTGCTAATGATTATTATTATTATTATTATTATTAGTAGTAGTAGTAGTAGTAGTAGTAGTAGACGGCCGAATTAACTGGCTAAATATCTTCACAGTTTTAATTAATAGTAATAATAATAATTGGTTCACAGGAAGGGAAAGGCGCAGTATCTGTCACACTTGTGTCTGTGGACACCTGAACTACTCCGAAGCCCTCCACTACGGCTCCTCTTTCTCTTTTTCCACGTTAACTCCCACCTTCATCCCTTCTCTTACGTTCAGGTGTCCACAGACACAAGTGTGACAGATACTGCGCCTTTCCTTTCCTGTGAATCAATTACTATTATTATTAATAATTAAAACTGTGAAGATAATATTTAGCCAGTTAATTCGCCCGTTACTTACAGACAATTCAGTGCCAACTTCGTGAAACGAGTCTTCCTCTATACTACTACTACTACTACTACTACTACTACTACTACTACTACTACTACTACTACTACTACTACTACTACTACTAATAATAATAATAATAATAATAATAATAATAATAATAATAATAATAATAATAATAATAATAATAATAATAATAATAATAATAATAATAATAGTAGTAGCAATAGTAGTAGTAGTAGTATACAGGCTTTCTCAAGCTAGTGCCACGTCCAGCATGACGCCCATTGAAAAAGCATGCGCCGCTAATCGCTAGGCTGCTCGGCTCCTGGGGGCGGTAGATGCTAGTCGGAACAGCACGCTTTCTTCGGCTCTTCTGTCGTTTTGTCCCTTGCGGAGCCACCGTACCGAGCAAACCCAAATACGCGGCTCAGCTACAGAGCCAGTAGCAGGCCCATGCATTTTCTTTTCCTTCTTCCTACAGCCACAACAACAACGACAGCACAGCAGCGCTCAGGCTTGCGCATTTGTCCAGTGAGATTCTTCAGTACTCTCGGAAATTTTTTTTTAATAGATGCCCATTACATATCAGTTCACTATTACGCTTTTATTTGGTTCATTAAATCGGAAACGCATCTACTTCCGGTTGGAGTGACGTCACATCCCTTAGACGCCGACATTAGCCGCATGGCTATTTTGACGTTTGATTGATTTTACTACATTTTTGACTCTAATTAATTACCTATCCACCTATTGATATTTTTTTTCTGCAGCGTCCTCACATCATCCTCTATCGATAGAAGCCATACGTTTGACCCTAGTTCTTCTGAGAAAACACAATGGCTGCGGACATGTTCTGTACACAAGACCCCGCCGACATAGCCTAGTAATTAATGCTTTTGCATTAATAATAACTATAACAAATGAGTTCCCTCTCCTTGCTGATAGAGGAAATATTTTATTGCTGGAAACACACGATATTGCTTAGTGTTCTCATGGCATTATACGAAGCAGAATTAATCATACATTGCTTGCAAAATCAATTAGTACTTCTACGTCATCAGAAAATAAATAATATTGTGAGGCAGCGCTGAAGAGAGAAGAACAAAGCGTATGAGAAAGAAGAAGCTTGCCATCTTTGAGTGAATGCAACAGGCTGAGGTAGAGTCATCACTGTAAATAAACCTAACAATATAAAAAAAAAAATGCTTGCCTTATATTCTTGGTGGCTGTTGAATACGTTGAATGCATTTGTTTCTTGATCAGTGGTCAATTAGTCAAAGCTAATAAATAAATATCCTGAGTAGAAAGGAAAACATCACGAACACAATTGCTTTAGTCTGAAAATTTTACTTTGCAGGCACTTTTCCAAGAAGCGTCAAAGAACAGATATACTGCAGAATTTCTGCCCATAATTGCGTAGTTTAGTATTAGTATTATGTTCTACTAGGCTTTAGACAAGCGTAGGAAAATCATGTAGTAGTAACAGCATTAATCTTGTTAGTGACCACTCCACAGAATTCCTCCGTCATAGTTGCCCCTGCTTTTTTTTTGTGACTTATGAAAAAGCTAACCACCAGACTAATTGTAAGCTCAAGAGTTTGTATGCTTCTGGTTGTTTTATGCAGCCAAGCATGAACACGTTCATTTAGTTTAATGCTGTATGGGTCAGCGCAATAACATAGCCCACTGCAAACTATGTCCCATTGGCGCTAACCGTTGTATATGTTTTGTGCCCTTAATGTGGGCAGGTATGTCCTTGCTGAGTGAGCGGCATCAGCTGTAGGTTACTGCAGCGGTAAGCCTCAGAACAATGTTGGAACAATGCAGTCACCGCTTAGAGGGCAACTCCGGGTTTTTTTTTTTTGACATTCGAATATTCTAATAAAATTTTTACTGTAGATTCTCCTCTCTATCCTGACGCATTCTACAAAATTTGGGCGCCGTACGATAATCCGTTCGCGCGCAACACGACTTTAAAATATTCTGTTTTCATGGCTTAAGTTGAGACTACTTCTGCCGGCAACACTGAGTTTCTGACGTCACAAACAGTACACCGGTGTTACTGTCCACTTCCCGCATGCTTATGAAATTGTGAGGCTTCTACTGAACTACCTCAGACATTTTATGCAATGCTTCATGATTTCCATACTTTATTTTCACCATCCAACGCACGTACGAGTGTTTAATACTGAGTGTGACGTCACCATTTCGTCACCTGGGACGTCGTTTCTGGCCGTGAAAGCAGTTTCGGTTTCGATTTGCTGTTTTTTCATTTAAAAAATACTTCTAATTGGAATTTCGAAAAACGGTTTTTTGTGTTAGAGTTCAGGACGTGCCGAGGAATGTAATTCAACCAAAAACACAGAATGATGGAAAAACCACCGGAGTTGACCTTTAAGCATTGACGTGTAATGTAGCTCCAAACTCGGCGTTCACGACAGCGCATAGCCCGCTTAGCCTTCGCGGGTTGGCTACACCGGACTGCAAGTTCTTGGGTGGGCACAAACCGAAGGTACGAAAACGAAACGTGACATGGTGTCATTTCCTCAGCGTACGGGCCGCGCCGCGGTGTACGCTATGCGGTTGCACGTTGTGTCTTCGGAGTTTATATTTCTCCTTCGAGCGTTCTTCTTCTCCTCTGATGCCTAGGTTAAGCAGTTTATTGACTTTATCGGAGAACAACCGCGGCAACGCATCCCGTTGATCCCCCGCATGCCCCGATTCCGTTCGCGCCGCATCTCTTATCGTCGTGATCGAAAACGAGAGGATCGCAAAAATCAATTCGCTTTTGTCACCGACATGCTCACAGCCGGTTGCTGACAACATCGTGGCACGGTACAGCTCTTCGTTTTCCGACCAGTGAGCTCGCCGCGGCGGCTCTGTGGTCGTCACTGCATTGGTTTTATACCTTGGTATTAATTACCACGTGATGGTTATGCATTATTTGACAAAAGACAAGTTAATTGATTCGTCATATGCGGCTTATTCTAACAAGATATGCTGCGATATATGATCGCCCTCTAGTTCGGGTGAAACAGTTTTTCTTAATTTTCTAGGGTTTAGTAGGTTATGCTTGTCGCAAACTATTCTAAATTTTTAACATTTGCACACCCCTATATATAGCTAATGGATCTAAAGTGTAGTTGTGAGTGCATGGCTGACGAAACAGTAAGTGGAAAACAAAGAAGTAATAGATAAGGTATGGCACAAGTACTCGTGTTCTCTGTTCTTCATTAAAGGGTTTCTCTCTCTCTTTCCTCTTCTCTTGTACTGCTGCTTCATCCTTTCCTATGCGCTGTTTTGTTAACTGACTGCACACTATCTCGTACCTACAACTTATCCAGTACAATTTCCTATACTGAATTCTGGTCTATAGAGCACGAAAGCTCTCTTCTTTCGGATATTACATATCTGTTATTATCATCTCTATTCTTCTAACATACCTTACATACCACTACCTAAATTGTGATTTTTATCTCTTCTTTGATACTATGATATGAAGTCTTTACTTCATACGGTGGTTCATATTTCCGAGAGTTATTTCAAAACTGCTATCTGCATCACATGTTGCTGTTCTTAAAGGAACGTTCTGCAAGCAACGTAGGGCTTGAAGAAAATACGCGGGATTGAAATAAATTTCATAACAAACGAGTTTTTTCACCTTCCCTGAAAGAGGAAACTATTTTATTGCTGGAAACACACAGAATATTGCATCTTGTTTTTGGGGTATTATACCAAGCAAAATTAATCATATTTTGCATTGAAAATTAACTAGTACTTCTGTGTGGACACAAAGTAAATAATAGTATAAATAAAAGGGTTGTCTCCTTTTTTTCTGGGCTGAATGCATTTGTTTCTGTATAAGTGGCCCCTTAGTAACAGCTAATAAATGAAGTAGCCCAAATAAAAATGAATTCATCGTAAAAACACACTTGCTTTGACCTAAGTAATGCGTTAATTAGGGGTTATCATAGCAGAGTACACACTGTGCATGGGGCCAGTTGGTCAGACATTATGATAAATGGAAACGTAGAGAAAACATAGCGACGAGACAAATACAGGCAAAAAACCAGTGTTTTCGCTATATTTCCGGTGATCATTATTACACACACACACACACACACACACACACACACACACACACACACACACACACACACACACACACACACACACACACACACACACACACACACACACACACACACACACACACACACACACACACACACACACACACACACACACACACACACACACACACACACACACACACACACACACACACACACACACACACACACACACACACACACACACACACACACACACACACACACACACACACACACACACACACACACACACACACACACACACACACACACACACACACACACACACACACACACACACACACACACACACACACACACACACACACACACACACACACACACACACACACACACACACACACACACACACACACACACACACACACACACACACACACACACACACACACACACACACACACACACACACACACACACACACACACACACACACACACACACACACACACACACACACACATATATATATATATATATATATATATATATATATATAGCACGTATGTCGCGACACCTTTTTTCAGCCACCATATTTTGAGACTAGTCATCACTCATATAGTAATTGCTGGTTACAAACTGTTTCGTTCCGCAGTGAGTCACTGTAAATCCAATTTGGGAATTTGCTTAGAGCCGTTTGTCTGCGATCTTTGTTTTGCATCATGCTTGGTAGGAAGAAATGGAACCCAAGACACGTTCTAAAAGACACTGAAACTCCCATTTACATCTTATGAACGTCGGAAACATCCGCGGTAATTAAGCGGATTTTTAAGGAGGTCCAGGGGAGTTTAAATGGCCATTGGGGTGGGACATCTCTGTGTATTTTAATAGAAATTGGACAATTGGGATTTCCTTGACCTCAAGTGTGAAAATATTGGAAACTGTTGATATAAATAATTGCTGAAAGACGCATTGTGCTTAGAGGAACGCGTGAGTAAACAGTTTGTTATGCAGGTTTGGTTTTTCGTACTATCACAGCACGAACTCTCATCGTTAACATGATTGTGTGATCATATGTGCACTGGATGCAGTTTGTCTGCATGGGGGGCACACCATCACGCATGGAGCAGTTTGCACGTCTGGCCCAGCAGGAGCTCGCAGTCAGGCTGCCCACAGGCTCGGACCTTTGTGACTTGAGTCATTATGCCGGCCGCTACTCTATGTACAAAGTCGGGCCCTTGCTGTCCATTAGCGTAAGTATATGCACATCATTCACTGTTGTGCTCTGCTTATTCAATTAATTGGTGGTAATTGTGCCCTTGACTGTAGCAGTGTGATATTGGATACAAGTTTCAGTGCAGTCATTATGGTTGAATGCACTAATCCGGACGCCGGATTTATTCTTTGCTTATTTATACACTTGTTACTTTTAACAAAAATCTCGTGAAGTAGCTGGAGACGCACAGTCTGTATAACTACATTCCACAGAACTTGTAGGAGTTTAGGATTTACTGTCTAAACACTCTCATAATAAGGTGATAAACAAGGGGATATACAGTTAAGCCTTGCTATCGCGTCTAATATTAAAGCGAAGCTTGAGCGTCCTCCTAATATTTACAAAAACATTACACATATAACCAAGAAGAAAACCTTTTTATATTTCATAGGAATTCAACCATTAAATGTGGCGTGCATTCGTATAACTTGTCTGATATTTTCACTCAGCTTTTAATCAAGTGAAGAAACGTTTCTCGAGTTGCTGGGAGAGCTTCTTGACAAGACCTTCAACGTTCACCCCTCTGAAAATCTCCGTATCCAATCTCAGAAGTGATAAATTGCTGAGTTGGCTCTCAGCTATGAGCAGTCATAATCTACAACTAATAATTTATTGCTTTCGTCACAATTTTCACTGCTTATGTTCATATTAATAAATGATATTACTGACCACATCAGTAATGACAGAGGTCAGTTGGTTTGCCGGCTGGTACGTGCTGACTCCCAGCTGAAAGCCAGCTAGAACCCATGGACTCCACTTGACCACCAATTTTAACTTGCTGGCTTCTAGCTGGTAGGCATCTGGAACCAGTTAATTCCAGCTGAATACCAGCTGGGACAAGCTGAAACCAGTTAGAACTAGCTAAAACCATTTGAATATATTTTTTATCATCTAATTGGGCGAGTAAAGTGTTTTGAACTTTTACAAGCTAAATATGATGCTGGCTTGGAAATTAAGCGTATGATGCGAGCAACAGCTTTTGAAGCATTCGATATTGCAGTGCATAAGCTCTCATTTTATTAATTTGAAATCAGGAAGAAAATGATTTTATTATTTTTGGAACCAAACATCGGAATCCGCTTATTTTTTCAGCTTTGAAGGAAGAAGGGGGGGGGGGTTGAAACCATGGATAATCCTGCCTTGTGTGCAGTAAATATCGCCGCCTTCAACATCGTGTCCATGCGCGAGAGCACTATGCTATTTCCGCAGCTGATCACGCCTCGTGTATAACTGCAACACGCTCTCGCGCTATGCAATAAACACCGTCGTCTTCATCAAGTTCCAATTTGTAACAGTGGCCACTGTACAACTGCAAAACAGGCACTGTACAATTGCAAAACACTCTTCTTTCTTGGTAAATGGCACATACCCTCACTGTTGCAGATGGAACTTGATGAAAACGACGATGTTTATTGCACAGCGCGAGAGTGTGTTGCACTTTTACACGAGGCGTGATATGACGTGGTACGCCATGCTCATAGGCTACCTCGCTAAAGACAGAGACTGCGGGCGTATCATACAGGCTGCAGAGACCATCGAATAACAAGAAGCCAGACTAGCCCGTTGCAAAGAAGTTAACAAGCGCTGAAGTGAGCCAAAAAAAAAAAAACGAGCCAAAAGGATAGTTAAACCTGCGCATTTTTGTGATGATCACTGGCTTCGCTGATCGTATCTAGACTTTACCCTCCGTCCAACTTTACCAGCAATAACCCGCCGCCCATATTCGAATTAATGAGCGTCCGACGCTATCGACTTGTATGGGTACCGGCCAATACCGCGCTTCTCATTTGAATAATCGGGAGTCGAAATAACGAGATTTTATTTACTTGAACTGGACACTAATAAATGCGTTTCAGCCTCCTCTAGGTCGATGGTCACCATAATTTTTTGTTTGTTTTAGCATGGCATGGGGGCTCCATCGCTGTCTATCCTGCTGCACGAGGTGTTCAAGCTACTTCACTACGCCCGCTGTCGGGACGTGCTTGTCTTCCGCATTGGCACCAGTGGCGGCATCGGTGGGTGTTTTTACTGACAAGATGGTCCCTATCGATGCTTGTGATGATCACTGGGCTGTTATTCGGTAGCACCAGCCGATTGGCATTTCCACAGCAGTTCGTAGGTTCGTACATCAATACACTGTAGCGATGCTAACTATGGAACAGGATAAAGAAGGGAATGAAGCAGAGTGAATTGATTTGTATGCTTGTTTTAGGTGTGAACTCATGTCGGTATGTGCCGATACAGAAGTTGTGTTATTACGTCTACATTCTGATCACTGCCCAACCCTATTCTCTCTCTTTAGCCTAACCTGCATGAGCTGTCTGATCGTTGCCATTGCTGGGAACGTTTTTTTCTTTTTTTTTTTTTCTGTAATGACTCTAAGGGCACATGCATATTTTGAGATTGGCTGAAAAGATTAGTGTTTCATTCACTCTGTAAATTTTCTCTGAAAATGTTCTCTGAAAAGAAATGCAACAGCGTTATAGCGCTATAAATTAAGTACCTCTCTGTTGGCATTGCGGTTGTGATCTGCAGTCAGGGGATGGAAACATATATAGGATGTAGCAGTGAAAACTTTTTATCATTATTTATGCATGAATTGTCACCAAATATGGCGAAATTGTATAATTAATTATTCAGGTTCTGCTAGCTTTTACAGTAAACGCTCGTCATTTCGACCTTCAAGGAACCAGAAGAAATGTTATAATTAACCAAAATTCGAGTTATCGAATGGACCTGAAAAAACGACCGAAAACAGCATGCATCAAAATGTTTTGTCTAATGATTAACATGTGGCTCAATAAAGCATGTTGCCGGGCTAGTTGGTCTAAAATCTTTAAAAAATAGTAAAAAAACCCTAGCGCAAAAAATTCGCACACACAAACGACATGTGACATGAAGGCGAAGTGGGAACGACCATTTTTACCGGTTTCGCCAAGTTCGCTACTTTGAGCACACTGCCGGGAACGTTGAAGAAGGGCTCCAATGATCGAAATGGTTTGGTTTGGTCTAGGGGGTTTAACGTCCTAAAGCCACTCAGGCTATGAGAGACGCCGTACGGTGGAGGGCTCCGGAGTAATTTCGACCACCTGGGGTTCTTTAACTTGCACTGACATCGCACAGCACACGGGCGCCTTTTCGCATTCGTCGAAAAGCGGCCGCCGCGGCCTGGATTCGATCCCGCATCCTCGTGTACAAATTCTAGCGCCCTAACCACTGCACCACCACGGCGGGAATATGATCGTATTGGCCTCCGCTACCCTTTTCGAAGTGTTACGCAGTAGCAGCGGTGCCTCATCTTATAACAGTTTCGTCGCAGGATTCTTCACCGCACAGTCGATGCAGCGAAGCATTGCGGTGAAGCATATAGTGCTTTGAAGCCGATAAGGTTATATAAAGCTTCTGTATATAACTTCCCGGGGTGAAATTGCGTGTGCCCAGCGCGAAATTTCGGCGTACCGAAAGCAGTAAGTAGATGCGTGCGAGGGACATACGCGTGGTCGTCAGAACAACATAATGCCATCGCAAGACAAAAATAAAGGAGCAGTTGCGCCAAGCAGCATCCGAAACGGCGCGACTAGCCGATGCGCGCGCCTGATCGCAGCCGCCGAATGACTCAAGGCTAAGATAAGCGAAACCGAAACTATGAGACAGCTTTATCTCGGAAATAGAAAACCTCCGATGATTGTCGCGCGTACCGTAGCACGCACGAAGTGCGTGAGCGCAGCTGTTGCATGGAACTGACGATGAGCGGGAGATCTGTTTCGATAGTCGGTGCTGAACGGTGTGGTACCTCGACGCGATCACCCGTCCGAATTACATGGAGAGAGCCCTCCCATCTTCGATTTAAGGAGCGTATACTCACATTGGCGTCGGCCAGGACAAAGCTCCTAGTTCGAATTGTCTGAATTTTCGAATTAACAAGGGCCTAATGTGATTTTACTGTAGTTTTTGAGCAGGTACAGTTAACACACTTATAAAGTCATTATTGGCACATTTAATGACTAAGCAAAAGTGTACAAGTTTCTTATGTCAACATGTTTGTAGTGCCGTTTTCTATGCAGTAAAGCAATTTTTATACGTCTAGTAATTATGAAAACAAAGGTTAATGTTTAGACATTTCTGACAAACATAAATCTTCACTGTACATATAGTATACCAAGAAAATCGAGAGCTTTATTGCTCTTCCAAACTTTACCGGGTTTGTTCACAAGAAACAGAAGCATTTTGCGGTTATTTGTTCAAAATTGCGGAGGGGAATGGTAGCTAGCAGTCACAAAAAAATAGAAGGCTGAGAAAATAAGCCTTACAATGAATTAACTTGTTTGCCTTGTTTGCCGCGCCATTTGCTTTTGAGTCAAACAAAGAACTATAGGTCATTGCAACCAGTGAAAGTCTGACCTTTCCTCTTTACTGTGGTGCAAAGAGCCGCATACTATTTTTATTGCCAGAGGGCCGTGGAACCCTTGATTCACTGCATGGGGTCATCAGATGCACATATGTCATTCGAAATGCTTGACGATCATGCATCAAAACAATTTCATTTTTAGAAATTTACAGCGCATATATCGCTGCCGTTTTTTTTTTGTCACAAGAAAGCTGAAAGCCCGAAAACCGTGAAATAAAAATTTCAGATCAATTTGTCTGTTTAATTTTCCGCACCTCCCTTTGAGTAACTTTCTTACCTTGCATGCAGTGTCAAGCATAATGTGTCATCCAAATGCTTCCTTGTGGCCAATTGGAACTGCCACAATTACCTCAAACATAGAGATTTCTCGTGCTGAAAATGCTGTCTTTACTAATAGTACCCTTATAATTGTTAAACTAGGTGTTTTGTAATGAACATTTGTTCTAAACTCAGGCCCCGCTTGAATTTCATAAAATGGAGCCTTTCGTTTGATGTTTTCTATATCTTTCTGGATCTCCCTGTCTTGTATAGGTGTTCCTCCTGGCTCTGTCGTTGTGAGCACGGGTACGGTGAATGGTCTGCTCAGGGAGGAACTGCAAATGGTGAGCCATCAGCCATTTTTTCTCACTGAAATTCTCAAGTTATCAGAGCATCTGGCCATAGGAAATGTGAGACGCGGCTTTTAGAATCAACTGCTCATAATCCTTCGGTGCAAAAAGTTCTAGGGACTAGGTTAAACGAAACTTGCAGAAATCTGCTTAGAATCTAAGTGCATTCGCATATTCTCTTCAAACCCATTACTTATGCTTCAGCAATCGTTTTATAACACATACAGTATTCTAATCTTGAACCTTGATTTCAGGGCTTCGATTACCTGGTAGGTGCAGCTTAACTTACCAGCAGCATCTTATGTAAAAACCAAATATGACTGATAGACTTGAGGAATTGCTTTATGCATCCAGGTGATTTTTATCACAAAAATGTGTTTTTGAAGAAAAGGGAATTAAAAAATTGGTGCTTGACTTTGACTCGGCTAAGTGTATTCATCTTTAGATTACTAGCATGAAATCGAGATCTTATTGTTTTAAAATGTGAATGTTATATAAATGAACATGCGGTTATGTTTTGCTTGTATCCTGGCTGTTGTCTGGCTGCCTGGCTCCAGTGTGGCCATTGTTGCAAATGGTCTATGACGTCTGCAGCCCATACTTGGCAAGCTTGTGTCTCGGCCTGCCAAGGTGGACGTGGCTCTGGCGGAAGAGATTGTGGCCGAAGCCCGACGCTCGCTGCCCGAATTTAATCTCGTCACGGGAAAGACCCTGTGTGCAGATGACTTCTACGAAGGTGAGGGAGCTAGCCTTGGCAGCAATGTTATACACACGGCGTGATGCTTGTATCAGGATAATGTGAAAGAGTATAGCAACACTCGACTTCACATTCATGGCTTGCGTGGCCGCTTGTCAGATATGTCAGTCAGGAAGGCATCTGTGTGCTAATAGTTTTAAGGGGGTAAACATATTCAGACTATCAAAGGAAAATAACGAGATGAATCAGAATGATATGACGCCTAAATGTCCACCTAATTTCTTTGTATAAATCGCATGTGCTGAAATGATTTTCGGGCATATATTCCAGAGTTTATATTATACGGCCTCGCAGTAGATAGCAATACAAAAATGCAGCACCAAATAGCCCCAGTTTCCGCTTTATTGTCTATACAATAGCTGGTTTTAATTAGGGTGATAAATGCGCCCTGCCCGCTTATTGGTGGCTGACAGTTCGAACTGCCGACCCCACTCCGAGACAGCGCTCGCTACCGAGAGCATGCCAACCACGGCGGGCCACGCTCTTGGAAATAGAGGAACAGCACGTGCTAGAACATTCAGGCATTTATTGCTGCAATAACAACGGCAGCTAACAATAATACACGCTAATGAATCAAGGTCGTCTGACTCACCAGCAAGGTTGCGAGCGAACGTTCGGCAACTGTAGGGCATGGGATGTATACATACTTGGAGGCTGGACGGGGCGAGCTGATGATGAGCACCCGCGAGCGAGGCTTCGCCTCTGTGACGAGAGCGGAGCCCGCGATGGTGCGTCCGATCGCATAGAGTTGCAGGTGCCGAAGAAGGTCCGTTAGTCTCCCGCGTGCGCTGCCTTAAGTTGCTGCCGCGACGCTGGCGCCATGTCTCTTGATAGTTAATAGGACTACTGAACCCTTTCGGTAATACGGGTAACTATCCGAGCATCGCAGGGAAGCCGACTTTAAAGCGGGTGATACGAGGTCGGTCATCACGGCACTACACTTAAAAACGTATTTCCTCCCGATCTTTCTCCTCCTCCTTATTTAAAAAGTAGTTACCTCATAATAATGGCAACCATCCACCAGGAGTCTAAATGAAATTCTCCTTTCTAGGTCATAAGTTATTCTTTTGCTTCTAAAGAAAAGTCAATATAACCCTGAAAGCCAAGAATCAATTTTGACTCAAACTGAACAGTAACTGGATGGTGCTGTTCTCAACGTTTCTATAAAATGGTTACTAGGGTTTTCAAAAAGAATGGAAGTGGAAGAGGTTTTATACTCTTTTTAAAGTTTTTACTGTGAATTGGGGTCGGCTGGTTCAGTACACCTGGTAATGCTGTGAGGGAAACAGTGTGCAGGGTCGTGCGCTCTTAGTGCGAACGAGCATTCTCCCTTCATATCGCTATTGCCTCCGATACAATCACGCATTGAAGCGAATTCGCCGAGTATGCGAAGCCCGTTTTCGGGTCGCTTTGAGCCTGCGCCGCTTTTTTTCTCCCTCGCGGCCGCCTAGGATGCAATGGCGCTTTGGGAGGAAGCATGCTTGTTCGCACTAAGAGTGGATGACCCTGTACACGTCACTATACTGAGGCTGAAATGCACGAACTGGTGGGAACGGCATATGAATAAAGAAAATGTTAGTTGGCAATTTTATCACCGAAATTAATGGAAAGACTGGCTGACCATGAACAGAAATATAGTGGCCGATTGTAGGTAACAGTGCAAATAGACTGCAAACGGTGTGCAAGTCCAGCAGAGTGGATATATATAAAATAAATATTTATGGGCAACATATTGGCAGTTTCTGCGGGGGAGCGGAGATTTTCAGGGAGATGGAGTGATCATCATTTTCATGATACGCAGACTAATGAATATCGCTGGGAGAGCCTCACAGAGGAAAAATAAACAGGAGGCCCAATTTCAATAATAAGAGCGCACAATTAGTGCTTTATTACATGCTTTAGTAGCGCACCTGATAGACAGTGTCGGGACGTAATTAGAGGCCTTGGTGCAGCTCAGTGCTGCATTTCATTTGCAACCTTATTAGCAGTTGTCTACCTAATGTAATCACGACTGCATATGGAGGGCAGGGAAATATAGCGCTAAGATGCGATGGTGAGTGAAGGGAAGTGAAGAGTGCGGGTGCAAGGAAACCTTGAGCACATGACATCAGTGTGGTATCATTGGCATGTGTAATGAATGTGTTTTGGAGGGTTTAAGTTGGTGCACCTGTCTATTTTATTTTGCGGGGACACCATTGTGTTGTAAGCTGCCTGATAATGGTGATCACTGCAGGCCAAGGCAGGTTGGATGGAGCCTTCTGCGACTATACAGAGCAGGAGAAGCTGCAGTTCATGCAGAAGCTTCACTCCATTGGTGTGGTCAACATCGAGATGGAAGCCACGCTGTTTGCTGCCATGTGTCACCATGCAGGCATAAAAGGTCCGTATGTTGCAACTGTGTTGCCAATTTTGCTCAAAATATGGTCATTTAAAAAGCCTGACCAGGTGCACTTCTTTTGCTGTCAGCGAGTTTCATAATTTCTTCTTGAGTTGTTTGTCAGATATGACCCAAGAACAGCCAGGTGTAAGAAAAGAGACTCTTAGATGCCCTTTTTTAATTCTTCGGTTTTACTGGTAATGCTAAGTGGTTTGTTACGTCTACCAGCAATTCTTGCTATGAAGAATTTAAAGCAGCAGCTTGCTTACAGAAAGGGCTGTTTCGGGTGTTCAGGGCATGTATAGTACATTTCATTACTACTTAGATGTTCCTTTTTTTTGTTTTTTTACAATGGGCCTTTATTGAAGCTGCTTGCATCTCTTGAACTGCCAATGAATTGGTAACCGACGCTCTGACTTCTAAAATAATGTCTGCTGTGATAGTACTTGTCATGCAGCTTTCAATCGATAACAAAAAGTTAATTGTGCTGGCTCCCGAATCTTGAAGATTTATAAACACGTACCGCACGTGTATTTGGCTAAGCAGTGTGATTGGCCGCCTTCCCCTCCCGCATATTATATTTCTGTGGAATTTCACATACCCTTGTTTAGAATGAGGTTGTCTCCCATAACAGCACCTTCTACAACAGTTCTCAAGCATGCTACAAGATCTTACTCCAGGATAACCCTCAATTTACATTAGATGAAATGTGTAAGGACTGCATATCAGTCCGTATGAAACGGGAAAAAAGTTCTACATGGCATAAAAAGTGAGCAAGGCAAAGAAAGTGTGTGCAGCAGATTCAATGAGTGTGGCTGTCAGAGAAGTAAAATAAACCAAGCAGGCTTTGTCCTTGCTAGTAACTGAAATTTCAGGCTTAAATTGTCACGTTCATGGGAAACACAAATTGGTTGAAATTGTTTTATTTATCAGCTCTTTTTTTCACTGTGGCCGTTTTTCAATTGTGCAGGTGCCATAGTATGTGTGACGCTGCTAAACCGCTTGAAAGGCGACCAGGTGGATACGCCCAAGAGTGTCTTGAGCGAGTGGCAACTGCGGCCGCAGCATGTAGTGCTGCGCTTTATAAAACGCCGTCTTTCCTCCACCAATGCATCAATATAACTCACATTCAATCATCAATCTGTTGCCGTCACGGTTAAATAAAGTTCCTCAATGGAGTAAGCGCATGCGAAGTCCTTTTCTTTTACTCGTCTTGCGTTTGCTCAAGAGTTCACAATGTATAGTTCCAGACTTCTCTTGGATGTCTCTTGGATGTCCGGCAGTGGTTACGGCGCTCGACTGCTGTGCCCAAGGACTCGGGATCGAATCCCGGCATCGGCGGCCGCTTTTCGATGGCGGCGAAAAGCAAGGCGCCCGTGTGCTGCGCGATGTCAGTGCACGTTAAAGAACCCCAGGTGGCCGAAATTTCCGAAGTCCTCCACTACGGCGTCTCTCAGCCTGAGTTGATTTGGGACGTTAAACCCCATAAACCAAACCAAACCATCTTGGATGTCCGAGATGTCCGAAGGCAAATGAAGACACATGGACATTGTGCTTTGATGAGCAATGCATCTTAGGCAATGAGACATGACATTTAGTGTTTAATAAGATGTTTTGGTTGATCATCTGCAACATATACGAAGAACCCTTAGTAGTGTTAGATTCTAGAAGTTCGAGCTTTCTGTGGATGGTCAAAGATTTCTACAAGATGTTTCAGGCCCAACGCAATATACGCAGGGCCTTTAACTTTTGTGCAAAACCCGATTTCATCTGACTTTTTCACCCAGAACAAATTTTACAAAATCGGGCTAAATCCGGATTCATTCTGAAATCGAGCCTTTTTATAGGATACACTTTTCCAGTCCATCCGAAGATGGCGCACGAAAACTAACGGATATCTCGTGCTAATTCCAAGAAGGTTTTGAGTTAATTGGCAGTGTCAAACCGTTTAGAACTTATCTTCAAATTAAACACCGCATTCAATGATGAGTCTTCAGCAGGCTTATTATGGAATGAATGTCCTAATTTGAAGGTAAGTTATAACTGCACCTCAATGGTAGTGACAACATCCTCCAAAGCTGTTTTGGCTTTAAATCGTTTGCTCCGTGTTGAAATTGTTGTTTCCGCAGTGCGCAAAGGCAAGCAGATTTGCAGGGCACGGAGTTTCTGTGACAGAGCTACTACCGCAACAAAATAATTTTAAGAAATTAAAGGACAAGAATGTATACTTTGATAAAGAGCCTTGTAGCACATCTTCGATTTTCGCGTTGTTCGCGAAAGTTGGCCTGAGAGCAGAGCAATTTGTGTTCTGCACGAAAATAAGAGCTAATATTGACTTGAAACTCTCAATATTTTACAAAGATATTGAATGGTAATCCGGACGCAGCGCAATAATAAATATATATTGGATAGTTTCACGTCCTGAAGCGATACGTAGGCCACGAAGGAATTGGAGTGGAGCTGGTCCGAAATAATTTAGATCATCTGAATTTGTCACGCGCTGACATCGCACAAAACACGGATGCCTCTCGCGTTTTGAATGAATGAATGAATAAAATGAACGAACGAATGCTGCTGCCGCAGCAGGGATTGGGCCCGTGTTCTGTACCTCAGTAGCCGTGCATCTTAAACCACTAAGGTATTCGGGTCGAAAACTTTTGAGATCGCGAGGTTAACGGAATACTGAGTACGGTCTGGACCCTTCCTTGCTATAGGCCGACTCCTCACTATGTGTTCGAAAACCACAGTAGATACACACGCGAAATGGCAAAGTGCCACACCGATTAATCTCGGTCGGCGATCTCATGGTCTTTAGTTGTTAGCAGCCGCTGTACATTTACCCACATTGGTGCCACAAAACAGGGGGTTGCCAGGAAGATATGTCGGGAAAGTTTGTGCTGCTGCATAACTTGCACGACTATCGTGTGCTCGGTGGAGAATTTCGTGGTCTGACATTACTGAGAGCAACATGTAGTAACTTTTACAAATCCACTGGAGTTCTCAATCGCCATCCATCAAGACCTTGTGCGTGTGATCGGTCCTGTCATTGAGACGGTTAATCGCTCATCATGGTTACTGTCAACGTAAAAGATGAGCTTGGCAGGAAGAACGCCACAGGCATTTACACAAACAATTTTTGCGTCGCGTAGCGAAACGTGCACTCCACTATAGCCATTAAAACGTAGCTAATGCACTTTTAGTTTCCTGTCCATCCTAGTGCATAGCGGTCGGTGGTGGCGTTCTGACCACCTATCGAGTCACGATAGGCAATGATCAGACGCTGAGGCAACGTCCAGCAGTTGCATTGCACAACATTCGTTGTTTATGGATGTGTGCCATAACTCTCGGACGCCATCATAGACAGGCTAGTACAGTGATCCGCTACATACGTCTAGGTATACTCACGTGGCTGCACGGTCTTGCATGCGAGAAATGACCTGCCAACACAAACAGCATCCTCTGTGTATGTCTTTTCATTTATTTTTCATCCTGACAAGAGCGTTAGCACATCTGAAGTCACAGCCACAACTTCCAGGTTTCAGGGAAGCGCCTTTTGTACTTATAGCGTCTCTTGAGCCTGTCACCTCATAGGGACATCAGTTCGTGCACATAAGAAGGGGGGAGATGGACGTTGAAACGGAACCACAGAGAAAGATGCACCGAAGTTGCGGAAATAGCTGGGCAGATGTCTTGCAGATGTCAACGGTGCCAGGTAAGCGCCACCTCAGCTTTTCACTGCGGTCTTTGAGGGCCTGGCCACTCGTGAAAACATAGGCCTCTCATGACGTCTTGTCGCAATTCCGCGACTATAATTGCCGCACATGCTGATGCGGCTGGTGAATTTAATAAGTAGGTGATGAAAAACGGAGAGTAGAAGCTATGCCTGCGATAGATGCTCCTGTGCGTTGCCTGCGCCAAAAGCATCGTCGACACACTGGAGTGAGTTTAACATACCATATCGGCGCCCGGCATTATTAAACGGTCCTGTACACACTCCCTTTCATCGTGCTACGCCTACGACCATTGAGAAAAGAAGTGTTTTTCTTGTGCGTGCATTTGTGCCCTTTAACTGCTGTGACAAACTGGTCCTTGTGCAATGTTCTTGGCTAAGCGGCATCCAGTGCTCCTGGCTGCAGAGGCAGACCCGACATGAAAGCGAGGCGTAAACGCAACGGCATCACGTCTACACTTCGCTCTTAATTTGCAACCGCTTCTGTTTTTGAGTAATTATATACGTCTGAACCTTTGCACCCAACAGCACCAAACACAGAAGAGCCACGCCAGTTAAGGCCGAAGCGCCGTGTACCAGCGGCCCTCCGAGAATCTACGGATTGGGTCGAGCGCACGCCGATACGTTGTACGGACCACACCCTGTCTTGGTCGCATCTGGCGAAGCACCGTTTCCTCGCTATTCAGGGGCTGTACTTCATCACTTGCTGCACTCATCCCGATTGCCCTTCATGCACCTGCCCACCTTGCTTCTGTAGACCTGATCGGCGGGACAGTTGTGCACGTAACCGCGCAGTCCCGTCGACGCCTTCGAGTTGGGCGCGCACACGACGAACTTGCTGCAGCTCTCCGGGTGTGCGAAGACACCGCGCTTGTGGCAGTCCACGGTGTTCTCGTCGATGAGGATCAAAGGCGGCGCGAACGGGTCCGGAGGGATCGTGGGCAACGGCGCCGCGGCAACAACGGGCCGTCGATGGCCGCCGGTGGTCGCGGCAGTACGCCTACTGCCACCACGACGACCTCCCCGACGGCTGGGCCGACGCGTCGTCGTCGTGGTCGTGGTTGTGGTCGTAGTAGTCGTCGGAGGCTGTTCGTCATCCTCGTACTCATACTCGTATTCGACGTCGTCGTATAGCGCCGTCGTGGTGGTGGGCCTTCGCGTCGTAGTGGTGGTCGTCGTAGTCGTGGTTGGAGGCAAGGTCTGCTGTACAGGCCTTCGGCGCACGGCAACCCGGTCGCCAGGCCGCACTCGAATCCTCTTGCCGCGGCGTCCGGTCGCCGGCTGCTGCTCGTCCGAAAGCTTGCCGTTGACTCTGACTACCTTGCTGACGCGTACTTTTGTGCCCTTCCGGAAACTGAGTGGCGCTGCGACTTCTGCGTCCGTCTCGAAGTCCGGTGGGAAGAAGTCCGGCTGCGTCGCGAACTGCGTGAACGATGGCGTTGACGCTGGTGTCGGATACACAGACGGTGGTACCGTGGGTGGTGAAAAAGCTGGAGCGTTTACAGGTGCGTTGACTGGCGCGTTCACGGGTAGGTTGTAAGGAGAGTTGACAGGGGCGTTCAATGGTACGTTCACAGGGGGCGAAAACGCTGGAGGCACAGGCGCGTTCTGGTAGCCGGCAGCCTGCTGCTGCTGTGTCAGCTGTTGTCCTCGTTCTGGCGCTTGGTAAACAAACTGGAACGGCATACGCGGGGGCAGCGTGCCTTGTATCGGACCCACGAAGACGTTTGTCTCTTCGCGCGGAGTGGGCGTCGGGGCTTGAGCAAATGATGTAGGCGGGGGCCGTGCCGGTTCCACGTACTGGAACAGTTGCGGTTCCTGGAACAGAGGTGGCCTGCGGATGACGTGCCCCTGCGCCGCGCTACTGTCATTATACACGGGTCGGAATGGTGACTCCGTTGCGGCGAAGACCTGCGGGGGCAGCCGACGAGCAGCCACACCACCGGCATTATTGAGCCCTGGGTTCTCGGCTGAGGTCAGGATGGTCTGCAGCTTCTCGACGCCGCCGATACTTTGCAGCAGCTTGAGCAGTTCAGCGACGTTCTGCTCGGACTGCTTGGGAGCGCTTGTTGTCGTCGTTGTTGGACGCGGAGTGGTCGTCGTCGTAGTTGTTGTTGGTCTCTCCGTGGTAGTTGTAGTGGTGGTAGTGGTTGTGGTAGTTGTGGAACGGGCCTTGGACCGCCGCGGTTTGCGCGTCGTCGTCGACGGAGCCTCGGTTGGCGTCGTCACCCTGCACATTGAGATATTGAGTATTATTACGCGAGGAAATTTGTAGCGAGGTTGCAATACGAAAATGATCGCCTAAACAACCACAGCTTTGAGTACCCGATTTCGACGATGAATAGCGTGACATGTCATTGTATGTTGCTAAAACTTTCACAAGTCAAAAGGCAATAATGCTCCCGAAAAAAAAAACAGCATTCCTGGGCACAGCACCGTTCTGCAAAAATAAAACTAAGACACTCTCTTGAGCACATGGGAATTTACTGTCGTAAAGCAACATCGCTAAATACGAATTCATGTACTGTACAATACCGTGTCCTCAATTCACCGTACTCACATGCAGCCATGCTACGACACGCCAGAACCTTGGAGTTAAAAAAAAAGTTATGATTCGTTCCGAGAATACAGTTCGCAGCTCGTACACCTCTACCGGTTCCTGCGCGAGTGATAACACACCGCCTTCATTCGGCGCTTTATTTTTTCTTTTGAGATCAAAACGGCACCGCATTCAACTGCCCTTTTTTGTGCCCACCTGCAGACCACGTTGTCCTTGTAGTCGCACGCCTCGGACTTGGAGTTGAAGTACAGTCCCGAGGGGCAGGTGAACGCGTGCGCCACCGTGCCCAGGTTGGCTGGACCAGAGTCGAGACACCAGAAGTACTTGCGACAATCGCGCGGGTTATTGAAGAATCCTTCGTCTTCGCACTCGAACGCTGGCCCAGGGTCAGGCGTGGGCGGCGGGGCCGGCGTGGTCACCGACAGTGCCAGGTTGGTCCGCGGACCGCCGCGACCAGGAGACAGCGAGGACTTGGCCACCCGCCGTCCTAAGGTGTCCTGCTGCCGCTGCGCCTTTCGTTGTGGTCGTTGAGTCGTGGTCTGCGCGTTGCTGGCCGCTTCTTGCTGCTCATCCTCGAGGATGCCCTCTAGAAGTGCCTTTCGCAGAGCCGTGATCAGTGGGCTCTGCTCCCCGCCGCAGTTCCCACGGAAGTCGTCGTTGTCTAGCGTCCAGACCATGGCGCCGGCCAGGCCCTTGGACATGATGTACCGCGCCTTCTCGCGTATCATCTGCTCGTCGTCGAAGCCGACCCATTGGTCGTCCTTGAATGCGTACGGCCCCATGCGTTGCGGCTCCGGGCGCCGCAGCTCCCAGTCAAGCTCGTTCACGTTTTGGCAGATCTGCGAAGAAGAAATTGGAATAAATGTCAGGATGTGAGCGTCTTCTTGGTTGCGTTAACCGGGGAAAACGTTTTCACCTGAACTAAAAGGCAAGATTGTCCCGGAAAATACTTTTTAAACCGTTTCTAGCTTTTGTTTTCTTGGTTTTATGGCGAAAATTTTAAATCGCTGTTTCGAGGTCGCGTCGTGAGATGCAGAAAATCGGAGCGCGAGGTATCGACCCGGAATCGAGAGAGCTTTGAGACCTTTCAGTTTCGCAGGACTATTTTTAGGTTCGCATTCGTGTTGATGGCGGGTTGGGCTGTACATTGGGAAATGTAATTGTATACGCCGGAGCCTGGTCTCAGAGCTTCATTCAAGATGGCTGTGGTAGACGCCGCGCCATGCCCTAGTCGCGGGTGGGGAAGACCCAGAAAGTGCGCCATGGTTTAAGAGGCTAGAACAGCTCGAAACGCCGCTCGTCGTCAGGAGAAAGCGGCTGCGGATGAAGTACATCAGCGGCCCGACGAGAACAAGCTGTGGGCCTAATGCGTCGCAGACTATCTGGGAATGCAGAACTGCTGTGGAGACGATACAAGGGCGACGCTGCAGAGCGGCATCCAAGTATATGTAAGACTGCGGACAGGACAATTCCCTCGATGCATTGCGTGACCGCATTTGGCTCGAGGGGAACTTGTAAAAAGTGAAACCTGTCTAGTAGTCTACTATACGTCCAGGATGTCTGAATTAGAATGTGCATGTGCTCTCTGTGTGTCGTAAGCGTGAGGCTTCGCTTCCCGGGGGAGAAACCTAATCTTACAGATCAGCAGAAAGTACAACGTAAACTTCAGCGACAAGTCAATAGAATATCCAGCTAGTTTTTTTTTTAATTATCCTCATTGCAGTTGTTGAAGATGAAAATGAAGTTTAGGTGAAACGTTGTGCTTGTCGTCTTGCGTCCTTCCTTCTCTATTTTGATAGGGCTCTTCTACGTCATGAAGAAATGGGAAATTACGAATTTAAAGCAAGCATTTTATTGGATATCATTCGTGTATTTCTAATTCATTACTCAAAGAAGCCATTGTTAGAACTCAGATGAGGATCAGAGATTATTCGTAGCTGGTTGGTACCCCCAAGTAATAACATATGTGCGTGTCGAAGAAAGCAAAACCACACAAAATACCGATTCCTCCTGTTATTGGGCCGACGTTCCTTTTTGACAACTATAAGCGGTGAGATAATGATGAGTCGCGACGTAGAAGTCGGAAGGGCTACTCTCGCATAGAAAGTGCTAGAAAACGGCGTCGTAGCAAAGACAACAGTCTTTGTAACGCCAACTATAATGAATGGGCAAACAGTCGTCCTGCGCTCCGCAGGCATCTTTTAATGGCATTGCACGAATCACTCGACTTTATTACCGCCGTATAGTCGTACTGTTGTGCTGATGACGATGCTGAATGGCGGTAATGAGGTTACTTTACTTTCGGAGGTTTACATTTATAATTTATACCGATTCGGTCTATGCGAAGTTCATTGATGACCGTAATGCCATGACAGCTGTTTTAGTAAGGCACATGACAGAACGATGAATTTATCCGCTTCCCCGCGCTGTCACTAAAGAATACGGTATGAAAATCTTCCTCTGCTAGCACTAGCACGCATACACTTAAGAGCTAAACAGTGACAGGCCAGCGCCCACGATGCCGTTGTTTACTAAGAGCCTGGTTGGCGGTTCTTACATTAGAACAGGCTGCACGCAAGTCTCATTTATCGGTGCTTTTTGAACGCGTGGCTCCACATTTTTTGTACCTCCGGTGTATATAACACGCTTCTTTGAAGCCCTCATATTGATAACGGGTCTTTGCCACAAACGCGCCCTGTATTCGTGGTAGCGACTTAAGTGACCTCCTTCATGACCAGCTTCCTTTCACCAATATGCAAGCGGAAGCCGACCTTCGACGGTTTCTCTTTGCCAGCCTTCGCAGAAGGCGAGGATTCTGCCTGTTCGCAGTTATCTATAGGGGTCTCAATAGTACTGGAGGCTGACAAAGACATTACGAGTGCACAGCTTCGTTAAGTTGTTCGCTTTAACGATCAGTGTGCATAACGTAATATAACCTTAAAGGAGCCTTCAGCTCTGTCGCATTACAGCACTCACATTGTGTCTGCGAGCAGAATGCCTTAGCCGGCATTGGTCGTAAACATTGTGACAGGGTTTTCAGTGATTTGCAAGCAGCCAAGCAGCGTAGCGGCCTCTGAGTCCAGTGGCCTTCGAGGGCGTCGCCGAGGCCGTGCGTGCATACGTGCACGGCGGAGAATTTTCATTGTTCAAATCTCGTTTCAAAGACGTCCACTTCGTGCGCCTGTTTTCGAAGCATTGAGAAAGCCCCTAACGGCACACACGAAGCCACGAAAGAATGGATGTGGCTGTGGAATGTAAGACTGCGGACGTCTCGTGCGCGCCCCTGCTTGCCTCGATGACTTAAGTCATCGCCGACGCAATCGGATACACTCATCGCGCAGATTCGCGTCTGATGTCCTCGACGGGCTGACCATTCACTGCAGGGTCCAGTGACCGCCAGAGGCTTTCATCCGCGTTGCGGCCGCCAAAAAGCCCTGTGCTGCGTCCGTCAGAGCCGCGAGGCGCTTCGGAATGGTACGGCTGCCCAACTGCTTTCAAGACTGTGATTCAGGACCTGAAGGATTTTGGGGCGACACAAATTCCAGAGAGGTTCCCGGTTTCATGTTTTCCTGCATAACTTTGTTGCTTAAACGTGGCGCAATATTTGATTGTTTTATGATTGACAAGGCTTCCTACCAGTGGAGAACTGATATCTTGGTAAGCATTCATACTGAACTAGGGCCACATGACGATACGTGCAAGACCTATATGCTTATGTCATTTTCTTTTTTTCGGCAACATCGCAGCTCTAGTTTAGTGGGGTAGTCTTGATAATCCGAATCCAAGGAGCAGAAGGACGGGGATGAACTTTAAAAGAAACTCTTGCCTAACGGGCTTGATCATGTCAGATGCCAGACTTATATAATTAAGTGAGGTTGTATATGATTGCTAACCGTAGCCCATAGGAAAATCGCGTAGAAATACCTGCCGGTTTCAAAAGAGCAGACGTCATAAAAATGTACGCTGCTCTTACATGACACTCCCGGCTCCTTAAATTGTTTTTTCCCAATGAGCATAAATATAAATTGTATAAAAGGGTATACAATTGTCGGAACCCATTTGACTGCATACAGATTCTCCGAAAGCACTGCGGAGCTTTACAGCCATGCACATCCAACGTATTATTAACGCAAAGGAGTTAAAGGTCTCGTTATAAAGAAAATTTTGCGTCGATGTTATCGGCGGTGGCATTGTCAACAAACCACGAGCACGCGTCGGACGTGCTCAGTGACACGGCGGCCGACCACTGATTGGTAGGCGGTTTTCGTGACGTCACGAGACCACATGACATGGCCGAGTTATCAGGAGCCGCTACCTCGTGCGACACGTGTAAGAAAAATTACGAGGGACTTTAGCGACTAAAGTAGTGAAAGGCGAAAGCCTCAGTGCCGCATTCTGCTACGCAATTGGCACTAAGTAGTAAATAATTAAGTAATCAGTCATTAATTAACTAATTTGGCAATTAACAAATTGTCTAATTATTTATTAAATAGTGGTTATTTGAATAATTAATAAATTGATTAATTAATAATTGATCAGTGATTGGCATGTAAGGAACGCATTCACGCATACTGTGCTGGCGCTCTGTGATTGGTCGATACCTCTATGACGTCATCCCGCCTTGGCCAATCAGAGCCACCGCAAAAGCGGGCCACCTTCTGTTCACGACAGCATGAGCCATTAAAGGCTTTCGCCTTAGTATGGTTTGGCTTATGGGTACTTATCAAAGTGACTGAGGCTATGAGAAACGCCGTAGTAGAAGGCTCCGGAAATTTCGACCCCCTGAGGTTTTTGACGTGCACTGACATCGTACAGCCCACGGGCGCGTTGCTGTTTGCCTCCATCAAAAAGAGATCGCCGCGGGCAGGATACGATCCCGCTTCCTTGGGTACAGCATTAGAGCGGCCTCACCACTGTGCCACCGCGGCAGTGTACTTGTAAGATGGGAATAGAACCTGGTACCCTTGGATCCCCCTTCAGACTCGCTATCACTATTTCACACAGGGAGGATCATGCGGCTTATTTAAAGCGAGGCTGTATATCTGTCTGGTGACCTTTCACATAATGTTATGTCTTGCGACTGTATGTTGATGGGTGCGTGTGATAATCGAGGCACAAATTAAGGCATAATGGATGAGAGGTGGGCAGCAAAGTGGATGAACACGAACTAGAATAAGCAAAGATAGTCTGCCGTCAACGCCTTCACTTTATAGCCATAAAGGTGGAGCTTAAGTGTCCTTCATATTATTTTGTCTCATGCCAAAAGGGACACGTAGAACGAGATGGAAGTGATAGTAGCCATAGCGTGATCGTTCGTGTTCTGCGTTCACTTGGCGCAAGTGCGTTGGTAGTGGTTGCACCTGCCTTTGCATTTGCTCACAACCATGGATATTTGCACCAGTCTTAAGAATAGGTGTCTCTACATCTACGTGTATCGATGGAAGGTCCACAAGAGGAGCTTACCTCGTAGTAGGCAAGGTAGCCTTTCTCGCGCGTCGCATTCCCGGGCTCTCCGGGGCCCTGGGAGGGAGCCTCGAGCTCGTTGTCTTCAGGGTCCTCGAGCGTGTAGGAGCGGCCGTAGGTGGGCACGCCCACCACCAGTTTGTTGCGGGGCGCTCCGGCGTCCAGGTAGTAGTCCACCGTCCAGCGCACGTTGAGCCTGCTCTCGTCGTCAAAGTCGCGCAGCCCGTCCGGAGAGCCCAGCGGCGCGTGGTGTTGCGTGTTCGACTCGTACGCCGTGTGGTAGTCGTACGTCAGCAGGTTGAGGAAGTCGGCTGACCTACAGAAAGAAATATTTCAGGTAAACACGAGATGGTCGACGTTATTAGAGGGTAGCTCTACTGTCCACGCTACAACTCTCAAGGTGATTCATTCTCGCGTTTGACATTGAGCCGCCGGAGTGAGCCTAGCGCGAGCGTTACTGCCAACGCCACTGCCCGCTTTGTCTCCTCCGTCCGTAACGTTGCCCGGGGGTCACCAAGCGATCGCCCGACCGTGTATACGGAGGCTCTCCACTGTGACACAACGTGATTAGGAGAAGGGCGGGGTAACAGTTGCTCCGCCTGCGCTTGGTTGCTCAGTTGCCGGCCCGAGGGCGTCATCGCTTCGGCGCAGGCGTCAAGCTGAGTCTGATCATCGAGAAGACATAGCTCGAAGAGAAGCAGCAAAATGTGATCGGTTCGAGGCAAAAGCAACGAACAGCGAAAAGCTTGCATGGAGAAGAAACGCCAATATGATTGTGTAGCCATGCTTAACAGATCTTATGTTCGGATAACTATAGTTTAACCCGGCTAAACCTCCGCAATGTTTGGTGGCATGATGTTCCGGGCTAAGCATGGCATATTTTCAAGGAGAGGTTAATTAAAATCAGGAGGCGACAACTGGCTTGCCAGGTCAATATCTTGATGGCACTGAATCGTGACATCTTAGCCAAAAGTTTGAATCAATGGGCATGGGAAGGTAAGCCTAGCAGAGGGCGGCAGAAATTTAGGTGGGTGAATGAGATTAAGAAGTTTTAGGGGGTGGAGGGGGCATGCAGCTAGTACATAACAGGATATTTGGACCGATATGGGAGAGGTCTTGGCCTGGCTATGGATCTAGTCCGGCTGATGATGGTTATGACTGAATCGTGGGAGGAGAAACAGAGATGACAAGGAAGATAGCGATAACTCAGCTTTTTCATAAAGAGCTCGAGGGCTGACATCATTTTTATGTTCGATTCTGTACTATGGGAATGCGTTTGTTGAACCAACGCGAAGAGGGGGCCTGTATGCGCAGAAACAGGCAAAAAACACACCGAGATGTCAAAAATGCCGGGGAGACAAAGAGGACAAAGTAGAAATGCCCTTCTTGCTTTTCTCTGGGTTGCTTCAACTGTATACTGCTCTGACGTAAAAATGAATTTCGACAGCAGTCATTGTCTTACTCTGAAAAGCATCGGTCTGCTCGCGGAATTGAAGTAAACTCTTTGGCCTGGTGCCGATTGTTTAAATGTGTAAGGACAGATGCAGCAACTATTTGTAGTCGGAGCTCGTGGTCATGTCACCTACCAACGTCGCCATCAATACCTGGTCATGTATATTAAAAACCTCAAGGGTTCTACAGTAGGTTCATCCGCACCTACAGACCATCAGGCAGTCGTATGCTGTTCTGGCGTCAGCAGTAAGTGATTGTTCGGAAGACTAGTTGGAGGAATACGACAGGGTCACTAAGGTGAAGGGCGCAGGGATACTAGCAAGACACTGAGTGGCATCGATATCCTCAACTATGAATAGTCGTGTCGTACAGACACGGACAGAGGCGTTGCCACAAATGGCAATTTAGTTGTGTGTTCATACGCCACTTGCGGTGTTTAATAAAGCATGAGCAACAAATTGTAGCCTTTACGGATACCCTTATGAATCCCGTGATGTCTTTTACCGGGCTTTACGTGAATACTGAAATGAACAGATATGGCAAGCGGAAAATTTGAGATTAGCATTGAAGTAGTGGTAGAAGGGGAGACGTATGAGGAGTTCAAGCAGGCGTACAATTCGCTTTCATCCGCCTGATCACACTCAAGCTGATGTCTGCACGGGCTCTCTGCACGTACTTGGCGATGGTTCGCACGTCGAATCCATTGTCGATGTACTCCTTGCCGGCGGGCATGGCGACGGAGAGGAGCAGCCGCTCTTTGCCCCGCGGCAGCGCCTCGGCCTCGAAGGCCTCTCGCAGCTCTCGGATGAGCTGCGCGTAGCCCTGCTTGTCTTCGGGCTTGCCTCCTTCGCGGAAAGCCGGGTACTCCCAGTCCATGTCCAAGCCGTCGAAGCCGTGCTCGCGGCAGAACTTGATGGCACTGCGCACGAACTTCTGCCGCTGGCTCCGGTCGGACACCATGTGCGAGAACCTGCGCACGCCATGAGCGGGCATTAATTATGATTGAATTCAATGGTTCTACCTATTGTCAGCTAAGCGCTGATAATCCGCCTTCGATGGAAACTGGGTCTGTCCCAAGACTCATCGTTCTCATCTGCTCATAGTTTTCAGCTTGCGCTGAAAATTGTAAGCATTTACATAAAGGTTCGGGTGAGGCTAACGCAGCGTCTTGAAGGCTTCTACAGTGCCACAGTATTGCACCCAAGGCCTAGTGCTCACATTAAGCACCCTACTGTTCAAATCAGCAACAATTTTGTTTTTGACCTCGCTTGAGATCCAGATGTCAATAAAATATCCTAATTAAAAAAATAGTGATGAATAAAGGCGAGAAACTCTGAAATTTAATTATCAGAGTCTTGTCTTGGGTTCAGGCGGCCAAGTATGGCCTTGAAGAGCAACGAATAAGAAAATTCACATAAAGCATCATGATTAGCGGTACACCTTATTTCTGATTACGTTATCGCTGCTCGACTCGCGATTCTAAACGGTTGATTTTCACATGGCCGCCCGGTGTCTGCTTATACGATGCTTTCGTCACTAAGGCTGTTCCTGTCGGGCACGCAGAGCGCGCGCAATGGTGCAACGCTTTAGGACTGCTTCAGAGGCTCACCTTTTGGATCCCTCATTCCAGCCGCCGACTGCCACCATAGTCTTGAGTCCCGGGTTATACTGCTTCAGGCCCACGAACTTCTTGTAGTTGCCTGAGAAAACGGTGAGCGGTCATCGACGGTTACCTCGCAAAACTTCGAAAATTCGGGGAAATGCAGGCGAAAGTGATTCCATAACAGTGCATCAAACTCTTGTCTATGTTTGTTCTGCCCCGTCCTTGATGTGCACTGTTGGGCAATACAAACAATAGGCATATCAACTGTTCTAAATTTTAGCTTTAGATGAAAACAAAATTACGAACATGTTCTTTACGCGACGCCTGTCATTGTATAGTTTCGTATTTCCGTTTACAGACCGGAATTTCAGAGATTTGTTGGAAGTGTTCCCACCAAAGGTGTCGCCCCATAAATGAAAGAGTTGGTACACTTATTGTCGAGGTCTGTAAGACCTGTGTTTGAATGGCAGAAAGAAAAAAAAGGTGGAGCTGTGGAAATTTCTTTTTTTTTTTTTAATTGCACGATAGCGTCCACCTTCGTGTTGTATGTTGCAGGTACGTGTACAACGCAACTGAATTGCCGGCAAAGCGTGTAATGTCGACAGCATGGAAAGTGAGACCAGACCAAAGAGGGGAAGAGATCTAATTTGATTAAATGGCATGGTTGGATGCAGTAAAATAATCTTGTCTGACGTTTGCGCGAGTTCGATGAGGAGGGATGAGAGATATGAGGGATTTCCCCGGGGTCATTTTCTTTGGGTTGTCGTCCTACTGCGCCGCAAGCACCTTTTTAGTTGTAGTGAGTAATCTGCCAACGGATTGGAGCGAAGGGGCTCCTTACCGCGTTAAAATTGTCCGCAGATAAACTACGCTCTCAGGACGAAATCTTGCGGTAAAGAGTATCGGGTTTGAACTGAATCAGTTTTCGAGAATTTCGCAATATTCATCTGGGATCGATACAGACTGTAGGTAAAGCATGGTAAGTTTTTCTTTTTCTTTTTTTTTTTTTGCGCTTGCCTTTAGAAGGACATAATCGCCAGTTAAGGTTCCGGCCTCTCATCGCAGCGCCGGAGACGTGCGGAGAAACTCGACATAACGTTGCGGACGATGAGATGTCAAATTGCCGGCGCCTTCGCTCACACCGCATCTACCGTCGTTGGATGCCGCATAACACAACTCCACGGCCATTGCTTTCGGTGGCGCTGTTTGTTTTTTCCTCAAAACAAGAGTTTTCATATTTCGCCTTCATCTTCATCACGATTCAGCAACCGCGGCTGGAACGGTAGATGACGAAATGAGAAGAGCACCTTGTGCGGGTAATTACTCTGGTACGAAACACAGTACACTGTACCAGACACCACCTCTCTCGATTGCGGCACGATGTTCAAAAAGGCGAAACAAAGACACCGAGACTTCTTCAGTGTTCAAATGCCTTTGCACGCCTCCAGTAGAAAGAGGACCTAATTTTGTATCCGCATTCGGTTGGAAAGCGCTTTTACGTCCCGATTGCGATTTCTATCGATAGTAACGCAGCTGAAATATCCCCTAGGGTTCAATAAAGAACGCCTATGTAACTGCGTATGGAGTCGCGTTGGGGGGGGGGGAGGGGGGTAGGTGTTCCATTATGACCAGCTGAGCTTCCACGATTGCTTAGTTGAGAAAAACAGCAGAAGAAAAAGAGCGTCACTAGGTATGCAGTGAAAATTTCGTTGGGACAGCAGTTTAGACTCGCTGTGTTCTCTTGTCATTTTTTCTTCCCATGATTAACAGATTCTTGCCTTTATTTTGACAGAGCGGAGACTGCCAAGGTATACTGCTTTTTTCTACGTTATTGATTACATTTCCTGGGTGACGGAATACGTATACATAACGCCGTGAAGGCAGTACCGAGAGGCGATTAAATGCAACCCCACTTGCTTATTTTACTCCCACCTCGTGAGAAAGCAGTACAGCAGCGAGATTGAAACAGTGTCTACGTAGCGTTACACGTTTGTCTCCGGAGTACTTGCGCCGTTACGCGCCGCTGATCACGCTCAGCTAAGAACGTGCGTGACTCTGGCATTACTCTTTGAAGTCGCCGCAACTCTCACTCGTTTTCCGCTCCCTTTGTCTCAGAGGACTTGAGCTCTATTCACGAATGGTGCACAAAATTGTCAGTCACTTCAGCCGCGCAGGCACTTAGCCTAATTCGTGCTCGGACTGGAAATCGCTGGGCTCGCTGGGAGACAGATGAGCTCTGATCCGTTTTATAGCCAACCTCAGTCCCAGCTAGCACGAACGATAGCCCAATATTGGCATTTTGTCGGCAATCCACTGGCCTTACACAGGACAAGTGCATTGTCAACATACTCCAACAATGGGCCGATGGTTCGCGTTGGCTGGGTGATGCTCTTGCTAGAATAGGGCAAGCCAACGGAAACTAGTCCGTATGATCACGGGATTACATTCTGCGCAATTGAAGAACTTCGACGCTCAACATGACGCTATTGCGAACACCGATGCGCTCTCAGTGTTCTGTGTTGTGTGGAGATTCGAAAGTGTTTAGAATCGCGAGATTGAAATGCTGTGGTAAAAAAAAAAAAAAAAAGAAGAAAGAACTAGCCCAATTCGAAACTATTCATATTCACTCTTGTTCTCGTGCTGTCAAGGGACTTGGGTGCACTTCAAGTAACCCAGGCTCGCAGGTATTCACTCATATTTACTTCAACTTTGATTACTCTGAACTTGAGCAAAGCGCACATACTAGCACATATACTAGATCTTAGGTTCCCAAATCAGTCTGCATCCAAGCTGGCGCTTACCCTGTTCGATATCGTTGTACGGGTCGTAGGGCTTGAGTTCATATCGCTTGTTGAAGCCAGCGAAGGCGTATATGAGGTGGGTGCACAGGTACGGGTTGATGTTCTGCGGCGTGAACTTGGCCAGCGAGGGCCGGTATACGGCCCAATTGGAGTAGTAGCACACGATCTTCAGATCCGTACGAGGCTGCAGCTCCCGCCGGTTCCTCTGGGCGTCATCCTCGGCTGCCGCTGCGGGTAAAAACGATTTATTGAACGGATTTAATGCCCCAAAGAAAATCGTCCCGGTCACTCAGGAGTTGCATAATACTAAGTTATTAGGAATGTCACGAAGGCGAAAACTGTGCGCCATGTGTGCGAAATCTGTAGCCATTTACCATCGTAGGTGGCAAGAGTCGCTTGCCACCTACGATGGTTAGTAGATGAAAGAGCCACCTGCTGCTGTTGACAAGTGCCAAAATCAAGAAAGCCGAATCTCCAATTTCCTCTTGCTAGGGACAGATGAGAGATGCACAAGGCGAACCTCGCGTGTGATTAAAGTATCGGTCGTAAATAAAGTCTTGGACATTACGAAAAATTTGGATGAAACAAAATCCTTCTATATAACGAACTACTTTGATAAAACAAAAGTTTTTAAATGTGCTCCTCGCTACTACATGAGCAGAATAGAAAAGACGTATGCTATCGCGTTTGCTTCGAATTACTCAAACAGATGGCTTTATAGCTAACTAATTAACTAAGTCAACCCAGACTCGCTTTGGGTACTACCACACCAACCCTCTAATTAGTTAAGCGATTACTCGCCTAAGTACAATTGGTCTCATTCGAAATTCGCGGCCTGTGACGTCACACCTCGATCGACCAACTGAAAAGCGGTTTGTTCCTGAACTCTGGCCTGCGTCAGCGGTGTTCGGTCGTGAGACCTTGAGCTCCGCTGCCGAAAGCCACTGAGGCACCCCGACGGGTGTTTACTAAATGGCGACTTCAGCCGATCATTAGAGGTTTGATTTCCTGTATAATACGTCGGTTCGATTGCAAAAGTAATTTCCCAGAGGATTATACTCTGAATGTACGGAAGTTGTGTGCCAAAAATTGTTTACTGCCGGGGTGGAACGAATGCCAAACCTTTATGCCCTTTCCTACCTGCCAACTTAGTTTGGCCCTTACTGGGTCAAAACTTAGCAGCAGTGGGTGAAAAGGAAACTGGCAGGAAGGCGGAAAAATCATTACTTCTTGTGTTTAGAGGAGCCTTATTTTCTCAAACGGCCGGCGTCGCGTTTGCGCAACCCACGTCATAGTCGGAAAGAGTTCGGGCTTTCAGATTAGGGGCACACACACTTGACCATGATAGTTCGTAATCACAGTGTCTGCTGTCTGTAATTAACCCTGGACAGTGGTAAGCTGATGCGGTGACCTTCTGCTGAAATGAGCCAGATCACAAGTCGCACGTTTGCCCTATATTTACCACACTAATCATAGTGTCTAGTATAACGGTCCTCCTCAAGAAACGAGAACCGAAGAACAGGAAAAGGGGTAGTGCTTCTCGTGTTGCCTTCGTTACGAAGACGAGTGCGCAGCAACCTAATCTTAAGGGCTATGTCTTAGGAGCTCAAGGCCTCAGTATCGCTACCCATTACGACACCTGCAGGGAGTTGTTAATAACGCAAGCAAGCGTGTCCTAGAAAGCGTCCGGACCAGCGTGCGTGGCAAGAACTTGGGTTACAATTCAGTTGCAGAATTTTTGGATCATTTTTAACGCTTACGTATTGGAAGGAGAGCTGTCTTCTATACCCTATATTGAACCAGAGATCCATTTATATTTGCCATGCACTTTGTTTCGTTTTCTATTTTTATAACCTACATGGGCTGGGCATTGTCCTCGGTTTAACCGTTTTGTATCAGGATAAGCAAAACTTTCCTCGCATCGTTAATCGCAGAAAGGCGTGGTCACTTCCTCGTAGCATTTATAGCGCCTAGACGGCTTTGAGAGGTCATTTTGGCCATGAGCTCTGTACTGTATTTGAGATTTGTTGGAATAAAGTTTCTCGGCGCTTCGTAGACACGCCTGACCCTGGAAAGTAAGCTTCACCTGTTGTAGTACGAAGTTAAATTGTCAAACGATGCGATGGACACTGCGCAAACTTAATTTGATATATTTTTTTCTTTTGTCATCCTTTTTAGACCATACTTTTTCTTAGATCAAAGCTCATTTACTTTCTTTTTCTAATGGCTGTGTGTATTGCTAGATATGCACAACCTTAACTTTCTGCCTGTTTTTCCTTGGTATTTTTTATTTTAAATTACGAATGTTTGCGTCGTATGCGCTGCACTGTGCTTCTCGAGGTTTTGTAATCTGTGCAATATTTCCTGAACGATAGCTCATTTTGTGATAATGTAGAGCATGCATATGAAGACATTCCAAAACGTTTCTCTATCTTCTTGAACATTGTTCATATGTTAACATTTTCTTTTCCGTTTTCCTGCTTCTATTATATGTCTTGGTTAACTCACTTTGACCAGGGTCCCATAGTTCCCTTTTTTTGTGTTTGGTAACTTCATATGCATAGTACTGTTATGTATCCTCTTATAGATGCATAGTACTGTTATGTATCCTATTATAGCTAGTAAATCCCTATTTGATTTGACCTTAATAAACGGATCTATGTTGTTAAGTTCATCCAGTTTACAAGGCTATTGGCTCTTTCCTTGTGCACATGCATAATCATGTATAATAGGGCAAAATAGATCGTGCATGATAGTGTTGGAGTGGTAACTTACGCGATGCCCATCCGGCTCCACCCAGTGCCGAGAAGAACAGCACCGGCCACAGGAACATGGCTGCCCTGCAAAGAAGAGGCCAAATGAGTGCACTGTGTTTGCAGTCAGCTTTTTCTACCACTCAAACGGAGCAGCCATTAGCCATCACCAGAAAACTTTGCAAACATCATAGACGAAGAATGCGTAAGAAAGACACATCTGCCTACGTTAAAGGAAGTCATTTTTTTGTGAGCGGGAAATCAGAAAAGGACCCCGTGGGGACTCGTTTTCCCGACTTGATCACGAAGAATTTACAGAAAGCGAAGCCAGGAATGCTGCTTCGCTGTATGTTTTTTTCCTCATTGAGCCCATTCTTACCTGTTAGGCCACATAGTTTCAGGAATAATATCAAAACAATCACACCTAGTCGATACGAATTCCTAAGCAAAAATAATTAAAAAAAAAAAAACGAAAAATCACGTGACTTTTGCCACGCATCCTGCGATGCGGTCACTTCAGGTAAGACCACTCTGAATAGTCCCTCACCTTTGGAACAGTCGTTTTTACCGTGTTTAAACCTGACATGCACGTGTTGTTTTGTTGTGCACAACGGAATTATTGTGTGCAAGCTGGACTTATACAAAATACCAACCACATAGGTGTCTGGATGTCTTGTCGAGGCGACTATTAACAGGATGGATCCCGAACTTAACGGAGAAATATGGCACCTTTAATGAACTGCATTCTTCAGTTTTCGAGACTTTGTCACACCGGCGGGTGGTGTATAAGAAAACGAGCACAGCAAAAGTCAAAGCTCCAGCGTGTTATATACAGCCCTCGCTTATTCTTTTCGCACGTCTCTCGCGTATTTATCCTTGTACTTCCGGAAGAACCAGCGTTATTCTGAAACAGCACTTGCGCTTAATTCCACCTCTACTAGCAGCTGCAGTTGCCTTTTGGGTGAGTGTGCGACCTGCGTTAATTTTTAAGGTAGAAGAATGCTCCCGAAATTGCTCACTGATACATCCATTTTTTAGTCTTATCAGGATCGCAACAAAGTTGAGCATCCGATAGGTGGCACGTTTACAGAGTGCGGTACGCTTTAACAGTCGAACTTCGGAAAATAAGTGTTTTTGAGTACGTAAACTGCGTGATTTACCTCCTACATCTATGAGGAAGTTTTCTTTTCATCTGACTCCAAAAACTGAACACAGGGTTATGACGACCCTCTTTGTGTTCCCTCTATTCTTGGCATTGTCCTGCATGCTTTTCGTAAGCATGCGTGCGCCCTCTTAACGCACGCGAACCGAGGTTTCAAGCTCATTTGATTGCCCTACAAGTTCTGAACCTTACAGCTCAAAGAAGTTATGCGCGTGCATTAACTAACCGGGTACCTGTTGGAGATACACCGCCAGACTGTCCACAAACACTTATGGAGGGCGCACTCAGCAATGGCTAATACATGGTCGTCCTTATACCTTTCTATATCTTTTGTTATGAGAAAGTTGCAGTGGGAAGTGAGAAAAAAAGATAGAAAAAACAACAACAATATCGAGCAGCATCGAATGAAGAAAAAAGAAAATGAGTTATTTATTGATTAATTAATTGACACCTGGTGCTAAAGCTATGCTCCGGCTATGAGGCATACCGTAGCGGAAGGCGCCAAAAAGAAATATTCATACATAAAAGTTTTCATTTTTGTCTTTGCCTGGATGGACACCCGGCTGCCGTGACCAGAATTCAACCTATGACACAGGGCTTAACAGTAGAACACCTCTGCCTCTAAACGTCCTCGACAGGTCAGAAGAAGTGGAAAAAATGTAAGCACAACCTCTTACAGTCCTTTGGCTAACTGAAAATTATTTATCTACGTGGCAAGGACCACGACTAAATGTTATCGAATAATGCTTCATGTCATGGTCGTACTTCTAAAAAGTGCCTTGCTGAAACTGCGTCTCAGTATTTGCGGTGCACCCTAAGACATGGCTCCCGGGAGTACATTCACCTCTAATTGTGCTTTACTTCGATTTGCTTTGGAAGCCGTCATCTTTGTCTTGATTGAAGTGGAGCAATGATCCCTCAGTGTCTCGTGAAAGGAGAGCGCCGCTGGAATTTCGCTTCGCGGTCAAGCGGAGGGGCTTACGGGAGTGGCGGCCGCATTCCAGCTGCCCGGACATCGGAAAGCGCTCAGACGCGGTGAGTTATTGTCTTTCCGTCGAGTGGCAGTGCTTGGATCCTCGCTTGGTTAGACGCTTTCTCTCGTTTTCCACTAAAATGCGTCGAAAATTTGGAAACCGACTTTAGTTAAAACTGTAGAAAGATTACCGCTATGAACGAGGCGTGACATTTCTGAACTTGTGACGTTGTTTCTGGAGCGCTTTTGGCGTCAGCTAATACAAATTCAGCCCTTCGGCTATACTCAGCTCTGCTCCCGATCTGTATTTAGATTTCACACAACTACAGCTGCCGGCATTAACATAACTTGCCCTGAACACCGGCTTTCTATCATCAATCCTCTATACATACATAATACAGGATGCCAAGCTCTTCGGATGGATTCACTCCTTCATAAGACACTCATTTATATCCGAATTTTCAGCTATAGTATTGGGTCGAGGCTATGTCTTCCATAGTCTTCCATTCTATACCCAAGAGAGAGAGAGAAAGAGAGAAAGAAAGAGAGGATTCAGTGGTTGTAGGACATGTTTGCTTGGTAGTTCACCTGGTACGGTACTCCAAATGTCATCCTGTATGGATGGGTCCATTCCATTGTACCCTTCCGATCAACTAACGTGAAGATTTATTTGCCCGCTCAATACTAGCCTCCTCATTTGATTCAACTGGGAGCCTATATGGATAGACTGACACCATCGCAGCCACTATGATGCCAGCCTCTACAGATAGGCCAGACTCATGTAACCTTCGTATATACATTGAAATACGTTTTCATCAAGAAATGTAGATTCCTGGGTGACCTTATTGCTCAACCACGAAGCAGAAGAGAAACGCAAAGTCATCGGTCTCTCCCTGACCGCCGCCGAGTCCCAAGGGATTCCGGCCGACGGTTAGGGGAATGAAGGGGGGCTTAGGCTAAAGCCTTCTTCCCCGTCAATTTTCACGGGTGCCAATAAGCATTATATTCCTCTCTTTTCCTCATCAAGGACGATATGATGCACCACCGTAGTCTTTTCTATCCGATGTCGATACTCCAAGCCACATTGGTAAGCTGGAAATAGAACTTCTTACTTATATTCTACCAAGTATTGTCATTTCCCCTTCTTTTTCTTCTTTTCAGTGGAAGCGCATCAACATATTCACCAACTCTACTAATATTCAAAGGAACGTTACTCCGCATCGACCAATCTGCTAGTGAATGCGTTAGTCACTCTCGTACTGAATCAACGAAAGAGAAAGAGAATTCGTCTTTTAGGTGGAATATTTGCATCTACGTTAGCCACGGCTTCTAAGGATATCTCCACTAGTGTGGCAGTTATTTTAATCAGTTTCCTCATGAAGGCGCGCCAGCGATGGTATTGTTTGCCCAGTCTTACGTGCATCGAACCAGGACATTCTGGTGTAGACTTCAGTGTCCGCACCTCTTCTTACGACGATTACAACAGATCGCTGGCTGCTCTTTGCTTTCGAGGTCGTTGCAAACGTTAGGTAATTGACAGTCTTAGCCAGCCGACGCCACAAACGTGGGGGAGAAAAAATGTGAATTGCCACGAACGGAACGACACATTCTTTCTTAACAGATGCACTACGTGTAGGTGAAAGCAAGCAACAGAAGTATCAAGAGTAGCGACATCTGTGTGGACTGTCATGCAACTCAAACGTTCTAGTCTACTTTTAGCCGACGGGGTGGATGCGTCGTCGACCATGTACGGCTGTCTGAATCAGCACAAACACTGACGTGGTGGCAAGTGGCCCCAAGGAATAAGGGAGGTAATCAAACAAAGAAAGATATTAGTACCGATTTTTGTTGGTTCGACTTCACTTGTTGAGCCTTTGTCGTCACATCCTGTTTTTTCCGCAAACAGACGTCTGCCAAGGGCAAATACCGCATCCTATTTTATCTGGCAAAATAGAGGCTTTCCGATGGCGATAATCGTCATAAAAAAATTCCATTAGATTTTAGCTGACACCGAGGAAAGCCAATATACATGTAATCTTCTTGGCCTATGAAGACTTCAGGCATTTGGCATCGCGTGAGTGTCGCCTATGTTGCGCGAGCTGATTAGCATATATAGCACGCTGCATCGCCAGGATAATCCTGCCGCGGTCCCAACTCGTGACCTCGACTTGTGCAAGCCAAGTGCCGGGACGACGAAAGGAACGGAGTGCACGCTAGCTCATCCTCGGCGGAAGGCAGGGGGTCGATCGCCAGGTCGGCAAGGCCGACAAGGGTCGACGAAGGTCTCGAGGGCCATCGTACCGCTGGTTGCACGCACACGCATCGCGCTACGCTCGATGTATTTTCATTCCGAAAAAGGCTTGAAATCAAACCATGGACAATGCAACGAGCCTCGTGAATGGAAATGATAGGCTTAACAGTGAGGGACAAGAAGCGAGCACAGCGGGTCGGGGATCAAAATTGTGTTAGTGACATCCTATCTAAACTCAAGATAAAGAAATTGGTACAGGAAGGGCATGTACTGCGAATGCAAGGAGGAGGAGGAGGAGTAAGATGAGGAAAGGCAGGGAGGTTAACCCGTAACAGCAACCGGTTTGCTACCCTGCACTGGGGGAATGGGGTGAGTGGATATAAAAATTGTGAGAAAGGGATTGTTGAAGTTAGTACAGTCACATCACAGACATGCGAATGCAAGGTGACCAGAGTTCTTTAAGGGTAATGGTCTGGATTTAAAAATAAGGCAGACATGCCATAGATAATCAAGCGGGCGGATGTGATTAGGAAATCTGCGAGGATTATGTGGCTTCAGCTAGCACAGGACTGGATCAGATTCAGGAGAGGGCTTTGCCGTGCCCTAAGAACAGCTAGATCGATGAAGGTGTGTTCCAGGTGACAAGTCGTTCCACGGTCGCTGTAGACGGACACAGTGGCCGGCTGACAACAGCTCCCATCTTTGCACTCAGTTCGACAGCAACATTTTGCTGAGTAGGTGAAGCGTGTTGTGCATCTTTTCGTACGCGAGGACGAATCATGCTGGATATGCTTTGACGGAATGTGCGCCACAGGAGAAGAAAAGAACGGGCAAAGTTTTTGTTTTACCTACGCCTGAAAATGAATAGTAAGAGCTGTGCAGAAAAACCGCCTGTGGGTTGTCTTAACAAGAAAATGACATGACGTCACCACTCCGGAATAACGTCATAACCTTCTCTTCGGTGCGACCAGAGCAGCGCCAGTTCACCCGCCGAACAAGAATCAATTGCGACATCAACAGCTAAGTAATTGTTGGGGTCTGATAATGACGGGGGGGGGGGGGGGGGGGGCTGATCCTTTTTGGCGGTTATATATAGGTGTGCCGCCTCGTTCGCTTCCGCCACTGCTACTAACTAGCTCAACTTTCCGTGTTATTGAGCTACTAATACTGCTACTACTACTGACACTGCTGCTACACCACCACTAGTACTACTCTTCCGCACCTAATATTGTAAATGCTGCCATCGTTTTCGCGACTATGACTACTACTGAGTACTACAATTAAGAAGCCATCGACGACGTTGTAATGCCTTCAAACCTGTTATAGGCAGCGATCGCTGTGAAACTAGATTATAGCCTGGGTCAGACTGAAGTGTCATTTGGACGATATTTTGGCTCAGGCCATTCAGTCGAAGTTTGCTTTCATCAACGGCTTGTCCCTGGCTATATGAGTTAAAGACCGGTTCGAGTCGAAGAATTTATATACATAACCGAGGGTTGATCGGGCGGATCACGGAGTCTCGCGTTATCTCATTGTCTCGTTCTCAAGGTACTAGGTTCGATTCCCGGCCTGGGTAGTACGGGCCTGCTCCGAATTTCGCAGTTCGCTAACAACCCACGCGCAGGACCTGTGGAGTGGGAGGAGCTCATTGAATCCACATGGCCCACATATAGACAGGACGGCCGCCGTGGCGGGTCAATCGCCGGCGCTGCCACCGCCGATGGGTCGACGACCGACAACCTACATTGGCCGCCACGTTCCCCCTTCCACCGCAGTCCTCTATTCACTTGCTCTTCACGATCGAAGCACGTGGCGACGCCTAGCTTTCCGCGGCACCACGTGCGTGGGGGGTGCTACTAATACAGTGAACGAGAAAGTGGCCGATAAGCGGCGGACACTGGCGCGTTATTTTTTGCGCGAGGCGACAGCGACGACGCCTTTAATTGCCCGGAGATAAGACCACACCTGCAGCGCGAGTCTAAAAGGAGAGAAAGTGCCCTCGAAAATGAGCGCCTGAGGCCTGCGACAGCACTCAGTGGCTTGGACAAGGTGAAGGTGGTCGGCAAAAGTAAATCGGAGAGCCGTCGGACAGTTGTCCTCAAGGCAGCGTACAGCGTAGGCGAGCTCATATAATAAGGGGCCTTTTACTTCATTTGTCCGGTTTCGCAGGAAATCGCGCGCACCCGAAAACGTTGGCTGAAGTGTCCGTGGCTTGAAGAGCAAGTAGTTATGAATAAGGTGGATTAGTACGCAGGGTAACTATGCTCAACACTGTCGAGCAGCCCTTCGATCTGTGTACAGCTATTCTTTTTTGCAGCAAGAACCAGTGTCATTGCGGTCGAAGAAAACGTCAGTCAGGAATGAAATTTGCGTTAAAACATTAGCTGCAGCGTGTTTCAAACAATGAAAATAGCCCGCTTGTGAAAAATATGCCTTTACTCATAATTTATTATAGGATATACACTGTAAACAAGAATAAGCTTAAAAGGGAGTAAAAATGGACTATAGCATGTCCTCTAGCACACTCTCTTGCAGGGGCAAGGTATTCTCTCCGAGCCCTGAGGTAGATTTTCATCACCAACTACATGGAATGACACACCGTGGTAGCAGAAGCATATTGTCTCTTTAAATAATATTTATTTTATGTAATCAGCAACGAAAGGAGACTTTTAACCGCTGCACCATAACTTTTAATGTTATAAATTACAGGACATAGACACTTTATTTCCAATCTTCGTAATTGCTAGAATTTCGCATATTTCAAAGTTAGAATTGGCTTCCCCATTTCTAGTGATTAAGATTTGACCGAAGGCTTGAGCAGCATGCCCTGATTTTAATAGGGAGTACACTGGAGGACAAGCCACTCCCTTTTTATTCCCTTGTAGGCATATTCTTGTTCAGAATGTACTTGCTGTCCATTTCAGTTGTAGAGTGTGGAACAGATTATTTTAATTTTTCTTATGCGTATACTGGTGGGAGTTATTTTCCTCGAAAAACTGCTTGCGCGTGCCTAACGATCCGGATCATTGAACTCGAACAATTGTCTTGTTGCACAAGTGGTGCGCTCTATTTTATCAAACCGAGACCCTGTAATGAGCTTCTTTACAACTTGCCGTTGTTACTTGGTTACTTGGGTTGGGTTTGTTAAATGCGGTGGCGAGACAGTGCAAACCCCGTCCAAGGGAGGAATTAAACGGCGAGGTGGTTGTGCGGGAACATTTACAAGGGGCTGAAGTGTTGGAGGGCAGTTTGTAAGAAAGACAATGTTGAGATTATTTGGCTCCACTGTAGTGAATTGAGGCCGAGAGGCGATTTATACCCTATAGTGCAGAATTATACTGTGAATAATGAAACGTTCTGCCTGCGGTTGTGGGTAGCTGCTACTTAGTGAAGCAAGCAAGCCTGGCGAGGGCTCCAAATGGCTAAGGCGTATACAAGTATAACGTGAATGTACGTTTTGTATGCCTATTGTTTAATGCCTGGAGCAAAGCGGCAATTTTGTTATGAGATGTGCACAAGTCGTACCGTAGGCTGGCCGTTATCCCGATGAGTACTTCTATCTCTCCTTTCTGTTGTATTTCTATGAATTAGAGGCAAAGCTATTGTGTTGAGGGAGATAAGGAAAATAAAGACTGCAGCACTTGCGTGTTGTGTGCATGAATTTGCATTTTGAAATAATAAACTGCATTAGCCAGTCGTAACGCCAGTTATGTATTTCGCGTAGGTGATCTTGTTATATTCCTTAACCTGTGCCATGGCTGATGTGGCGATACACGACGCAATTATCCGCAGAATGTCCCGGAACCCTGGCATGGCAAAAAGTGCGTCAAGTTCACAGAAGTGGTATTATACTAACTAATGTCTTGCTTCGCGATGTTCCCTACATGCTCGCTGGCACAAGCAGTCTACAGATAACGTCATTTTAATTTATTGTAGTAAAATACTTCGCTACTCATTGTACACTGCTGACCACATTGAGCTGTTGCGCTGTGGACAGCAGTTAGAAACGCTCCCGAACACTGCCTTTTGATTTGCAGGCCACCGAAGTTGATTTAAGTTGCCCTGGTTGATTAGTTACTGTTATTTGTTATCGCCTGACTTTGCTACAGCTTGCCTGTGACCCTGGCGGGAAGCCGCCAATCATCGAATGAGCCAACAGGAAATGTTAACTAAGCACGACCGTTCGACCGGAAATTGCTATCCCTTCACGTCTAAAAGCCTTGAGCGGTGACGGTTAGGGTCTTTCCCCTCTCGCTCTTTTACGTCAAGCAGCTCTGCTGGACACGGCGGTCCCCTGTCATTGCGTCAGCGCTAACAGCAGTCATGAGGAGCAGCTCCTTGGTTTTTTTCGTGGCAAGGGCTACGACTGACACTCATCTAAAACCGAAACCGACGCCGGCTTCTGGTATTCAAAGTCAGCAGGGCCGTCCTTTGCACATACGCTGCCTACTCTGGCTGTTATACTTTCTATCGCCAGGTAATCTGCATCATCATCATCATCAGCCTGACTATACCCACTGCAGGGCGAAGGCCTCTCCCATATTTCTGCACTTAACCCGGTTCTGTGCTAGCTGCATCCACTTGACCCCTGCGAACTTCTTAACCTCATCCGCCCAGCTAACTTTCTGCCGCCCCCTGCTACGCTACGCATACTCATAGATATATATTTCCACCTCTTATGGTCAGCTTTACACATGGGTTTCAGGCGTGTGACGTACGATTTCAAAGGTCGCGCGCTTTCTCCCCCAGGGCGCCGGGCCCTAGGTCTTGCACGCGGGGATAACTAGTTTTAACGGAATTAGTGAGTGGGGCAGTATTTAACACGTTAGATGAGATGGGTACTCATTATAGCGAAAGCGGGAACTTGCTACATTCACCATCGCCTCATGTATATCACATTTAGTACAAGTGCAAAATGAATGTTAAATAGTTACAAGTGCAAGGTAGTGTTGATATTTTATTCGATTTAATTAATCATCTGGCCGAAGAGCAGCACCACATATCGCGCAGTATGTCCGCGCGTGCTTTAGTTTTTGTGTTGTAAAAGTTGGTGACGAGATTGACATATATACTCCTTGGGCCGCAAGCGCATCGCTCGGTTCTATGAGATTGAGTTTCTGTGCACGTTTTGACCGAAACACTTCAAAAAATCGAAACAGATGTGTACTAGCTTTTAGTACAGCTTTCTCGTTCCAGGGGGTGCGATGGCAAAAAATTTGAAACAAACTATCTAGAGAGCACTGCCTAAAAATGAGCGGCCTAATCTTTGCTACGCCTAGATTATAGCCACAAACAAGTACATATTGTGAGGAAACTTAGTTTCAGTCACGCTTATGCTCTCTGCTGTCGCCAGGACAGCGAGCAACGGCACGTAAGGCACGTATAGGTATGCTGGTTACATCATCGAAGTGTCGTGCAAAGTTGTAATCAATGCAAGATGCACTTCTGGTAGCTTCAAATGGGTTGTTAATAACTGTGACCCTGAGAAGTTCACGCGTCAACAGCGTACCTGCGCAATGCATCGGCCACCTCACGGACAGGCGCCACAATGTTGCTATTTAATTTGAAACCCGTTCATAGTTAGCGCTGCTTCAATTGATATCTCTAAAGTCAAAATGTTGCCGTTAAATGCATTTCTCCAATAATCTTAGGCAAATAATCAGATAAATATCTTTTTTAAAAACATGACAAGGGTAACGGAACAGTTATTTAGCATTACGAATTTGTACAGGCGGTAAAATGATAGTGGTAGTGCGTTCAGGTGCGATAGTGAACAATGAATTTAACTCTAATTTCACGGCTGATTTCAATTTTCTCATTACACCATCGCTTTCTTTCGCCATAAAACACGTTAATAGATCCTTTCCTTTTTCTTCAAAAGGCTCGCTTAAGCAAGAACTGGAAAAAACGCTAGAGTTACTATTCGTGGAAACCTTAGCGCCCTATAAAACCGCTGTGGGATGTGATTTACATGTTAGAGCAAGCCTATAAGCCACCATGCACTGAAAAAGTGTGAAAATAATTTATTTAATATAAAGATGTGAACATTGAACTTGACACTCTGCAACCAGGAACTAAATGTGATATTTTCCCACTGAAAACTATTTATGCAGTAATAATACGAGGCCTACTGATGTTATGAAGACTGAACAGAAAAGCGGTTGGAACATAAAATGTGTGCAATTGGGAGCACTGTCGTGCTTCGCCAACGTAATCAATCAGGTAAACGTGAATAGCAGGCTTCTGTCCCAAGCCGAAATCTGACAGCCTTTATTTATGCTCCTGGTTCAGCATTAAAAAACGTCGATAGAATGTATGTGACCTAGAATTTATTCAATTTTGTTGTGGCATCCTAATTTATTGGTTGGTATACATAAAGATGATAGACGCAGATAGAGCACAAAACGGTAAGACCATCAAATGCGGGGCTTTTTCCAGTCTAAGTCTGCAATTTATCGGCAATAATTAATTTAGGTAACCAATACCCACCAGCACAAGCAATAAATTTAGAGACCAGAGACCAATGTATCACACACGCATCCCTGTTTCCTAGGGGACGAGCCTAATCATTCCTTCCGTATCCTATCTTCCGGGTTCAACCTTCCGCCGATCGTTTCATAGACAGTTGAAAGTAAAGTACTATAAAACGTAATTTAAAGTTGGTGCTTAAAACCAGGCTCAAAACAATGCAAGCTGTAAAGCTCGAACCCCCCCCCCCCCCCCCCCCAAAAAAAAAAAAAAAAAAAAAAAAAAGGTTCCTACAAGTGGATTTTTTCTCAGTTTCATTCGTAGATCAGCAGGATCAGACTGATTATTTACCTGGCATAAATTTGTGCCTAGGTTTTGTAAAGTAAAGCCTTATTTTTAAAAGAAAGGTAGATGAACAGGCTTGCCAGTACATTCGGATTGTGAATTCGGCTTATTTCAAAAAAGAACTAATTTCTTCTAGAGCGCAAGACAAAGCGTTAATGGATGCAGTGCTAAAACAGACAAAACACAGCATTTGTCCTGTCTATTTCTGTGTGTTTTGTCTGTTATAGCGATGCATCCCTTCAAGTAGATATCTGCCAACTAGCCCCCCAGCAAGTATTACTAAAATAAAATGTTCAACCCATTTTGCCTGGCACTGAAGCCGACGAGAATTCGATACCTGACGGCAGTGGACCTTTCGCCGAACAACCAATTTTCTTACATTGCTTGGACGAAAGAGCCTTATCATCGTTCCCTCTTGAACTTTATTAGAGCAGCCAACCTCTTTTCTTTCATTTAATACCCCTTTTAATTTTCTTTTTACATATACGTTTATGCCCTGAGGCAATAAGCAACGTTATTTTCCAAATGTTCCCAAAAGGAAGGGACACCTTCGTGGGAGTGAGACAAATGAATGCCAATAAGTTATTTTTCCCGATAAATTGTTAGTTTTCATTAATCTCATTGCAGTATTTGGGAGAGTCATTCATTCGGTCACAATCTGTTGTAAAATGAAAAGGAAAAAAAAAGTTACTTTCAATTAGAATAATAACGTCTCTTGAAGCGCAGTGACAACAGGACGTCGTCAATTTTCGTGAGCCGCACCTCGTCGCTACACCGCCTACATGTGAGCGTTCTTCGCTTACGATTAATCAATAGGCATTTAGTAACCATACAAAAAGAGCTAGTCGCCTCCCCCTTTGCGAACTTTCTGTTACGTCCCCCGCGGGTGCACGTGGTGGGTAGCGTGTAGTCTGTTGTTAAGTGTCTACGGGTAAACCCACGTGTGGCGGAGCACCATAGAAGATCCTGAGGAAGTCGTGGCTACGTAACAACACTGAGTGGGCAGCCTTCTCATTGACGACGCTCGCACGAAGGCAGCGGATCATCATCCGTGGCCGCCACAAAGCAATCCACACGACGCCCCCGTCCCTGAAGATGCAACACCGCCCGCAGCGCAGCCTACGGACGCCCGCGGCAGCGTTGTCCAAGTCGCCTGGCAGCGCCTGTGTTGACGCCTTGTTTTCCTTTCGCTCATGGCGACTGATCTCACAGAAAGCCAGAGATTAAGATATGTACTTACAGTTACGCTTCTCGAGAATATTTGTGCACGACACCTCAAGACTTAGAAAAGCAACCTCTAAACGTTTAGTTTCTCTCTCTGTATAAAAGCACAGAGAAAATGCTAAATTGTAGCCCCACGTCCTCAGTCTAATGGGATTCAATGAAAAAAAAAAAAAAAAAGAAAGGCAGGATCAAGCGATACATCATTTTTAAGAGAAAGAGGCCAGGGGAGATGCTTAGTTACAAGACTTTGGCGCAAGATGCGTCACTTCTATGTTTGCGGTCAGCAATCGTTTTCCTTTTGCCCATATCACCTACCATGGCTTATATACATAAATAGAGAAGTCAGTGTACATGCGTAACCGTTAATTACAGCTTGCTGCCGTTACTTAGCATCCTATATATTTATTTGTTGCCGTTGTTATTTGGTAAATTTTAACGTTACACTCGAATACTGTTCTATAGCGCGTAGTAGCTACAAGTTTATAGGCAATATGTTAGGATAGGACCTGTTGTATTCTCTCCATGATATTACGCAACGCTACAAATAGGAGCATAGTCTACTCTGGTCTCATTACGTTAGCCCAAAAGCGAACAATGGCATCCTAAACCCGCGATATAGTATACATTATGCGATCTTACATGTGCGGCATTAGATGACGCATAAGTCTTATATAAAGAAACCGTTGCTTTCTATTCGTTACTCGTGCGGCGAGACGGGTACAACACGGCACCGCCGCAGCTCCCAAAGCAATCAGTACGCTCCAAAGTGAGACGCCAGTAGGAGTGACTGAGTGAGGAGCGCGAAACCTGGTGTGTCACGCTCGGCACCACACCATACCGGTGCCGGAAGTGGACGTCGCGTGCTATACAGATGTGCATTACAAGAGAACGTAAATATTCAGTCATAGCAGTCGCGAAAACGCTATTTCAGTGTCCGGCCACGCATGCTGTTATTCATACTACGATGGATTATTCGAGTGAAGACAGTAGAACTATGTTCCATCTTCTTATGCCCGTAACAGTTCTAGTTTCTATTTAGGTGGGGTAAGCTGCTACAAAAAGAGTGCAAAGGTTGGTTTAGTATATTTTATGGCGTGTCCAATTTTTAGATATGAACGAAAAATATTTTATTCTATAGGTCTGTCATATTCCTGCAACGAGATCTGTCATATTCCGCGAGATGTGTTTTCCTTGTCTAGCGCTCCTGCCATTTGCAATCCCACAATTGAACGCACGCCAAGGAGCGCCGCGCGACAGGAGCGATTGTGTACCCTCCAAAGTCCCACTTGTCGGAGAAAGTGGGACAGATACTTCGCCTTTGCTTTCCTGTAGATCAATTACAATTATATGCAGCGCTGCAACGAATGCCGATAAGAGGCAAACAATGAGAGGCAAATGATAGGAGACGAAGGGTAGGCTTTCTCCATTCTCGTCTAAAGAGACATCTAAGAAACCCTCTAATTTTTAACTGTGACACTACTTATTCATTCTGCAGGAGTACGCGGATGTTGAGAATCAGACATCAGGTCTGGCAGAGGGCGGCTTATGGCTTGCCTGCCGCTTTTAAGTTCATGACGCAAACAAAGCGCGTACGAACATCTCACTCCTTGGAACCTTTCACTGTAGTCACGGCGAATGATTCGAGGCAAGGTTCACCGGATGTCAGTAACTGGATATCAGCCTTTGCCCCGCTCTGGTCGTACCCTCGCTCACGACGGTCATGGTGGCACGATGTTGGATGCTAACCAGACGTCTTCTGCTGCAGCGTACTTGATAGCCCCCGTTTACTGCATTATTGACGCGGAAAAATCATTACCCCAATAAAGAGCATTTTTAATAGACGGAAAAAGGGGGGGGGGGGGGATTTTGCGGTCAGCGGCAGTTCAGATAGCCTGCTCAGGTCAACACTCTGTCCCGTGCTCGGTATTATCCGATTACAGGGATAATGTGGCGAGCGCTTGGAATGCCTCCGTCTCTGAGTTGTATTAATGCTCTCTGAGTATGGCTGGGAGTTAGTGCCGCAGCATTGGGAGTCGAATAACTGTGGCGTGAAAACACGCCTGTTCCACATGCTTGTCGTTTTGCTCATGCCACATGCTGAGACATTTACAGCCCAGATGCTATTCCTTCTTTCAGCTAGAGCTTTCGCACTTTAAACAAATGATATTTTCACGAGGAGCTGACAGTAGCCGGGCACCATGCGGAAGTATCTCTATTGTCTCATCTCGGTGACTGATCGACGTCAGGCAATGCGGAAGGGCCACCGTAGTGCTCTTCAAATAGCGGTAGCGCTAATTAGGTGTAAGATGTAAGGAAGGAGTTACAGGTAGCAGCGCTTTCATGCCACACATGCTCAGAGTTAGTGGCACCATTTATGTCCATGCCTAACGTAACCGCGCGCTGTTACATTTAGGTCAGTTCCCTTTTTTTGTTGTTGTTGTTTTTGTTTCAGCACTCTGCTGCAGCTCCAGTGCACCCAACGTATGTCGCACAAGCGACGTACTCTCACAAGGACGTGTAGTTTTCCCCAGTAATTAGGTTTAGCCGTGGTCACTTAGAGTGTTTTTCGGAAATTTAGGATTGCCTCGCTACTCTCCGTGGCTGGTTCGAGATTTCGAAATGATTTGTAAAGGCCAGACTTCGACACGTGGCGAAGGAGGCACGTGCGTGTTCCAAGGCTCAGCTCGTGTTCTCGGGTCTTCGTTTGCCGCGTTGAGTTTGTGAAACTGCAGCATGATGTATCCGCTTCTCCTCGATTCTACCTGTTTCCTATATCAAGCCATTATTGAAGCTTTCTACGATACGAAAGCCTGTTGAAGCAAGTTGGAAATCTGTCTGAATGTCATTATGTTACAGAAAAAGAAAAAGAAAACATTTAGGACACAGCCCAGGAAACTTAACAAGAGGCTCGAAAGTGGCAACACTAGGGCATTTCATGTCCAATCACATTTGTCCTGGAACTCAAGCCACCAGAGTATTCGAAAGTGGCATGAATGACTCAAGGATTTGGAATCCTGTTTTCCGGCAGCAGGGGCTCAAGCCCATGGAATGAAGCAACCTCTTGAATTCTGTACCGTGATAAGGCTAGAGAAAGCGCGCGCTTGCCAGTTTTCCGTCGAATCGGCTCATCGTGCTTCTTCATGGTGCATACCCGCTCCACCGGTTGGAGGCAACAGCAGCGCACGAGGAGCGATGTCGCACGCTCGATCGGCGCGCCTTTCCGGGACGGCATTCTTTGGCGCCACGGCAAGCCGAACGAGAGCTGCTTCGGCGTCTCGTCGTCGGTCCGGCAAGGTCGACCAGCTGCTGCCGCTGCTGCTGCCGACGCGTGCCCCGTGGGACCCGCGAGCACCTCGCGGTTCAAGGCGCGGGTTCAAGGACTGCCCTGCAGGGGGAGGACCGGTTGGCTCCTCCGTGCGCGCTTCCCCACTAAGTGGGTCATCGCGGCGCGGCCGCAAACCGATGAGCCGACGACGACAAGGGAGAGTGAACGGCGGGGCACTGGGCGAGGAACCTTTCACATCTCCTGGGGCGGTTGGAAAGGAGGCAGGGGGGTGGACGTAGTTCGAAGTTCGAAGGAGCCGATCTGCCCTTGTGTGTGTGTGGGCCTATATATATATATACAGGGAACTGATACACATTACCTTGGACATCAATTCATGGTCAAGAAAAGTAAAGCAGCAGCAACTGCGGCCAGTGGCTTGACTACAGAAATGACTGTACAGGGAGGAGGCTTGGAGGAAGCTTTCCTGATCTTAACTTAGCGGAGTCATAACGTGAAGAGAAAAACTGTGCCCATTATGCAGGGAAAACGACAGAGACCTGAATTTGGTAATCTTAAACCTGCGTCGGCTCAGACGTTATCGACAGAGGGTCACGGAAGGGAAATGCCACGAACATGTGTGCGCTTTCTAGTTGTTCAGCAATAGCGATTGCGTCGGTTTGGCCTTGTTGGTGAAACAGTGCAAAGGGTATTCGATAACGACTTATGTTCCTCGAGGAAATATAAGTAATAACACTTTGATTTTCAAATCATCTATGGCGTTTAGCGACTTATGTTCCTCAAGGAAATATAAGTAATAACACTTTGATTTTCAAATCATCTATGGCGTTTATCATTTCATTTTAACGGTCGTCTTCATCGCAGGTATGCTAAGTGAACCAAACAGCTGCTTGGGCACTATTAAGGCGAAAGCTTTTATAGGCTTATGAGTGTGGACAAAGTTTGTGCGTCCGCAGAGGGTGTTACACGTCATTCTCGTGAAATGAATTGTTACTTCCTCTCCCAGATTGGAACCTCGTTACAATGACTGCACAAGGAATCAGTCTAGGGTCAGCGTATAGAAGCTGGCTATGCTAGTTTTTTCAACGCATTGTGGAAAGTTCCAGTGCTATGAAAAAAAAAAACTGCAATAAATATCTGCTCATCGTGTAAGTTTATCCTCCTCGAAAAGATTTAGGCGACCAGCAACTGCTGCAAACTTTGCAAGTTCGTGATGCATTCTAGGATATAGAGAGCGCGGCAAACATTCGTTAGCGGGCTGATTAGCAGGACAGTTTCATGTGTCGAATTTCCGGAAACCACAATTAGAAGAGAAGAGTTATCCGGTGGCTATTTTCCTCTTTCTCTGTAATAGCGGTCTACAATACAGACGGATGGAGTTTGGTCGTTAAGGGTGACGTGCTGGATACCAGTAAGAGGCAAGCCCTGCAGAAGGCGTCAGATAGTAACGTGCGTGGTTGAAATTCCAAATTTTGCAAGGATTAGGTGGCGATGGCTGACACCGTACCTGGCTAGTTGGAAAGCTTAGAGGTAAGCATGTGTCGTGCAGTGGATGTAGTTAGGCTGATGATGATAGTGCGAACACTTGAACAGAACGGTCACTTTTATCTAGCTTCATGTCTATAAAGTATGTACGCACTGTTGAAGTATAATCGTAGCCCGGCCTGTACTACAAACTATTTTAGCCTTGTACATACCGCCCACTAAAGGTTTTCTCTCCCGAGCAAAATTAGGCTTTTGTGGTCTCTATAGTCGTGAGGAAAGCAGCGATGCTGTACAGGGACAGACTGACATCTAAAGCCGGCGAGTAGCCAGGATGCGATTCTATATGCTGTTGTATTCGACAAATCTTCCAAACATCGGAGGAGTCGTCTCTAAGTAAGGCAACCTCTCGCTCTCTCTCTCTATTTCTCACGCTTCTGGACAAAACTTCACCTACGCGCCAGATTGCAAAACATCGTACACTTTCGAGTCTCGCTTGTTGACAGGTTTTGGTGCATTCTTCTTGCGAAGCGAAGAGTCAAGTGTCATTGGCCTGGTTCATCCTGTTACCAGATAGCAGTGACGTTTCTGACAGTGCTTTCGCTCGGCTCGGCTCCAATATTCCCTCAAAGAGGGGTGAGCCTAGCATCGAAATCAGCTGGCACACAATGCTTTTACTGGGTGGACTAGCCAGGAAAGCCGAAATGAATTTTTATCAGCCAGCCGAAGGAAAATATGTGTCTTAAAGGATTACCAGTATTTACCTGCGCCGTAAAATGCGTCTGAAAGGCTAAGCATAAGCCGGAGCGTCCCACCCTCGTCCTCGTTCCTCGAGATCAAGAAGCTTTCGCAGAGTTGCTAATCGCCACCAAGGGGAAGTAGTAAAACGGAAAGTATGAGGATGCGCTCGTGGTTGTTTCGCGCGTGCCCAAGTTTCTAAAATCAGAAGACGCAAACTTAGTTGCGAAGGTGCAAGACAGAGAGGACAAGGCGCCACTTACCGGTTTAGCCCAACTCAACGCTGCCGCTGGCGACAAGGCGGTAAAACTTGCTACAAAACGGGCCAACTAGGAAACGACAATTAGTTACCCAGTACGAATTTGCCTTGCGAACCAGGTCACTCTAACTATACAGTTTGCTAAGGCGACAGACCGCAGGCTTCTTCGACGCTCCAGAACTGGACATGACCTGCAGATGCTCCGATGGCAATCCACCCGCCCTATTCTCACAGCCATCGATGCTCATCTTTCCTGGTTGAATTTTGTCCGGACTAACTGCGTCGAGACAGCCCGGCATGGCTGGCCGGGTAACCCTGTAAATCTTCTGCCAGTGGCCTCACGCATATCACGCTTATGCATCCGAATCTCCCACATATACGGTTACCTTATCATGGTCGAAAACTGCGGCTGAAAAAAAAAAAAACGGCTTAGCAAGCGCCACTTACTATAGAGTGCAGCGTTTTTTACTACCGGCTTTAGAAAGCTAAGGGCGGATGGTTATAACAGTTCCCAATGGGCGGGAGCCTTTGTCCGTCCTCCGAAGACTTGAAGCCGATCCAGGAAGCAATGAGACATAGCGACACGGACTACTCTTAATCCACTGCTATGAGCTGCTTATGCGTGGGCATCAACACAAATCGACGATTATTCTATACACGTGGCTGTTGGCTTGCTTCATGGCCCGTCACCGTTTCCCTCCCGCTTTGACCGCGGTCAACGCCTCTTGAGCTGTGACGATGGCAGCGTCAAAGGAGCGAGATTCTCAAGCATACGTCCTTGATGGGATGACAACACGTCAGCCACTATTTACGCCTGGATGCGGCAGCAGCAACAGCAGTGGCGGCAGTGAAAGCATGCCCGGGATGTCGTCTCGCTCCCCCGGTCAAAGAAAGCGTGGTTGAATGCACGCGTGCAGCGCCACCACCGGCGAGATGACGAAAGCCGATTAGGCTATTGCTGGGCGGCCGGCACACGCGGGCTGTCTGGTGGCGATGATTAAAGAGATTGCCTCGCCCGTCGACCATCTCGTCCAGCAGCGCCCTTGGCCGGTGAAAGCGCGCTCATCGGCCTGCCAGTATTGAGCACGAGTGGTGGAGGCAACGGCCCGAGAAACCAGGGCGCCGAAGATAGCGAACGGCCAAGCGGTGGCTGGCCGGTCTTCGAGTGGTAAGGATGCGGCCGGTGCGTATAGATATGCAGAAACGACTCTGGCCGCTAGGCCCATTTGGCTGGGAGCGCTCTCCTTCTCTACATGGAGGAAGAGGAGGAGTGAAATGAGCTCGACTCGCTCGACCCGCCGGTGAAGAAGTGGCTGTTTGCGTTCCTGCATGAAGAGCTGAAACTAGATATTGCAGGTTTTGCCACATTTATAGAGGAAACCGGATTTGATACTGCATCATGGAGTACCTATGAAACGTCTCTTGCGGCACACTTCGCGTTGCTAAGACCTCGAGAAGTGAGGCTGACATTTATTGCCCTCGAGAGACGCACCACTGAAGATGGAAAACGAGGGACTGTCTCATCGCCCGGAGACATTGGTGGCCTGCAAACTTTAGACGAGCGATGCATGATTCAAATTCTAGCCGACGCTCACGATTTTTATGCGCTGACCCTGACGCATGAGGTTTGACCGCCTACGAATGAAACAAAGCTCGCGGGATGTCTCAGCAAGGGATAATGCCGCGAATCACTGAAAGCTTTATTTTTGTTGCTTGTAACAGCCGCCGACAGGAGGCCTTTATTACCGCGATTGGAACGGGCGAAAGGGTTTTGTGCTTTCTCTTTAAGCTCGATATTGCGACCCGTGGATTTATCAGTTTCTTCCTCGCGCAAGATGCACCGAGATGCATATCTCGAAGGATTCCAGCCACTCGCCTATGTTTCCACTATGTTCCAGTTTGTTATGGTCTCCTTTGCGGATTTGTCTAGACGTTTCTTCGTCGTTGACTTCAAATTGAGCGGTAAGGAGCGAAGCGAGCATTCCTATTTCGACGACCGCTGAGCACGACTGTTGCTATCGCTACCCCCCAGTTACTTAATCCTTTCCGAGGCACAAGTCAGCCCAGTAAAGAGTTTATTTAAGTACAATTTGCCTCGTCATCTGTTGCTTTCGACATTGTCACCACGACATGACAATGCCAAGACGGTCATTTCTATTTTACTTATGCGGGGTGCCATTAGTATCTCTAGTCTTCTTAAACTTGTGCGACATACAAACCTTCGTTCTCTTCCTATTTTCTCAGACCATTGCATTATATCAAGAGAGGGAACCTTGTGGTGCTTCTAGCTGAGAGTCTGCAGAGTCTGTATTTGTTTACCCCATTGCTGTCAGTGCACAACGGGTATGTTTCCGCATTAGTACTAATTACTCTACGAGATAATGGTTAGAACCAAAGTTTCTCGATTTCCACTCTGAGGCAAAGGAATGACAGTTATAGTTATATCGCACCATTCCTCGCGACGATTGCGATGTCGCGTCTCCGATAATAGCTGAAGTCGGTGCTCTCTGTGTATAGAGCTGTCCTGCTTTGCTCGGGCACCTTTCGTGTTTTTTCCGCCGTTACACGGGTCATCGAGAGGAAAAACGACTATCGAGGAAGGAAGTCGTGTAAGAAGCGCCGATAGGCGATACGTTCACGCTCGAATCCACTGATCCAGGTAAAAGGGGGAAATATTTAGAGGAAACAAAACAGAAAAAGATCGATCTGCCGCGCACGGCCTCAAATGCGCTCCCTCTCGGCGCTTTCACGGCGTGCTCCGTAGCGTGCGTCTGCTTGCGAGGCAGCTGTGATAAAAGTTAAAGCGTAAAAGAAAAAGAGAAGACTCTTTACCTGGCTCGTGTCTGGCTCCACATTGAGGGAACGCTAAGGAGCGATTAGGAACGGGAGAGGTTGAGCATTTATATAGGCGCGAGAGAGTGAAATCTACCCTCTCAGTGCACTTTCAAACTTGTTTTTGCAGGCTAGTGTATTTCAGTGATGTTATGCGACAGTGAATAAACTACTTTCGATTAAAGTGGAGTACCTGTAATATGCACTTTAACTACCCCCAGCAAACGAGGCAAGTCAGAAGGAAAAAAGTTAGTTCATTAAAAAGCTCAGGATAATGCTCTGAGCAGCCTGCGTCTAGTTGGCCAAGCGAGATAGTCGTCGCGCATATTTGAGGCGAAGGTAAATGGATGCAACAGGTGAACAGGGCGAGGTAGCAAGAAAAAAGACAAAAAAGAAAAAATTGGAACAGGAGGAGCCAGTCTGTCTGAAATGTTAGCGTTGACTCCGAGATAACGACATTGTGAAAATAATTAGCGACTTAAAACATGAACTTTCGTAGTTATAGTAGACAAGGGTTATTCCCTGGAGTAGCGGGTGAGCAGGTTTCACTGTCAGCCTCCATGCTTTTTGAACTGCGTACTTTCGGAGTGTTTATATGTTTGGTAAATATTGCGCCTAACTTCAGCAAACGTTTCCTCCAATGTCTACATTGTACGGTAAGTTTGCGGTATCTGATTCTATGTGGTGCTCCAGAAAGAAAAAAAAAAAGGAAATGAAAAAGAACAACGACGGTCGACTTGCTATACTAGTATTCCCACTCTATTTATTGAGAGGAAGCAGTAATGGATAAAAGATGCCCAGCTGTCTCGAGGCTAGAGGGCAGTCGTGTTCACTCACTCGCATCGTGCTTTTTATTGTTTTGAGAGGAAAGGAGACAGAGCGAACTCTGACTGACGTATGAGCCCTCGCTGATGCTTCGATGGCAGAACCTGTTTAAGATGTGGCCATAATGATAAGCGGTTGATTGCTTCTGGTCAGAGCTTGAGCGTAAATCGATTGGCTCTACCAAGGAACACATTTCCGACACCATTTCTCCTTGCGTCAGGGCAGGAGATACCCATCGGTGCAAAGGACAAATAACTGACCATGTTGACGATGCTGAACGACTGTGACGATGAAAACCAGATGTAAGGAACGGCTGAAACTTGTATACACCTTCAGCAGCTTTATCTCCTCCAGCTTTTTCTTTTAGTTTATATTTATAAATGCTTGTTGCACGCCTTCTATCGTCACTCGGCCACAAGATATTGCCTGTTTCAGAGGTTCTGTATGACGAAAATATTAGGGTAAGTGAATTTTTATGACCCAAAGCGGCGCATGGGCATAGCGACAGACGAAAGTAGTGGAGGGCATCGGATTGATTGGGACCATCTGGTGCTTTGCATTTTTGCATTCCGTCTCCATTGAAACGCGGCCGCAGCTGCAGAGATTTGATCTAAACTTTCTTAGCTCATGGAATGAACGCTACCACTAAGTATAGCCACTACAGCTAGAGCGCACAATCAGTAGCTACCGCGCTGGACAAAAATCACATACAATGACATGATAGATGCGAAAACCATATTCGTATAAAGGGCAGTGATTGACACAAAAACTGCCCGATTTCCGCTCTCGACCGTGCGCCAAAGAGATTTTGAGTGTAGTGTTCAAGGGCTGTGCACCGCGCACGGTCACGAATCCCTCAAACGCAGCTGTGTTCGAATAGATGGATGACCTGCCATTACGGGTTAACGAAAACATATCTCTGTCGCACACCGTGATTTCACGGATTCGTTCTCTGCGTGCGGAGTGCGAAAAAAAGGAGGGAGAGGGGGCAGAAGGCGAATACACTGCATAGAGAGATTTTAGTGTAGGTTATAAGGGGTAACCGTTCTCTATGACGAGTCTCATAGTTCGGCATTAGCCTCAACGAGTAAATATCCGCTAATTATCCATAGATACATGTTAGTATATAACTGTCATCCTGGTCGAGTTTATTTAATAAAGAGTGATGGGAAGAAACCGCTTCGTTCACTTAAGCAACGTTATAGTTTTTCTTCTGTTTGATACAGATAACGTCACTAGGTGAGCTAGGTTGAGGATGCTACGCATCATGTTGCATTGGCCTAATTAACATGTACGCCTCCGGCCGCTATACTATAGAATCATTCCTGTAATCCGTCAACCCCACTCGGCCGTGAGGTCGCGCACGCTTGACGTAAGCAATCAAAACTGCACCTGTCACCTTCACACTCTCTCCCTAAGGGATGGTCCTTGTATTGTCGTGCTGCACGAATTATTTTCGTGGCTGGCGCTCGATAGGAAAGAACGGCAAGGGTAGTTTCCATGCTGGAGGACAACGAAAAAGACAAGTCAGACACATCGAGCTATAAGCGTGAGAAAGGATCTGAAGGACCGGACTTCTCAGAGCGGTTGTATCACGTCGCGAATTACACTTTCTCCGAATGTTACAATAAGCACGAAAATACACTACAGAAATAAATATAAAAATAGACATGCTCCACTGTGCTGTCATTTAGGTCTGTACCCCTTTCGGGGTGCACTTTCTCAACAAGGTCGGCACTGTATGAAAACGCAGAGCAACTACGTCGGTCTTGCTAATGTCTTCGTCCGCATGACCTATATGCCTTCTACCACATCGTCACCCATCATGATCTTCTTTCTTCTCCCCTTCTCCAGTGCAGAGTATCAGGCCAAATTTGAATTATTCGGGCCAACCTCTCTGCTTTTCCTTTCAATAAATCCATCTATCTATCTATCCAGTTTGCTCGCAGTGACTTCAATATTCTGACAACACTGCACGAAGACTGGGCGAAAATGTCATAGGACGGGCGAAGAAAAAAAGAAAAATGTCGCCGTGCCCGCATCGAGATTTACGCTGTGTATGTGCCGTTTTTGGCCTCATATGGTCTCCGCGGTACCCCGTGCGCCTATTTTTCCTTTCTCCAGCTCTTTCGAAGTGCACCGTTGACGCATAGACGTTTCTGTACGAAACTTAAACGACATTGCGCCTGTGCAATCTAAGCGTTTACCATGCACGACATCGTTAAAGACCCCATTGTCCAGAAAATAAAGAGTCGGCGTTGGCGTTGTCGGCGTCGTTGTGCGCTCAAAGTCACGAGCTTGCCTAAGTTCAGTTCAGTCGTTCAGTCGTGTCCGACTCTTAGTGACCTATGGACCATGCATACCACGCCACGCTTTCCGGTCTCTCACTATCTTCCTAACATCACATAACTTCATCTGCAGCGCCCCGAGAATGCCATCTAACCACCGCGTTCGCTGCCTACCCCTTCTCCGGTGACCCTCAACCTTACCCAACATCAAATCTTTCTCCAGTGACTCCTCTCTTCTCATCAGATGACCAAAGTAGCTGAGCTTTAACTTTAGAATTTGACCCTCCAATGAGCAGTCAGGGTTTATGGTCGACAATCTCGACTGATTTGATCTTCTGGCCATCCAAGGACCTCTCAAGAGTCTCCGCCAGCATCATGCACAGTTCAAAAGCGTCAATTCTTCGGCGGGCAGCCTTCTTCAAAGTCCAACTCTCGTATCCATACATCACAACTGGAAAGACCATAGCACGAGTTATACGGATCTTGGTTGGCAGTGTAATGTCTCTGCTCACTTGCCTAAGGCAGGTGGTAATTGGTAGATGGCATGGCAAAGCACTGATTGGTCAGCAAGTTGTATGATGTCACAAGATCACGTCTTATAGGCGCGGTGGCTGCATGGTGCTACCAAGTCGGATATCTTTGAGATGGTATCGGTTCCTCCGGGGTCATTGGACCCCGAGCCAGACACATTACTCCTGGGCATGTTTTACTACTTTGGTTAAGGCGGATAGTTATGTCATGTGCTCTGTCACATAATATGATCGATTACGAGTGTGTGCTAATATGTGAAAGAATGCATACACGAAATGAGGGAGTACTAATTAAAGGGTATCAAATGCATGTAAGAGAAAATGGATCCGCAAGGGTAGCCCCAGATGGCAGTCATTACCGCTGTCGCATCATACCCTAAAAGGCGGAGCTCAAATGGTCCACCAATAATTTTAAATTCCTGTCTCGGCGAACTTTTAGGCGTGGCGTTTTTCATGGCTTATAATATACAAACTAGTCAAACAAGAAGTCATATCCTAATGAACTCAGTTCAACTTATTGTGGGCCTATAGACGGAGGACTTTCGCAAAGCTATCTCTTGAACGACGGTGACGATACAGCAGTCGGCTCTTTGAAGTCCAAAATAAATGTGGGAAAAGGCAGTACCGATCCCAAGGCTAAACACTTGCTCCTTGTTTGGAATTACGGAAGTGCCCAGCCCACGCGTTCTCTACCTCAACTCAACGACACGTCATGGTCAGGATTTTTAAGCGAACTCCACAAACTTAGCCGCAAAGCACTTAGGACTGTCAGCCGCTTGACGTCTGTCTTGGACTTTATCCCAAAGGACGAGACTCCGTCTTGCACTTTTGGCATTACCGCTCTCACTACACGACCCCTGAACCTTAACTTCCGTGATGCGTGTAGTACAAATGCATAATGCCAGTCGGGAATCGTGTTCGCCTCTCTTGGTTGCATGGCGAGAAGGAACTCCTCGTGCCCTTCTCGTCCTTGGCTGTTTCATTCTAAGGTCTCAGTTTACTGGCGAGCCAACTACTGAGGCGAGACAGTTCACCGAGGAACAGCTTGGCCTCTGCCCCGCTCATTGATTTTGTCCAAGCTGCGCCTGTAATTTCGAGCCCTTCACTGCCGCGACTGACGGGCACGTCGGTAGCCGGCACTGGTTCCCTGCCTAAGTGCCTTCCGCTGTCTATCACGATATCCCAAACACGACGAGAGAAAGCGTGCTGTTTTGCTCGCGCTGCGGATGTTTGTTATGGAGTGTCAAGGGCGGCACCCGTGTTGTCGCCGCGCCGTCAGCCTGCTAGCGCTGTGCAAGCCCAGAACACTTCTCTATTTCACAAAGTGTGCACCTGTTCGAGGCATTGGCGTCCGTAACGGACAGGCATCCAAACGAAATTTTTTATGTGTATGAATGCCAACGTATACATTCCCTTTTGATGCCAACACCTCCCCTGAGCCTACAGGTATGCCGCCCATAGATATGCTAGCCAAAGAGGTGGTATATTTATGCACGACATGGCATCCGTGAAGGAAGAAGTTTGGCATCCACTTGAGAGATATAGTGGCACTAATTGGCGCTGATGGTCAGACCCTTTTATCCTCAGCTTCCACTTCGCAAAAAGAACAGATATGAGGGACTGTGATAAAAAGGTCATTGTGTTTATATCCGGCGACAGTGTCTGCCTCTTGCACGCATGTCACGTGCTTGACTGCCAACGCTAACAGGCCTACTCCACTGGCAGGGGTAATTCACTCACAGTTTCCACAAAGATACGCCCGCTCAGAGAACTTCATCCGTCGTGAAGCGAAGTGCTGTCGAATTATGAAATAGCCGAGTGCTTCCACATCGATGAAAATGCTACCTAGACGTATAGCCCAGTTAAAGCCTTCACGACACAGGTTTGTTTTTCTGCAGCCTTTGGGAACACCTTAAAATACCCGGAAGCTTACAATTTCGTCAGTGTGATGAAAGCCCTTCTCCGCAGGTTCTAAATGATTTTGCTATTTAGGACTGCTGCAATGAGGCCACAACAAAGCTGAGAACTGCGTGGCTCGGAAACTTTTGACAGGTACTGTGCCTACGACTCGGTACTGTCAAGAATGTGTCATCTCTGTTACATGATCCAGGTGAGCCTGACTGACGTGACATTCGAGGTGAGCGCTGTGATGACATGTGCAGGAGGAGGAGTAGGGGGGCGCTGTTCAGCAATTTGTATTCCTTCTTCCCTGGGGAGAGCCAGGTTACTGTAGTTCTATTTCTCACTGTTCAAAGACACTTAAGTAAATCGGTCATGGACGGCCTAGTCAGAGTTGCGTTCCCTCTTGAAAGGCAACCAGCGTGTGGGAAAGTTTGCGCATATGAGAACACCACTGGCCAGAGCGCACGTTTCTGAAATTCGTTGCACGCCCGAGCGTAAACATGCGTAAGAGGACACGAGAGGCAGCGTCCCCGTAAATACCAAGACTTTCCCCTCCCTTCAGCCCACACGATGCCTCCAAACTAGGCGCCTGCATTGTTTCAGCAGCAACCAGTCACCGCATTCATGTTAGGACCTTTTCTCGTGCGCCAGTGCAGTTCAAGCTCTCCTTTAAGCCGTGAAGAAAAACACTTAAAGCAGTGGCAGTACTGAGTCAACAATGGCGCTTCATTCATCCTTCCTTTCAAAGGAACGTTTGTCTTGATGCACGTCGCAACACCACAATAAGCCGCATAGAGAGAGCAGCGAAAGTGGTTGCTGTTGAATATTTGGACAAAGGGGCCCCAACAGAAACGGGACACAACGCCGGAAGAAAGTTATGAAGAAAGCGAACGCACGACAGTAACAGCTTCACTTTGCTTGAAAGCGACAACATTTCAGTGAGGGATGGCTTGAAGGAGGGAATGCGATTGGGAAGAGAGGAATAGCGAACTTCGTTACGCCGCCGAAACCGGTACCAATGCTGTCGATTAGCTGGTGAGCCTGACGGACGCCACTCGAGTCGTCGCGTTAAAGATGCTGTAGTCTGCGGCTAACCGCGCCATTCAGACCTGCGACGAACTTTCTTTGGTCCCTTGACGTCTTTATCTTTCGCTGCTTAATAACTTCTCATCAACCAACTTTGGTATTACAGTGCACGTTTCGCCACAAGCCACGTTAAAGATCCCCAGGTGGTCGAAATTACTCCGCAGCCCTCCACTATGGCTCCTCTTTATCTCTTTCCACTTTGACTCCCACCTTCCACCCTTCCCTTACGGCGTGGTTGAGGGTGCCCTGCCGGGGTGGTGCAGTGGTAAAACGCCCGACTACTGTGCCAGAGTACCCGGGTTCGAACCCGACCTCGGCGGCTGCGTTTCGATGGAGGTGAAACGAAGAGGCGTCCGTGTGCTGTGCGATGTCAGCGCACGTTAAAGATCCCCAGGTGGTCGAAATTACTCCGTAGCCCTCCACTACAGCTTTTCTTTCTCTCTTTCCACTTTCGCTACCACCTTCCTCCCTTCCCTTACAGCGCGGTTGAGGTGTCCACAGAAAACAAGTGAGGCAGTTACCGCGCCTTTCCCTTTCTATAAATAAATCAATCAATCAATCGCCACAAGCCATAGGAGTGCAGCGGAACTTAGATGGGGTGTAACTCAACAAGCATCAGTATACATGCTGTACGATGTCAGTGCACGTGGGTCGAATTGGTCGAAACGGTTGTTTTTGTTGTCAGTTCGACTGAAGGAAATGAAAAGAACAAATGCAATGGCATCCGACAGGATCTGGCTGAGCCAACACTTCGTGTGGACAGAGGAGCTTTGAAAGCGAGGCATAAAGAATGAAAGAGGAGGCGTGCGTCGCAAGAGCCGTCGTTTGCTACCGAACAGGTGGCGAGTGCAGTGACGACCTTAACAGCATATACTGTTGTGGCCAGACGTTTTCAGTTCTGGGAGATAGGATGAGCCACCACACGTCCCCCAAAACATTTCCGGAGCCATACACTTCTTTCTATTTCGGTTGGGGTGTTGAATGAAAACTGAGAGCTGCTTCCTTTTCAAAAGCATTTTTAAGGAGACCGGTCTCGACTAAAAATATAGCCTAGGTTAAGAGTTGCGAAAGCAAAGTTTGGGAGACTTTTGCTTGGTTGGTGGTTTAGCAGCGAGAGACAGGCACAGGGTATGTGGTTAAACGTCGTTATTGAACAGAATACAGCTGGAGGTGCATATGTCGCAGGTTCGAGTCCGTATCGCCAACTACAGCCGTCAACTTGACTAGCAGATGATGCTAAATGGGGACTTGAAATGGTACGACACCACCCTGAAGCAGCACAAGAACGGTTGCTGATTAGGAACCACGTTATATTAAGGCGAAAGCCATTATAGCCTCATAGTTGTCGACAAAAGGTTGTCAGCAGAGGTGTCATGCTTTCGAGAGCGAGAGTTAAAAATAATTGGATAAACCTTGTACACACCGGGAATCGAATCTTCATCCCTTGATCCCTTGCCCAGCGCTTTACCAACTGGGCCACTCCCCGGATCGTGAAACGCTCTCCATAATTCCCTTGTCTACCGTGTGGATGATAGTGGGATTCCGCGAGTGACAGATACTGTGCCTTTCAATTCCTGTAAACGGATTATAGAACGCCGGTGAACTTTGATGCGTTCAATGAAATACTGGTTGTGTTCGACAAGGGGTGCGCGATGTACCGTCATGACAGGTCATGACGTCATCAGGCGATTGGGCGTCCGATCCAGGCGTCCGTGCGGCGCATTTCATTTGCCGCTTCCTCGAATGCCGCACCACACAGCAAACAGAAGCAGACCCAGGTGTCTAGGAGGCGTTGGTACAGCAGGCATCGGCGCCGATTGAAATTGATTTATAGGATAGAAAAGGCGCTGTATCTGTCACAATTCTCCGTGGACACATACATGCACCACGCGTTAAAGGAATGGAGGAAGGTGGGAATGAAAGAAGAGAGGGAGATAGAGGTTCTGTAGGGGAAGGATACGATCCACCGCGCTATATTGGATTCAGCCTAATTGCACTTTATTGGTCCAAAATATCCTATAGACTTTTTTTTGTTCCTGCATCATGTCGAAACTTTCCCGTCACACTCCCCTGAAGGAGCTGGGACAGGTACGTCACCGCCGCTTGCGGCGGGGGCTAGCCTGCCACCTTATTTTTTTCTGTTGTAGGCCGTCGTTGCACCCGCCACCGCTTCGGTGGTGGACGACGGCTGTTGTTGCGGCGTGCGTCTTTCTCCCTCTCTTCTTTTTATTGCTTCTCTATTTTCTCTTCTGTCCGCACGAGGCAGCGGAGGTGGCTCAGCTACAGAGCCAGTAGCAGGCCCTTGCATTTTCTTTTCCTTCTTCCTACATCCACAACAACAACAACTTAGTGTTCATGCCACTCATAAGGCAAATAAGGCTTACGCCTTAAAAACGTGCTGTGTTTATCTAATTTCCCCCTTTCAGAAAACAAATTAAGGCACACACGCTAAGCATGGAACAGCTTTAACAGTGATTGGCTGTTTAGTCCTAAAACAAAGCGATGCCAAATTTTTGAGGAAACGTTTCCTCTAAACCAATTCATTCGATGATGTTTTACAAAACAGCATATAGTCATATGTATGGGGTGGCATTTGAACGTACTCGCGCTGGGGCTATCGTAGGCTCACTTTCTCTCCACTGAACTAACAGTGCGTTTGTGTGTGTGCATGTACAAGTACCTATGTGTGTGGAAGACAATAAGTTCCCTCTACACTTCAGTGTTCATACCTTGTCTCCTTTCAGTTTTGGTAATGTATCGCTTTCCCGAAAACTTTTTCCAATCAGGTGAGATAATCGTTAAACTTGCCACGGGCTCTGCGATGCGCGTTATCAGGGTCAATTTACAGTAAGTGGTTTAGACTCTCTATTAATGCTGTTGCTTAGAGCATGCGTTCGCCAAAAACTCCTGGATCACAAAAGATTTCCTTGTTGGTCAACACAGTGGTGACGTCACAGGTAGTAACGCCATTTAAGCACCGTTACGAAGTAGCGCTTCAGCAGGAAAAGCACTCTTGCACAAAAGAACACATAGTTGAGTGGCAACTGAACTGATGAAGCATCGATAGCAAAGCCGGTTGCGCTACTCCTGCACCACTCAACAGCGTTTATACCTCATGATCGCATCACAAGTTAAAGCGGAAATTACACAGACACTAACCGCTAATTAGAACTACTAATAAGCAGTACTAAGTAGTGATAATTACTTCTACTAAATAGCACTAGTAATTGGCACTAATTAAGACCATTAGCAATAATGCATAATGTATATGCGGGAATGCTATGACATCAACTTTTATGGATAATTGTGCGTACCTTAATTCGCAATTCGCATTCCTCTATGGGCTCAATTCAAGACAGAGTTCGGGTTGCAAAAAGGACAAGGAAAGGACCGGAGAGGAGGGGTGAGAGAGTGAAGCGAGCGTCAGTCGGCAACTGTGCTAACTGTCGACAACGTGCGTATTGTTGTCTGGACGACCAATCACCGCCCCCCTCTTTCCCCTTACCTCTTTGTTTGCTTTCTCCCTAGGCCTAATTCTGCGTCACGTTGCTGCAGTGAGCCTGTAGCCTTTTGTAGACTCTCGTGCTTCTCTTGGAGCATTCTCTTAACGACCTAACGGCTTCTTTTCTATGCGCATCTTTTCGATCACTCCATCCTAGAAGAGAGCGAAACGTTTTCTTTGCGTTTCGAATTCCAAGCGGTGTTTAGAAAGCAAGAACGGCGCGCGGATCTCTGCGGTGGAAGGAGCCAGCTAGCGTATATACCCAGAACAACAGAGCATATCCAGAGCGTTGTGCACTCGTGAGCTCGCTTGTAGCGTGCTCTGCGGCGGCTTTCTGGTTCTGAGAGTGCCGGAGAAAGCGATTCTTATCGACTCGCGAGCGAACGCGCGGAAACGCCGCGGGCCAACGACATCCGTGGGAATCGTACAGGGCAGAGACGGCGAGCGCGTTTGCCTGCTGTCTCACCGCGGCGGGCTGGTTCCTCGTGGCGACCCAGAAAGTGCCTCCTCTGTTGAGCTGGCGGCGGCGGAATGCGCTTGTCGTTGTTTTTCCGGCTGTGGGAAACGTTTTTGCGTCCTCGGTGTGAGCGCGTGCGAACAAGGCGAGCTGCTGCGGTTTTGTTAAATGCCGCTGCGTTCTCCGAAGGGTCGTCATCGCATAGCCGTTGCAAAAGCGCCTCTTGCGGAGTATAGCGCCGGGGACTTGTGTACCTTTTCGAGGACCCTTCGAGTGCGAATGCAAATAGCGAACTTCGCAAAGTACCAGAAGTGACAGCGAGGTGATGAACCTGCTGGTGCAGCAGCACATTCAACACTACGCGTGCCGTCGTCAAACTTTATTGTATGTCGGCAGTGTACAAAAGTAAAAGGAGCGGGCTATTGTTTTCTTAAGCTTCTTTACGTGTTGCCCCATTATGTGCATGCTGGTATTACACGCTAGCTACCTTTACCACAAATGGACAATGTTCCATCATACCCGACAGAGAACACGTGATTAGAGTCAAACGAAAAATATTGTCTCGTTTACTTTTGTGAAGTCCTGTGCGCGTAAAGCTTTACCTTTTCGCTATTGTCTATGTGTTGTGCCATGCTTATTGGTTTCAAGGAACCCCAGGTGGCTTCATGCATGCTGTTCATGTGGAATTCTGACGCCTTTATAAGATCTTGTCTATTGAGAGCCCTTGCTACCCTGCATGAACGGACAACCATAACGGCCACGAGGGTCCTTGCGCCGGCTTCAGACAGACGGAGTTGCTCAACTGCTCTATCAAAGCTGCACGCTTGTTGGAGTGCAAGTGGCACTTCCGAAAGAATCTTTGAGATGCAGCGGCCCCGCATCATATCGGTCAAGGAGTTGCGATGCCGTTTCGGCCAACCTGTTTTTATCATTATTATGTGCTCAGCCCAACCAAGGGCGCTTATTCAATCTGCGCTTTATATATATATATATATATATATATATATATATATATATATATATATATATATATATATATATATATATATATATATATATATATATATATATATATATATATATATATATATATATATATATATATATATATATATAGTGTAGTGAACTCTGCGAAAATATTATGAAGACGAAGATGAACCAGGCGGATATCACAAAGACGAGGAGAAGAACGACGAAGTGCCGCTTCGCTGCTCGAGCTCGCTTGTGGAGGCCTAGACTGTGCTGTGCTCTTGTGTGGTTCTCTGTGAAACTTGGAGAGGGCTATTATCCCTGTTAAAGGACAGTAAACACCCCATTTCAATATATATATATATATATATATATATATATACTCGCTAACTACAGGGTCGCAATAGCAACTCGAGGCACATGCAAATAATACTGTAAACTTTGATTGTCCACAAGTTGTGAGTTCGCTTTTGCGTGAGCCCTTGTCTTCTTCTGTCGCACTTCACATATTACTTCAGGACGGACGAAAGAAGTCGGCCGGCATAATGTTTCGATTATTAACTTTCTGTCATTGCCTCTCCAGTAGACCGCCTCCCTAACTGGCATATCTCGAACAATGCTGGGACGTGGCGTCGCTTGAGCTGCTATCAAGGGGCGAGAAATAATTCTAATAAATGAAAATTGAAATAGAACGAATTACACTTGTTTCTCAGAGCTGCGTCGCCGATATTTCACTCACTACGTATACGGTGTACTGTATCAGCAAAGCAGAGTTACGTATAAGCTGATAACTCGCCGCTTTAAAATTATGACAGCCTGACTCGACAAAGACCGAGCAGAGATCTACCAACGTGGCCGTCGCGGCAGAGATGTCCGGCGTTGAGGAAGCGGACAGGCTGCCGCATGAAAAGAAGGTGGTCATTTAGACGAAAGCATGTGGGACGGAAGTCTAATGCCGGAGGCATCATCGACCTCGGCCGAGACAGAATCGTAGTGGCGTCACAAGTGGCGGGGTCCTCGCCGCTTCGAGGACAACTCGTCAATGAACAATGGAATAGCAAAAATAAATAAATAAATAAATAACCCGACCGAACGTACAATAGGGCGGTTAAACTATAATGGCCCGCCAGGTACTCGTGCCCCACGCACCTTGATGGATACCTGCGACACTCTATGCCCAGCGCCTACAATTCTAGTGGACGAGGACGCCATCGAGGAAGTGACGTTGATAACCTTGATTCACTTAACTGCCATGCGCAGTGACATCGGTAACGCGGTAAGTGCCGGGCATGATCCTGAGACCGGCCCTCGTCAAAAGAAGCTGATAATCACTAGTGTATGCCTCTGCGTGATATTTGACATTACACGTATGTGTTCTTGCGTCTCTGAAAATCACTAAATACTGCGGATTTTGTACCCAAAGTTTCACTCTGTGCCTTCAACAAGGTATTCTTGACAGTCTTCACCGGGCTCAAATAGATGTTAAATGGCTGATCTTGAACAGGGTTGTGCTAAGCATGCATTGTAGTTAGTAGTAGGCATAAACAGCAAGTCATTGTGGGGCATCTTTATTAAGATGCCCCACAATGACTTGCTGTTTATGCCTGTTCGCTTCAAAAGTAAGGTGCGACAAAAAAAAAAAGACCACGTATAAAATATGGAGAAATTTACAACTAAAACCAGGCGCTTCTGCTGGCGACCGCGCGACCTACTTCACGTGTCCTTGCAATAACGTTTCACGTAATTTTTGCCGTAGACTTACTGGTTTGAGCTTGAACTGGAGCGGTTGGTGCAGTCAAAACGACCAATACGAGTAAGGCGTTTGTCACAATGAATAGCACACATCTGAGACTAAACAGTCAGCGGTTCTATTCTGACGTCATCGATAAACATGTATGGCTCCTCTGAGTGCATTATAATGCACTCAGAGGAGCCATACATATCCCCATGACGTTAGCATGATAACACAAGATATTAGTACTTTGTATGAACACAATTCTTTAAAATAACGGTGGCCGATTATCGGAACACAGTCGTTACGGTATCCATATACATTGTCAATAAGCCAATCATAAGAGGTATAAATACATTCTATGAAAATACATTCTTTTGAATCACGGTGGGCAATAGAGGGTTTACAAAAGTACGTCTGGCAACCGTGAGCGGCACCCTGATCCCGCGCTAGCCGCCATATTTTGTTCGCTCTATCCGTTCGCTTCGTGTCCGTCCGTCAGCGCTCGCCGTTCTGTTCGCGCTTTTCACGTTTTAACCTAGTGTGCTATGCTTGGACCTCTGTTCAGTCCCTGGCGGTTTCTGTTAGAGACGCCTAGAAGCGTATTTTGAAAGCCGAGACGTGGCGGGGCCCACCGGCTGCGCTGCCGAGCGCAGTTACAAATTGCTCTACGAGTCGTGCATACCCCCCCCCCCCCCCCCCCTCGGCAATTCGCAGCGTCATCCCCATCCAGGTACAGTATCCAGAGTTCTGTAATGTGGATTTTTTTTTGTCTGTGCGCCTTTGCTGTTTACTTAAATGCCTATGAGAGATCATCGCGAGTTTGTTTACTTGGTTTGCGCAATCACCGTCGCTCATCCCACTGGAAGATACTTGGTTGGTGAAATGAGCGAGGATGCATTTTATTTTATGATAAAAGGAGCATGCGTAATTTGACGTAAGTTGGACTGGCGCTTAGCACTTTCCTTTCCATGCCGTCGACGCAGTAGTTGGCATTAGTCTCGGAAATAATCGGGGGCTGCGTAAAAAAAAAAAGTGCCATGGTAATTTGTGCTTCCAGTGATTGAATAATTGATTGGTGTGCGATAGACGATGGCGAGTTAATAAAATCTTCGCAATTAATTGATCAATTGATGAAAAAAGAAACGAAAAAAAGGAAAAATTGGAAAGTAAGGGTTTAAAAGTGTCAGAATGAAAAACCAGTGCTTGGTGATGCTAAGAAAGAAAATTTAGAATGTGTAATTGATTAATTGAAATAATTGAAGAATGTGTACAAAAGTGTCAAATTGCTCAGAATGGAAAGCCGATTGCTGCTGACGCATGCGTATTGGTGTATAAAAATATAAAACGTCAAATAAAATAAAAATAAATAAAGAAATGATAGAAATATAACATAACATACATAACATAGAAATATAACATACATAACAACATATAACATACTACACTTGTGTGTAGTATTTTACTTTTGATGAATTCATATTTCACTGCATTGTATTCTTTTCGCCCCTCCTGCTAGGGCCCAGTTAGGGCCTGCAGTATTTGGTAAATAAATAAATAAAAGAGCTAAAATATAACACGCGAAGGAAAAAACCATCGTGCGTGTGTATGAGAGAGAGACACTATCGCGTCATACCTTTAACGGCGGAGCTTAAGTGACCCCCTAATTTTTCTATAACGATATGATATAATATAAATCTCATTTTATTAACACAGCCAGTTGCACAAAGCACAAACACTTCGCAGTAATGTGAGTTGACTTTTCAAATTTCTTTTCGTTTCAACCGAGTTCTTCCTGCTCCGAGTTCCTCGAAGCTTCCAATGTCAGCGCTTTCATATGAAATTACAGCTTCAAATGTTTACTTTCTGACAGAGGGAATAAGCAAGAAATCGACATATTTGAAAATTCTAGTGAATTTCAGGTAGCTGTGAATTAGCGAACCATCGGGTGACTCGAAAAAACACAAAAGTGAAGCGCACGCTTCGTTATTTTATCGGCCGCTCTGGCAGGTATAAAACCTGAGCTGCGCGCCCTGGACGTGGACCGGTCGAAACGGGCTGTACGTGAGCATGTTACAACACACTAGTGGGATGCCATCTTTTCCTGATTTTCTAGACGCCGCGGGTTTGGCAGCCGCTTGCTTTTGCAGCGTGAAACACGCACCTCGGGCGCACTAGACAACCGTATTGCTCACTGCACCAAGCGCTACCATTTCGTACGACTGTAAAATGTAGTTTCGGTAATCATGCCCGTGTCTTAAATCAAATACACAATGGTAAATGTAACCTACGTACAAAATGTTTCAAAGAATGTATTTGCACAATAGCATTCGTTACACATGCATTGCTCCTAGCTTCTCCCGTGTCCTCCATCGTAGCATAAGTTTATCCTTCAAGTTCACAAGGCTCCATAGCGCGCAAAACAATTAACCTTGCTGTTTTAGGTGATAGCACATTCTGTGAGCTAGCTCCCAGTCAGAGGGACGTGCAGTAATGCTTTACATGATGCAAGTGACCCTTGTAAAGCCGATTAGGACTGCAAACGAACGGTCGCATACACGCGTATACCTTGATTCCGCGCGCGTCTATGTGCGCTGGCTGCAGAAGGGCACGCAACAACATGATTGCATCATTCCTAATAGAGCTTGGAGCTAACAGCGACTGCTGTGATGTTAAAAAATGAAACAATCGCTTGTGAGCATTCCAATGCACCTTTCGGTGCATGCACGAGTTCTACGAAGGCGCACTTTGACAGCGTACTCGATGGGAGGCGCGGGCGGACTGAGCAAAACATGGCCGCCGCGCACAGTTTCTGTTTCTTTCACTAGATGGCGCTAACTTTTGTAAAGCCTCTATTGTCGGAAGGGGGGTCATACATAGATCATATGTGTTCTAAAGACATTCTTTTGATGGTCGATAGCTTTTATGATCATATTGTCTAAAGACATCGCATAAAGTGATCACAGACATTTTTGTAAGGGATAAACTTCCACAATGAAGCTCCAAAACGTTTAAATGCTCTTGTCGCCAAAGGCGATGGATGTAGCAGAATAATTCGAAACAAGCATAAAAGAAACGAGCATGGCCCGAAAGCTAGTGCAAAACTTCAGCTGGAAACAACTTTTTCTACTCATAGAGACATGAGTATTTAAAGAAAGGTTGGTTCCTTGCATTGGCGACAGCTAGTGTCTTTGTCTCAGAGGTGACAAATGCTTTTAAATTCGCTTATAAGCGCAGGAACATCCCTCAAAATTTCTTCCTCCTCTGCAAAATCAATACAAAGATTTTAGTAACATGTGTCATCGGACGCAATAGGCGTTGAGCAGCGATTGTGCGAAAAGAGGCTGCATATCTGAGGGTCACTCATCGGCTGCCTTGCACGGTACGGTGGTCACGTAGGACCTGGTGAATACACTCAGCGCCTGAAATTAGATAAAACAGAAAGATTGAAAAAGAAATAAATAAAATGTCTCTGCGGACGGTCGTTCGGTGCCTTGACGACCATTCGGTGAAAGCGCCGCAGCGGCTTCGAGAACCTTCTTCAATCGGGCGACCTTCGGCAGAACCAGTTTCACCCCGCGTCATTGAGTCGAGCACGCTGACACAGGAGCAAGCAATGCGCGTTCGTGAGCTGCTTTTTAGTCCACATCTTTGCACTGCAGGTGCTTTGCACCTGTATATACCGCAAAGCACGCCACGATTCTCAGAAATCATCATCGTGCGCCCGCGTGAGACTTTAAACAAGCGGTATGGCGAAAGTATTTCATCGCACCAAGTTGCTCAACTCCGCCGTTCACACTAGTGCACAACTCTGAAACTAGTAGACTGTCACGCCACCTGTATCTCTCGAAAGAACTGTAGGGTGCTGTCTGAAACGTGGTTATGCTCGCGCAAATTGCGTGATAATAGTGTTGAAAGGAAACGTGGCGGCCGCTACAGATAGTCGACCGCCCTGCTTCTGAACAGAGCCTCCTTCTTGCCGACCTCCAGATGCTGGCCCCAGGTCACGCCCAGATTTCGATTCAGAGTTTCATAACGGGCAGAGTTAAACAATTAGGCTAGGATATAAGTTGCGACGGAGACTTGTACAGCGAAATTTCATCTCAGCGCTTGCACGAGCGAGCGACCATGACTGGACCTCCTCTTGGCAGTGCACGCAGAGGGCCCCCACACAGCATAGTCTTAATTGTGCCCGGCCAGCTACAATGGCTAACGAGACAAACACAAAGAAGGCGGAGAGAGTTGCAATAAACGAGAACAAAGAAGACAATGGCCACACCGGAATACAAAGAGAGAAAGCGAAACGGCGGCGCCGGCAGGCGTCGTCAGCCGGCCGGCCAAGACGGTGAAGGTCTCGCGGACCTCCCTGGCTGCTTCCGCCTGCCTGCGCCGCCGTAGGTGGGCGTGTGGGGGCGCGGTGTGCGCATCCCCGAGGCGATCTGCGTGGGCAGCTCTGTTGTAGAAGCGTCTTCGTGCCTTCTTCTCATCAGAGCCTCGTACCTACCCTCAGTTACCACAGACAGCTGCTCGAAAGACCTGGCCTATATACCGAGTGGGGGACTTCCTTTGTTTTCGTTTTAAAAGCAAAGCAATGCGACTGCAGGGTAGGCGGTAGAGAGTATAAACGCGCAAATCGGCCCTGAAGATAATTAGGGAGTGGATATAAACGGTCATAAATAATAGACAATGTGTCTCTTGGAGATATAATTTATCCTAGTCATTTATTTTTCTCGATGAAGTTACCGAAAGCATGGACAACTATCGTGACAAGAGGACTGCTACCTGTGTTGGCTATTCTTAGTTCTTGCCGATGGGCGTGGTCGTATAAGGAAGGCTAATGAAAACATTAATCTAGGTGGATAGTGCCCGGCATAGTTTACAGGGAAAAAAAATTGCTCTGACGCAATTTCTGTTCGGAAACTGACCACGAACAACCTTCCCCCTGGTCGGCAGAGTGATGACTTTTGTGACATGCGGGAGTGTATGAAACTGCAGTGTTTACATACCGCCTACATGACAGTACGTTGTAACGGGTAAGGTAATGAAGAGAGAACCTTAGTACAAACATAAAAAAAAGCTTGGCTTATAAGGGTATACCGAGCCAACTGTAAAGCCCAGATAAAAAAAAATGGCAGCAGCTTAGCTGAGCTACGCCCGGTTATGTAAGCGAAATTTTTCTAAGATTATTTATGCTGTTTTGTTAAGTCAGGTTAGATTCCCATGGTAACCTAATTTACAGGGCGGAAGCATGGTCAGACATGGTTTACTGTGGTTTAACTGCTTGCGAACGACAAGGAAACGCAGCCGAGCACTGCGTTCTAACGTGCGACTCCTACATAGCTGTCTGCGAGCCTCAATCACACCACACCTGGGTCTAAATGAAACGAAAATGTCGAGGGCAATTTGGATGAGGAGGTCTTAATAGGCGAGCCAGATGGGCAACGGTGGCGAGGGAGGGAAAGGGGTGGGCAGGTAATGGGCAGCGCTGTGTGGAATTGTATCAGTTAATGTTCTATATATGTGAACTTCTTTGCAGGTACGAATAAAGTGTACTGTGTTGTGAAGAAGAAGCAGATGTGCGAAGTAAAAGAAGCGAAGCGGTTACCGAAGAAGCGAACGCCGGCTGCACACGCCGCACGTGCGGTGCCGAAGCGCGGTGCCGGCTTCTCGCGCTGCACATAAGGGCAAATTCCACCGCCGATAAACTTGTTTAGGCAAGGCAAGTAAAGTGTTCGCTTTAAAACTTCGCTCATTATACCAAGTCACTTTCCGTGATCCACTAACTGCAGGTGAGGAAACAGGCTTGCGACCGCTGGATTCGTTTCACGAGACCACTGTGACGCCAAGTCGGTGGAAGAGTTCAACTACACTTGTGTCATTTGACAGCTAAGAAAGGTCGAGAAGTTCAATTGTATCTTGACGGGTTGAAATGAACGCATTCGAACTGAAAGCGCAGCACACGCAAATTACTTCTAATTTAAGCAATTCTCGCTGCATGAGAAAATGATTGTTTGTCTATTCATTGATCTTGGCAATTACTTATATTGCCTCATGTAGGTGCGCTAAAGGAATGTTGTTTTCGTGTTATCCACTTGCGTCTGACGTCGCGGGATTGGAATGCCGATTCAAAGCATCATTTTCCTCTTGTTACGAGGATAGCGCAGTAAAGGTCAAAGGACGAAGAGGACAGGAGAAGTCCTCTTCCTCCTTTGTCGCTTTAATCCTCTGCGCATTCTGCGTGACGATGAACCAACACGGGCAAACATTTTTGCCGCTGCCTCGGTTTAGCCAGAAGCATAGAGTGAGAAAAGCCATACAGCTAAAGACGCTGGACCATGGTGCGTAGGCTAATTATTCCACCACGTTCACGCATCGGGAGAATTAATTCTAACACTTGCACCACCTTGCGCGTCAATCGCTATATATAAAGAACTCCGAAACGAACAAGAAAATAGGAGAAGAAATACAATTCAGAAAAACGCAGACGGTCGAAACCATTTTGAGAGCCACGTCAGGGCGTTCCAGGAGAAGGCGTTGCCTGCGAGGCGCTGCCTCGCCGAGAAACGGGATCTGACGGGCGCTCCGTTGGCGCAACGTATCGATGGCTGCATTCTCCGATGGCTCGCTGCCACATAACGGCCTCCGCCGACAATTGTGCCAAGTGAAGAACGCAGCACGCGTCGGCGGCCGCCCGACGGCGATTACCTGCGGCGGGGAAGGCGTTCCGCAATGACACGTTTATTTTCTACGCCGCAAAGGTAACAAGAAAAAAAAAAAAAAACAGAGCAGGTCTGTTTTCCTCCTAGAACCGGTTTCCGCTTCGCTCTTTTCTCGCACGACAACCTAATTACACGATGTAGGCAGTGCCTAGGCATCGCAGCTAATGAATTAATAAGCGTCTGTCATGTGCACCTGGGCGCCTGCCATCACAGCACAATGACAGGGGAGGGTCAGTATTGTTAAAATGGCTTCAAATGATGCGGAGGAACAACCTTGCGTGTGATGACCGGTTACGTGGCAAGGTCATACTATCGTGAATCATCGTGATGATAACGGGACCGACATGAATCATACCTAACAGGAATTAGCAGCATGTAATGAAAAGACTAGTCGGATGCCAGCGCCACTACTACTTGAGTATGGCTCTTTGCCAACTTTTGCCTCCTTCGTTCTGCACACCTTCCAAATATGATCATAGTGGACCGACTGAAGTACCTGCTGGCCTGAAGTCAAAGAAATTGTTGGGATACTTACGTTTATTTGATAATCGTGTCATAGTGTTGTCATGGCACCGAAGATAGTTGATGGTGCGCAAATTATTCTTGATACAATCAGACACGTGTAGGTATATTTTAGCTGTCTCTAATGAGGGGTAACAAGGAATTTGTGCAGTTACGGAAAGATCCGAGCATATATAGACGACAACGCCGGAGTATAAAAAGCTCCTACTCCCTGAACAAAAGACATGAAAAGTGACTTAAGTTTAAAGCTCTGCGCAACATCAATAGTTACGTAACGGCGGCTGCACAGTGTGCGCGTGTTTTTGTTGCCATTTAGAGCTCCGCCTGATATCGCGCACTCTGAGTTCTTGCTCAGGCCCATACGACTTTTCTTCACATCTTTTGAACACGCCCTACAATGAGTGAACAGGTTGCAATCCGATTTGCTTAAGTGTTGCAATGCGTCGATAACACGGGGAAAGTTGCTACGGCCCATTCACCGCTGAGTCAGAAGTGACCTAGAAGGATCCTTCAAAGACAATGCTTCTATACTCTCCGCCCATGTAGATAATAAGGCTAGAGCGGATTGGTTCGCTCATGGATCGTGAAAGTCAAACGTGAGAAGAATGAGATCCTGATCCCAAGAACACAACCTTGTTCGGCGAGGCAAGGCACGCAAACTTCCGCTGCACCGTTGAAAAAGAAATATGGGGCTTGGTCGGCTCGCAGTACGGCGCGACTACGTCGCTCAGAGAAGTGACGTCGGCGTCACGTGGGACGCGGGTAGCGCTGACGCGCGCGGACCGTCCGCGCTCCGGTCCTCCCGTCTGAACCCACCTACCGCCCGCAAGCCTCGGAACTCCGCCGAACACACATCGCCGCATAGAGAGCTTTCTTAATTAACTTTCTCTTAATGGTCAACACATGTCGTATAAATAAAGCCGGCGCTTAGTTGGGCAAACTACTCAAAGTTGTTCTAGTGGTAAGCTCGGGTGGGTTCGCCATTGAGGGTCTATCATAGGCGCTTGTGTATTATACATATGCCAACCGCTATTAGACAAAAATGCTGGACCGTTGCCTCAGGGCGTTCCTCCGCAGTTCCCGTAACATTGGCACTAGATCGTAACACCATTTTTATTTGAAATAAATAAAGACAAACGTGTTTATTTTGCTATTCCCGTTAGTTTGCCCTGTAGTAGCCCCTCTTTCATGGTCACCTGATTGTACTTCTTGAGAGATTACAGAGTCATTCGCGTTGAGGAATTGTCTATCTTGACGATTGTCCAGACCCCAATACCTTACAGCGAACGCTATGCTGTTCGTCGTTTTGCATCGGCAGGAATAAAGCAAAATAAGCGTGAGTGAAGGAAAGCGGCGTTCGAGTTTTCGTGGCAGCCATCATTCGAAGTTTCCAGAAGTCACGATAATGCCTAACGACCTCCAACCAATCCCGGTCGCCCATGCTCGAAGCTCTTTGGGCCTACTTTAACAGGGCTCAGTAAAGACCCGCAGACAATACCCCCAAACGATCTTGACATGCTCCTTGGAAACCAATTTTCTCTTTTTATACTTCATTTATGATTTCTTCTAGGAAGCAGCTGGCTCTAAAGACACTTTGATAGCTCTTCCTATAACGAAAGTTGAATAGCTACTTAGCCGTTGTTGCACCGTGGACAGCACCAAATCAGCTGTTATTAAATATCAATAATCTTTGTCGAATATATTTATACGTGGTTCAACCACCGGCATCATCATTAAACGCTACCGGTAAAGTTCTTTCTGTCTTGACCCAGGTTATCTACTTCGACGAAGCTTCGACAATCGATTTTGTGGCAACACGACTGTTATCTTTTCTTTGTGCGTGAAACGTAACATTACCTAGCTCGAAACTAGCTCACACCCGTAAAGAAAATCAAACAAATGAAAGTGAACAAGCAAAGAGGGACAGTCATTGTGGAGAGAAGGGTTGGGGTGTTTCTGCGATTCTTTCTCAGAAGAAACGAATCCCGAATCTTCCTAAAGCCATCACAAACCGTTGGCCTACTTCCGGCTTGCAGTGATACAAGTAGATACTTTTTAAACGTGTTTTGCCGCAATCATAAGCGTCAAAATCTATTATAGCGTAACCAAAAACCCCGTAAAGAATTCAACATGGCTCCGGACGAAAAGTGCTATTGACCGCGTCCTAGGGAATCGATTAAATGCGCCATCACCAGTAACACATTCGCTACAAAACGAAGGCCTCTCCTAGTTGTGATCTAAGTGTTTCTGCACTTTGCTCAGCGAGGCATCGCTGCTTAAGCTCATTTAGTTTGCTCTGCAAACTATGACGTAACACTTCCCCTCTTTCTCAGTCGCGGTAAGCCAAGGTGTCGTCAGAAGAACTCGAACGGTACGTCGCTGTGCCTCTTCTTAGTTTTTTTTTCCTCTCTTCTTTCGTCTTGACCTGGCTTCGTTCACCAGACGCTAACGGCTTAACACGATGCCCGGTTAGTAAAAGCAAAACGCGCGGGGGCGCGCTCTGTCTTTCCTCCAGAGCGGTCGAACCCGCCGAGCCTGTGCTCCCCGCCGCCGCCGTCACACCGGACTGGCCGGCAACGACCCTTGCATAAGCGCTGTCGACCGGCGGACCGAAGAAATGACTGCTACCTGACGTCACGGCCGACCGAGCGAAACTGACCAGCGCGGCAGAAGAGCCGGTGTGTCGTCTTTGAAAGCGCCTCGCCTTTCTCCCCCTGCTGGGTGCTCGCCGCTGGGAGCCTATGGGCGCGGGTGACCTACTGCCTCGTAGCCCAAATATTTCGGCGCCGCCGCCGGCATGTGGAGTGGGGGGGTTCAATGCGGCGCCTTCTCTAGCACGCCGCCGATATGTGTACTCTCGATCTCGCCATAACACTGGGATGGTTCATATGGGTCGTCATATATCAAGGCGGTAGTTTCGAGACCGTCACGATGGCTGTTGACCTGTTTCTGCAGCCATGACTACGCCGCTAGCTCATGGAGGTTCGTCTGTAAAAATCTCGTGGAAGCGGTATGAATAAAACAGCGGCAGAAGTTGTGCTTTTTAACACGCTCTCAACTGTCTTCATAAATGAGGCGGTGTCCAGTAGGTCCTAACAAGTCATACCGGCAGCAGAATGTCAACAAAGTTGGCGGTCTTCGTACCTGGACCATGTGACAGGAGGTATAAATTATTAACTATTAAAATAATGGAAGATTACCGGTGAGCCTAACTAAGCACGTAATCACCCAAGTGTCTCCAACGCGATACGCGTACAAGACATGTCTGCTTAGCAGGGCGACCATAAGGCCTGCATCTAGTGAGAATCGCTATTTCTCGGCTCTCGCTCATCGACTTTCGACGCTTAGGCCGGCTTCGTGTGCAGTGTCACCATCTTTGCGCTTAGTCCAGAGCGGCATGCCAGTCCTGTAACTGGGTCAACATCTTTTGTCACCATCAAAAACTTGCGTAAATCTCAACGCATCGCAAGGGCACCATGAGATCCACTACTGGGCTAATCGTCTCCCGTGGACAACCGGCAATAGCGCGAAGGTGCGCGCACCATCCAGACCTCACATACCTGCCCACCGAGGTTAATCCAGGGCCGATGGTGGTGGCAGTGGCCGACCAACGGGAGGATCCTCTGGAACAGTCTCAGCAGCAGTGGCCGTCACCAGCACTGCGCGCAACACCACGAGACGGCGAAGATGAGGATGCAGAAGGAGGAGGCACACAATCGGAGGAGCAGAGCAGCGGCGACGGGCACTAGCAGCGGCGGAGACACGGACCCGAAGGGGGGCACCTCACTGACAGGCTTGCTCGCGTGGCCACACAAGAGCGTCTTTATGCGCAGGCGCGCGCACTCAAGCCACCTCTCCTCGCTTGTCCCGCTTCTGGAGGTCCCGTTAGACGGGACTACCCCCACTACCCTCCTCTTTCCTCCTCCTCCTTGTCGTTGGTCGGGGAGGAGGAGGAGGCAACTGAGGAGGTGGGTACCCACCTGCCTTCTCTCACCTGCGCTGCAGCGCCAAAAGGGTGGCGCACCCATTCGCGTGTTTTCCCCCAACGTGCCACGCTTTACCTGCTCCCGCATCGGCGGCGGCGGCTTCGGCCACAGCGTCTCGAGGACGCTTGCCTAGAAGGCGGCCGCATTTCCACGCGGCGAAATGCAAAAAAGCGAGCGTGGTAGCTGCCGTTGCTCTCTGTTGCTCTCTGCGTTGAGCTCGCGCACTGCACGTGAACGCAATTCAAAGTGCGCGGTTTACATGTTCGGTTTGGCTAGTAGAGGTGAGGTTTGTGCGCTGGATCTTAACGAAAAAGAGTGCAGTACAGTGTAAGCTGCGACCGGCGTTACCTAATCGGTAACTGGTGATAGAGGACAGGAAAAACGTCGAGCGAGTTCATCTCGTATAAAGTAGGTATGAAACTCTTGAATGGCTGATACCGTTTGGCAGCTTTGCTGTTCGCTCACAACTGACGACAATACTAACCGTAGACAGGCCATCTGCGAATCACATGCCGCTGTTTAAATGCTATTTGCTCCTGATTAGCTGGGGGCAGTTTACCTTTCTTAACGCTGCATGTTTTTTTGGTTATCCTGACTGTGCATACTCACCGAGGCTCTGTGGTATAGTCGAGTTAGTTTTGTTTTGGCTCATAGCCAAGCATGGTGATGCAGCACGTTCACTTCTTGATTTTTATAGAGTGGTTTCCCTTCGTGGAGAACGGTACACGTTATAAGCAGACGCTGGTTGTCTTCACGTGGCCCTGTGCTCAGGGTGCGCATCAGTACACATAGAAAGCAGACTTCCGTTCTGTATAGTGGCCCACTTGGTAGGCGAGATTTTTGCCTTATAGAAAGCGCGCTTGATGAAGGGGGGGGGGGGGGGGGGTGGCAGTGCCCATACGGTTGCTCTGGTGCTGGCCGTGAAATTGTGTCATCTATTCCCTTCCTCAAAAGTGAGATTGCACAAGGAAGGCAACCAAAAAGACAACCGCGCTCGCACGTACCGAAACGAAAAATGAATCACGGTGAGCAGGACGGGTGTCTCGGCAATCATTAGGTGCCGGGCGTATTGGGCGTTCTTGCTGGGCTCAGAGTCGCCCTGCCCACTCTGATGCGCTACTTCCACGCATTGCCCTTTTTAGGGTATCAAACTATGTAACAGTGCCCCCACTCATAAACCATTCTAGCTAGTGTGTTATGGCACCCCAGGCATGTTCGCACATTTGTGAGGCGTACAGTCGTGAGCTTTTGCCCCAGTCACAGATAAATGAATTTGGAATGCAGTTTTCCGGACCTCCGACGCTGACTGAGTGTTGTATACCACTTTTGCTCACGACTCTACATATCAGACATACTTATTTCGGGCCTTCTTTTAGCGCCGGCGAAAATATCACGTTCTGCTCGCTTGCGCCGGTGTCAGAATGAAAGGAAATGAGGTTCAAGAGTTATCATCAGGATCATGAATTGATCAATCATATTCTCTAGTTATCCTCTGCAAGCGGTGTCCTACTGTCGGTCAATAAGGATTCCTATCTAAATAACAGCGCTGGGAACGAGACGAAACCCGAAGAACGAAGAAGAAACACAGTGCCTGTGTCTGTGTTCGCTCTTCGTGTTTCGTCTCGTTCCCAGGACTGTTCTTTATACCAACTAGCCCGACATCTCGCTCTGATTAGGGATTATTCGTTCGATGAGACAGTGGTCCCCAACCGGACACTTGTCCATGTAGACATGGTTGTCGACCAGCTGCCGTTGTGCGGCGCTCACTCTAGGCTGCGTACCGATTCCGAAGCTCACACACATAGTTATGCACAAGATTCGTGACTTGTAGGGAAGTATTACGGAGTTCTGATCTGCTATGGCCACGGCTGTCGCTTGTCTCAACACAGGGAGCGTTCCCGGGGTTGCACAAGTATTAATTAATTAATGTGCTCTAAACATAATTACAGGAAATCATATTTCATTTTTTTTTTCGCTTTTTTAGTTTCCTCAAATAACAACTAGTCTTAGTCGCAGACAACGTAGCCACAAACAAAAGCCACCGAAATAAAATGTGCGTGCACTCTTTGCTTTCGCGGACCTTAATCTCATCAATCCGCGGTGGCCAATGAAAATATCTAATCCATGAAGACAAATTGATATTTTTGTGCAGGATGTAACCAATACTTTAATAGAATTGCTGCTTATTTGTGGTTAATAGAATGTATGTCACCAAGGCAACAAGCCCGATGCAAGCGGACTATATGTTCACGCAGTCTCACCGCATATTACTCCGCCGACAACAGGAGGAAAAGACGGCGCGCGATTGTCTGAAACGCACTCCGCACGTTGGATGACTCCTCCTCCTACTCTCAGCCATGAGTTAAAGAAAAAAGACGGGAGCCAAAACGTTTTATCAGATTTCAGTACAAATATTGGCTGCACAGGGAAATATTCCAAAGGTTTACGAATGCTCGGAGTGGGTAGATAGAGTCCCCACGATTAAAAGACGACTTCAGAATTCTATTTCGATGGAAATGCGCACTTCCATCGAGCGGTCATGTCTTTTTAGTGTACCTTTATGGGCTTTGAATGGATTCTGCTTGACAACGTGCAACCCTAATCGAATATTATTAATCGCATGATCTCCAATTGTACATTTTATATCATTCGATCAAAACAATAATCTCTTTTCGCCCTGGCCAAGAAAAGTAGGGCATCATTACTTGTGGGAGTGAAAAATATTTTGTAAGTAGATATGTCGGCTTTTTGGTTATTGTATTCAGTATTCCAAGGTAACGCTGGTATGCTATTTGCCTTTGAAAATTTCTGTATTGCCAAGCTTGTAACAAGCTTCAGCTCAAAGGCTTGTGTCTCTCAAGTTGGTATTGGTGTTTTCAATTTAGGAAGGATTTAGAACAATACACCAGACTTGTATATTAAAAAGTCGCGAGGTAAATATGTAACTGCGGATTGTAATATTCAGCAGGTCATGCTGCGATAGTATATTCAGCCTCTTGGAGCTGCGGGTGAAGTCAGGGAAGCATAAAGCAGCAGAGACATTCTAATCAAAGCGCTAAGACGATCTTTGTTATCAGAAGAAGATGTATACTCAGGAGGTTGGTAACAGACTCAATCTGGTCAAGATGAAAACGTGTTGTCGGCGCTGAGTTTTACACTTTCGCTGACCGAGGTGGGGTTATTGGCCACCAGCGTCTGAAAAGCGTTGCCTTCGAAGTCATTGAGCACAAGCTTGATTCTTCGATCCTTTGCAACTGACATATTGAGACGTTTACAGAGGTCGATAGCATCTTCCGCCTAAGGCTCTGTTAGGTGCGGCCGCGAAACCTCTACTCTTCACAAGACTGGCGCACAGCCCGTCTGTCGAAGATGTTGATGCAGCTGGTACATAAAATAGTATACAGAAGCCACCACCACAAGCCAAAGCACAGATAATTTGTTACACTACCTATGACTTCAAGGCCACTAGTTTCAAAGCCCCCGTTAAGTTAATTCTTCTTACACTTAATAGCCAACTACCTCTGTAATTGTTATCACCTCATATTCATCAACACACCCAAAAATCACCTAGCTTTCCTTTGTGTCAGTGGCTTTGGTTTCTTCCTCATGTATCTCATAACACAGCTAATTCCTCATCTTCCTTGCATTTGTTTTCTGATTAGCTTAACGAAGGCTTCAAGTCTGGGCTATCACACAGCTCCCACTTTCAACGTTAGATCACGTTCTACGTGGCACCGGTGGTACCCCAGGACGGTCCACGTCTGTCGCTGTGGAGGATCGGTGTCGCTGGTGAACACTCTCCTCAAGGATAGGTCACACACAACGCAAATGCCTGAGAAAATAGAAGTTTAAACATCGTTCGCTGTAGTTCACTAGTACAGCCCCGGATGCAAAATTCGGTGGTCGTTGGTTCGCATCCCACCGGCGACATGTCTTTGTCGTTTTTTTCTACCGTTTTTATAATGTATTACGTCCACGATTGTTTATTACTTCGCACTCATCAATACCAAACAAAAATATCCTATGCTTTCCTTTGCATCAGTGGCTGTTGTCTCCGTATGTATTTTCACAGTTGAATTACCTGTGCTGGTAGAGTACGCGTTTAGCACTTCTAATAACGAAACTACTAAAGTAGAACCTTGCTAGTCAGAGGCTGCCTAATTGAGCTTACACTCAATTTTAACTGATGTTTCTGTTCCGTCAACGTTACAAAAATTAAGAGAAGCCCGATAGGCCTAGCTGTAGATCGAACTTCACACTGCTCACACTACGCATGCGCACACTTTGTAAGGTAATCATAATGCATATAGTTGCCCTTCTAATATTAGGCTCGAGGCAATTGCTTCATACCACTACTCACATTACTGCAGATTATCACGATCTTGCATGTGCTTGGGTGTTTCTTCCGTCAGCGTATTTCTTGGCGAACTGTGTATATAGTCAGGCAGTGCTAGTCTCAATATATGAACTGCACAGCATCCATGGTGATTCTCTCTCAAGGTGAGCAAACCGATATCCGCCCTCATTCACTTCTACGCAGAAATACCGAAATGGAGTTTTCGGACGCAGCAAGAACGCTCGGTGTAGTTCGTCACTAAAATATGCTATGGATTTTCACACACTTTGCGTACAAACTAAAGTGTGCAAATAATCAGGCATACAGAGAAAAATACGCAAGGTTTTACCTGTTCCAGATGGTAATATTTGCAGCATACTTTTTCACATCCCATTTGCATTCTGGTCGTTTGGTTTTGGTTATCGATACGAAGAAGACAATCAAGACTTTGTTACGCTACATGGGAATGCGATGCAAGCAGTTGCAAACTTCGTGTACCCTGGCTTCCGATGTATTTCGCGAATTCAAGATTGGAAAAGTTTATATCATCCATGAGCATCAGATGTTGGCGTCTATGAAGTCAGAAACTCATAAAATCCGAACACCATTTCGGGCTGCAGCCAACTTGCGGATAACATGTCACCTCATTTAAGCCGCCATCCAAAACAATGGCGTATTCCACGACCAAGCCCAGACTACGATTTCCAGGTGTTGAGGTACAGCCTGCCGAGGGCTCTAAACAATACAGGTTAGCCGAAAAGCCGCTGCGTGTTCTTACGAACAAAAATTGTTAGTCGTTCCTAACTAACACTCCTGCATGGTGTGATTGTAATTGAAAGTATTGTTCAATGTTCATCATTCAAGGAATGTGCGATGAGAGCCTATAGCTGATCCTTTTAGTTGGGCTGGTAGTCTAGTTCTTTGCGCTGTTTTCGTTCTAGTTATATCCTTCGTTTCAGTATGTATATTATTTAAATATAGAAGTATCGCCTTTTTGCATTGCCCATTTTGTATTCATGTATATGTGCCGTGCTTCCAAATGTCATGCCCACTGCCGTGTTGTGTGGGAAAACAGGCACAGTCAAGCCGCTTTGATGGAGCTTTTTATCCCGTTTGCCTCACCGCATCTCACGCATGCCCTGTACTTGTTGCTGGAAAATGAGCTAAATTCAGTGGGCCTCTCTTTGTCAAGAGGTAAGTCTAATTTATCTTGAATATCCTTATTTTTGGCAATGAGGTGTTCTCATTTCGATCAGCGCCTCCGTGGTAGCTGTGCATGGCTTGATGAAGCGTTGTGTGAACTCGATCTATATTTCATTAGACTCATTCTAGTTCTTTCGAGTTCGTTTGAGTTCGATTTCGTTCGAATTCGAGCAGTATTGAGCAGTACGTCATAGCGCTGACCAATTGTGCCAAGCGCAGCAAAGCTGAGCGGTTATAACTATTGCCGTCTTTCTGATCTGAAGAGAGCTTTTAATAATGCCAAACGTTAGGTAACCCATTCAGCCTTACAGTAAGTTTGTATTTGTGGAATAATGCATAACTGGCTGTGTTATTATTTCCATGACAGGTCGATTTATATGTCAAAAATCAAAGATGACAATTCCCTACGTCTTACGTCTCTTGGTGTTCCTCGAGGGGGATTTTAGGTTCAACCTTGCTCAATCTCTCTTCTTGGTTTGGAAAAATGCTTGCTACCTTGTGTTGAAAACTCTCTCTACGCAGATGATATCTGTGTGTGGTTCTCCGGGCAAACAGAGACGCATTTTGTATGCGCCACTACAGAAAGCAACAGGCTGCTTTGCATTGTTCTTAAACAAGCTCGGCCTCGTTATATCTCCAGAAAAATGCGCAGCACTTTCAATTTTACGGCGTGATCTTTCTCGCTACGTGTTGCAAGTTGCTGACTCTGCTATATTGTATATTTCACCAAACGAAAATTTCCAGGTGTGAACTTTTAGAAGAGAAGTTCGTTTCGTGGTTACCACATATTCAAACAGCTTAAAAACAAACTATCCGTCATACGTCTTTATGTTCATTATGTTCCTAACTAGCAAAAGAGGCTGTTCTACAGATCCTTTATTATAACTTTATAGAGCCCTTTGTGTAGCCTTTCTACGCATATAAGCTCTCTGTTCTCGGGTCCTCTCAAAAGCAAACACAAAGCTGCTTGAAGCCATGCAAGCCTTGATAGACTGTCTCGTTTTGTGTCTGTGGTGTTGTGCTCACTCCTTATCCTTCGTCGTTGTCTTGTAGCGCATTTTTTCTTTTCTTCGAACATAAACCAACTATACCACAGCAACGTTCTTCTAAAACAAAACAAAACAAAACCTCAGAAGAGTGTACTACAGCCGAGAGCAGACATCTATCTCTATCAGTGCTTTTACCGCAGGACCTGCTTCGTGCCCAGCTGTGGTTTGTAATTAGGCGTGAACCTAGCCAACCATTTTCAGAGTACAGCATTGCTGCGGTCTCCATCAAACTCCCGTCGCAATACCAGCGCGCATTCGTGTCATCTTTACCACCCTGGAGGTTGGCTTCATGGCAAATCTGCACAACTATATACACCTGGCATTAAGAGCAAAGCCCACACCCCTGGACCTGCACTTCAATACTTCGCAATTGAGCACATCTATGCCTACTACACTGCACACTGTCCCATCTACACTGATGACTCTGTCACGCCTTTCTCCTCATCCATGGGCATCTGGATATCATCAAAGCACAATCTTGGCGACACTGAGTCACCGCACGTTGGCGGCGGCTATCAGCTAACGGCTCCGCGAATAGATCTTGCATGTACTACATATATTGTATTCTGTAATAGCCCATTGCAGCATAGATTATCTTCAATGATTGCCGCTCTGTACTGCGAGCGTTAAAGACTGGATCTAAAGAAACTATCTACGACTATGGTATTTCTTGCAACGCTTTCTCAACGCAAGACATTGAATCTGGGCAAGTGTCGTGAAACAGCGTATCGCTGCTTGTCCAAGTCGAACTATCTACTACCCGGGTACTGAAGGACGGCGGACAGAGCATTAGTTTCGTATATGCAAATGGGAGAGTCTGAGCCTGCCTAAGTAGCCGTCAAAACCTCGCAGTGGTGCCATGCGGTGCACGTTGTTGGCTACTTCGAGGGCATCTCTTATATTTTAGTTATTTATTACTTCGTTGGTACCAATCGGTACCACTCATTGCCTTCTCCTACCAAGTGATAACAGACATTACCATGCTGGCACCACCCATTACGGCAATGTCTACCATGTCACTATAGCATTACAATCTTTAGGCTACCACGTGTTTCATTGAAGTTTCTTGATGCGAAAGAATTAGGAGGTACATAAAAGCGAAAACTATCTCGGCGTCTGAACCCTAGGAGTGTCGATGAGCACGAAAGACAGCAAGGAGCATGCGCGCCTTGACAGCGGTTTTTTGTGATAAACGAACTTAATTGTTTGAATCTGCCTTCAGCGCCTGTCAGTCGATAAACTGGCGAATCGACTTCTACCAGTAGGAACACTGAAGGAGTTCGGCCGTGTGTAGGGTCGAACAGCGGAGACAAAGACCAGTGGGGTGACAGATAGGCGGCCACCCCGTGATGCGCCATGTACAGCGAGCACATGTGGCATACCTCAGCGCACGCTTTATCGTCCAGGTTTTGTCTGACAAGTTATGTTTTTATCTCACAAGCTTCTCGCGGAGTCAGGCATGCTCTCGCATGTGCACCATTTCCTAACTGACATAGGCATTCCAACCTGACAGCTCGACATGAAACAGTAATACGCAGCAAGCTTGACAGTGGGCGAACGCAAGCAGTGCACTGTAGTAGGCACAGACTATATACGGTACACCTTGCTGTTTAAGATACAATGTATGAATGCGGTGACGCGGTGTCGGCCTAAATACTTTTACGTATAATACAGGTACAGTCGTGCCTCTTTATCGACACTTTTGTTTACGCACAAAACTGTCCATAAAGCGAGTCCGTAATAAAAAATCGGATTTTTTTTCTGAAAAAGAAAGAAAGAAAAGAACTGCTGTTTTGCTCAAGTGAATTCATGCAATACAAAAAATCGTAACGTGCGTCGACTGAGCAACTTATATGAAGCCACAAGCGAAAAGGGCAATCTATCAGTCATTGGCACTGCGGTTGATGTGGTGCCTGTCACCAAAATTTAGAAGAGAAATTATCTTTGAAGCAGTCTAACGATTTGGGTTCTATGGGTATCCGTATTAATGCGACAAAAAGACATGAACCCTAATAGTATCTGTGCATCTTCTCCTTGTCCATTGTCCGGAGAGCGAGTTTTCATATTAACGGCCCCGCAAGAGTGGCGCAGAGGTTACGGCGCGCTTGACTACTGATCCCAAGGACGCGGGATCGAATCCCAGCCTCGGCGGCCGCTTTTCGATGGAGGCGAAAAGCAAGGCGCCCGTGTGCTGTGCGATGTCAGTGCACGTTAAAGAACCCCAGGTGGTCTAAATTTCCGGAGTCCTCCACTACGGCGTCTCTCATAGCCTGAGTCGCTTTGGGACGTTAAACCCCACATACCAAACCAAAACGAAACCATATTAACGAGAGGTAAATGCATGGGAAAAGCTTGGTCCCCAGGAAAAAATTATCCATAATTCTAGTCGTCCATATTAATGGGGGTCGTATTAACGAGGCACGACTGTATTTTGCACAAAGTGCTTAAAGCACGTGCTCGTTCTTTGCTACAAACACGTACATAATTCTAAAACTAAAGGTTTATCTGCAGTGTGCTTCAAGAACCGATGATGATGCAACAGTTTTTCCCTCTTCGTACTCCTCCTGCCCACAAACAGGCTTGCTCCGTGCTTACCGAAAATGACGAAATGGGTGTTTTGTGAAAAAACGGGGACACTCAGGGAGAGCTTTTTAGAATCATCTGTACGTTGATTGACCCCTGTATTTTTTGCAGAGCAAAGCGGCATCGCTTTGTTACCGCTATTGCATAAGTATTGAGCAACAGTAGAAGTGTATGCCGCTCGCGAGTAAATACAGTAAGTACCTGGTTAATTTTTCTTGGGAGAGAGTGAACAGTAGCGGAATGCGTCTCTCCTGTCGCCGTTTCGTGACTGCTGCTTTTCCGTGTAATTCTGCATGTTTTATTTATTTTTATTTTTGTTGCCATTGCCTTCAACGCCAGTAGAGAAGGAGAAGGGAGCATCCTTCTTCCTTTTTCCACGTTTGCAAGCCGCTCCGTGCGCCTTCCTGTTCCACGACCGGCGAGTTTTGTGCGGCGGCTGCTTCCACGTGCACGCGGCTTCGTTTCCTTGTCGGGTACTTATACGCGGCTCTCGGCGATAAAAGCAGAGCGGCGTCGTCAGCGGCGAACAAAAGTGGGCCGAACAAAAGAGGCACAAAAGGGCCTGCATTGCGGCGCTCTGCAAAACAACGCGCACAACGTAAGCCTGGGAGCAATGTATTTATATATACGTACACAGACGCACACTTAGGGGGCTGAAGCGTGGAGACGCCGCCACCTGGCAACGGAGCAAGAAAACCAATTTCAAGTTCGAGTAGTAGAGGTTGTAGCAGCACTAGCTATGTAAGGTTTCCGTGTTGTGCTGCGGCACATTTGGCGCCGTTACAAACGACCACATTCGGACAGTTTTCCTGTCCAGTTGTGGCCGTCCCCCCGAATGCTGGTGCTGTAATCAACTTGCCGAAAAAAGCACTGAAGTGGAGAAGGGTATCAGCAGGTGGGAAGCCAGTGCGTGAGTCCCTGCCAGCCGCTTGCCAATCAAATTATTGAAGAAAAAAAAAACAATGAAAGGCTGCGGAGTGGCCTGGTGCTGGATGGGGAACTAAAATCAATCCCAGATATATTCGACACGGATATTTCGAAATGCTGGCTATATCGAGCCCTCAGATGATCCTCTTGCAAATCATATGTACCAGCATAGGAAGTTCGCTCCTTATATCGAACTAAAATTTCGTCCCTCATTGTATTATCGAACTGCGTGCCCTGGATCTCCAAGTGGCGCTTCTCATAACCGGTTCTTGGGTCATTTTTCTTAGGTGAAGGCTGGTCAGCAGCGCGTCATTTGGCACTTGCTGGCAGTGTTAATTTTGTATTTGATGTTATTGTGTTCTTGGATAATGGTACCTAACGTTGTGCAATCACGAGATGAGGTAAACTTAAGTGTGCTTGACATTGGCTTCCGGCCGTTTGCACTACGCCACATCGATGCCATGCGCCAAATCCAACTTAGAAAGCTGGCCTAGTTCCCAGTCGAAAAAAACAAACAAACTAGACTATGTCAAAAATACGACAAAATATTCTGTAGTTCTGTCGTAAATGTCAGAATTTTCTGTAGTCCTGTAGTTTCTTTTGTCATACTTTTCTGTAGTCTCTAGCTCTGTAGCACTTTTCTGTTGTAACTACAGAAATTCTGACGTAGGTAAAGAAATTTCTGTTGTCACAACAGGTTCGCTGTTAAACACCGCACATAAAGTCTGTTGTGACAACAGAAAAGTAGTTTTCCGATTGGGTTGGTGGTGTCCATCATAAAAATAAGTGAGCACAGCCGTGCACATCTCGCATGGCGTGCTTCGTTCTCTCCGTACTGAAGATGTCACGAAAAGTAATTAAGCCTCCAATTCAATGGGCGATCATTCAATTTATGGTGTTCTGGTAATAGTATTGAATTAATTTTGACAAGTAGTTGTTATTTTTAAACCACTAGCTATTTTCTGTGGCCTCGATATGAAACAGGTTAGTCCTAGGAGAACCAAGCGAGTGGTGCTTTGCTAGCTCGTCGACGCGTGCTATGTTGCTTCAAAAAGCGTCAACGTATTCTTGCTTCTAGGTTAGAAAAAAATCTTATCTGTCGCTATTTTATATACGGAGATCTCGATATATCTAAATATTTTCGGATCTCGTTTGAGATATATATAATCTATATTCCTTTTTTTTATTGTATAGAAATAATAGGTCGAAGGCGACCGAAGTTTTAGTGTCTAGATGGCGGCGAAACGCAATGCGGCCGTGTACCGTACGATAGCGGTTGCACGTTAAGGAGCCTCAGGTGGTCGGAAATTGTACGAAGGCTTATATAATGTTAATGCCATAAGCAAATAAATAAAAATGCGCTGTAATCCGTTCGAGCCTAGATTACCTCACTGAGAAAATCATGCTGTTCGATGTTTTCATCTCGTCAATACACAAGGAGCCACACGAGAAAGATTTTCACTAATAAAACGCTTATGTATATACTGATGGCTCTATTCTTTAAAATTAAACAGAAATGTGCTCTAATCCGTTCCAGCCTAGATTACACCACTGCAGAAATTCATGCTGTTCGATGTTTTCCTCTCGTCTATACACAAGGAGCCACACGAGAAAGATTGTCACTAATGAATCCTTTATGTACACACTGATGGCTTCATTCTTCAAAATTAATCTAGTGCCGCATTTGTAAAAGATTTTCAAGGCTGCCAAAATTTAGCACGTTTTATTGTTCATGCCTTGCTCGGGGGATGAACTGCAAATAATGATTGATGACCTAGAAAGGAAAAGTAGAAAGGTAGGCTTGAAAATCAATATGCAGAAGACTAAGGTAATGTTCATCAGCCTCGGGAAGTAACAGCAGTTTACGTTAAGTAGCGAAGCACTGGAAGTAGTAGGAGAATATGTCTACTTAGAGCAGGTAGTAACCGCAGATCCGGACCATGAAAAGGAAATAACAAGAAGAATAAGATTGGGATGGAGCGCATTTGGTAAGCACTCACAGATTATGACTAGCAGCTTACCGGTATCGCTCAAGAGGAAAGTATACAACAGTTGCATCTTACCTGTACTCACCTATGGGGCTGAAACGTGGAGGCTAACCAAGAGAGTTCTGCTTAAGTTGAGGACAACCCAGAGGGCTATGGAACGAAAAATGGTAGGGGTAACATTACGAGATATGAAGCGTGCAGAGTGGGTCAGAGAAATAACTCAAGTTACTGACATTCTAATGAAAATTAAGAAGAAGAAATGGGCATGGGCAGGACATGTAGTGCGAAGAGAGGATAACCGATGGTCGCTTAGGGTAACAAACTGGATTCCAAGGAAAGGAAAGCTTAGCAGGGGGCGGCAGAAATTTAGGTGGGTGGATGAGATTAAGAAGTTTGCAGGGGTCAAGTGGATGCAGCTAGCACAGAACCGGGTTAATTGGAGAAATATGGGAGAGGCCTTCGCCCTGCAGTAGGTATAGTTAGGCTGATGATGATGATGACGATGATGATTGTTCATAGAGGATACCTGAACATCGCCTTATTTAGGGAAACTTGAAACAACGAGGCATACGTGGCCCTAGCTCGCACCCATTCTCTCACGTTTGGTCTTCCGCTCCCGAGAGTTACACTCAAGGAGGTTATACAATACTCTTATAACCTCCTTGGATGCACTACGGTAATATTTGAATTGCGTGCGTATTTAAATGAGCAAACAGAAGTGGTTCGAATAAAGTATTGAAGTACTATATCCTGTCTCTTTTCAATTCATTGTTTCAGTTTAATCTTCAATTATCTTTATGAACAGAAGCTCAAAGACATTCCAGGCTGGTGTTTGGAAACAGCGTACACAAAGCACTTTATACATAGAATTGGCCGCTTAGACATCTCACAATATGTGAGACTGTAAATATGAACACGAGGGTGTATCTTACCTATTATTGCATTGCTCAAAACATGAGAACCAGAGGACTAGGATGAAGGGGAGTCTGAGAGCTTTTGATAAAAGAAAGTCTTTTTTCAAAGGCTGTTAGGCTCGTGGCCGACGTGTGCGCTGCAAAAACGAACACGCATGAAGCTGAAATCATTCACTGAGGGCAATGACATTATTGGGAAGTATTAGATATGTTGCTCGAATTACTATTCGTACTTCTCTTCATTGGTGCTTCGAGAATCTGTCAAATATATTTTGGTTTCCTTTCCAGTATAGAGGTCTTTTTATATAATTAAGTTTGATATTCATCTATCGGCTTAACTCTCGTGACTATATCTTCTAGACAATTTTAATCACCTGTACTTGCTACACGCAAAGCACCGTGCTTGTGACCATATGTTCTTGGTCATTTTTACATTCATCCAGAGCTCAAGCAACCAATATTGTGCTGAATTGTGTATTGTGCATGGGTGCACTGTTGTGTTAACTCATTACCAGCTCATTAATACTCTTTTTTCTCACGCGTGTACTGCCCTACCTATCTCGTGTAGTGCAATATTATAGTCTTGCGTTTCGTCGATCTGTATTACGTGAGGGCACGTGGCTTTTTCAAATCTCGGCAAAGGAGTAGCCGGCGCCGATAGCAAACACAAACCGCTCCTTAAGTCCATGAAAATAAAAATAAACGTTTTTTTTTCAGTTTTGTGTTTATTTTGTTACTTATGTCACTTGTTAGCACCCACGTGTCAGAAGTGGTGCACTAGCGCCTATCTAGGATCCTCGGCTCGTCTTGGCGTCTCAGCTCAAGCATTAGTTTTTGACTGCATTTACTTTTCGTACAGCGTCACGCATTCCAAGTAAGGTCGGCGGGGCATCTACAAGGAAAGAGGACGTCAGCGTAGGTATAGCTCTAGACAGCTCAGGCAAGCTGATGAGGAAGGCGGCCCTCTGTCTGCAGGACGCATCCGTTTTATTGAGGGGTGCCCGGTAGCCGCAGCTGGTCAGTCGAAGCAGCGCACCGTTGATGTGGGGTTGCTGCTTTTGCCGAGCGGTGGCCTGTTCTAGTTTGCGCCAGAATTCGCGCCTCTCTAGAATTTGGCCTCGTTGTTGGCATCACCAGCGGTCACAGCAGCGCAGACGCATGGCCACTACTGCGAGCGGGCAACAGAAAATTGAATGAAAATATGAAAAAGGAAAGATTAAATAAAAACTTAGGAGTGCTGAAGATTCGCCTTTCGAGTGTGTAACGCGAATGCATTGCTGGTTCGTGGCTTCACGTTAAGAGGACGTTTGTGATATATATATGGCTAGTGAACTGTCGCCTGTGACAGCTAGCAGGCACTATATATTTGTAATTTGTTTATGCTTTGTCGGGAGGATGTGTTTTTGTATCCATTTTGTGTGTGTGTGTGTGTGTGTGTGTGTGTGTGTGTGTGTGTGTGTGTGTGTGTGTGTGTGTGTGTGTGTGTGTGTGTGTGTGTGTGTGTGTGTGTGTGTGTGTGTGTGTGTGTGTGTGTGCGTGCGTGCGTGCGTGCGTGCGTGTGTGTGTGTGTGCGTGTGTGTGTGTGTGTGTGTGTGTGTGCGTGTGTGCGTGCGTGCGTGAGTGCGCGCGCGGGAGGGGGAGGGGGGAGGGGGTGTTCTTTAACGTACTCTGAAAAGCGAGATTGAGATCACGCCCTTTCTATAAGATGTTTGACTACAATGGATATAGTTCCCCGCGGTCGTTTTGTGCTCATGGGACTGTTTAACTTGTGGAACAGCAGCTGCATGATAGATGGCCCCGCAGGGTAACCACGTTAATCAAATTCTCTCTCGAAGAGCATTGGGCTTTAGGAAGGGGGGGGGGGGGGGGTATATGCTGTGTATATCGACTCCCTTCCTTTCTGTCTCGATGCCTGCACTTGATACATGTCAGTATCTCCGGGAATTTAGATTAGCGGGCAGAGTGACTGCAGGATCGTGGTGTGGCTATGCTTGGCTTTGCTGGATGCGGCCTGGTTAAGCAAGTCTAGAAGCCTGGTCAAGGTTGCGGTGCTTCCATGCAGCAAAGGAGAAGAAAGCTTTCGTGGCCTACGGGTAACGTGTCCGCGTCTCAATTACTGGGTTCGAAACCCACGTTACAGGAATCTCCTTGAAAAATAAGGCGTCAATTCGAATATTTCTTTCTCTTTTCTTACTGAATATACATAACCTAGTTGAGATAGTCATTTTGGATGGATGGACGGAGAAAGAAAGGAGTAAAACATGTACCTTTAAATGCATTACTGCATTAAATATCTAAGGAATGAATTAGGAATCCTAAGGTATTGTGATCACAACTTTCAGGCTCACCGGTTGTCATCACCGTATCACGAGCCCTTTCGTTCCTGATAGATATGTAAGCTGTCAAGATAAGAAAAAAAAATGAAAATAACCGATGAAAAATTGATTTCATTCGTTCGTTTTCATTCGGGATAAAATAAAAAAGAGACCTGTGGACATAAATGTTTTTCAACGCTATCGGCCAGTTGTTGACCACGTGTTCTGGTGTAGCTGTCAATTCCGTGCCATATGTGACCAATAAAGCACCGCCATCATCATTTTCGATGGGAGGGTCGTGTTTCTCACGTTTCAACACATCTGAAAGCTCCCAGTTTGACTACGCAGAAGTTTTCAATATGCTTTGACCCCGGTGGAACGGTTGAAACATTTTGACTTTTGTACGAGGAATTCACTCCAACCAGCCGTTGAGCCCTTCGCCTGTCGAGTGCTGCAGGTTCTCCCATCTTGTCTGTGCTAGTGAACGAAACGGCGCGAATTAGGGAATGTAGGCCCAGGATTCCGGGGAACGCGGACTTTCGTACCCTGCACAGCGAAGCATGGACCTGTGTTGCAAAAATGAATCGCTCCTAGATGAATGCAACACATCGAGCTGAACGCGTCGACGTGAAATATTGCGTAGATTCCGAACCGGGAAGTTCTACTAAGGCATTTTAAATACATTAATGTAAGAAGTATATCAATTTCAGTGGTAAAAAGTAAATATATCGCTTGATCAGCAGTATTTTGCCCGCATCTTTTTCTTCCGCTCAATTTCTTAGAAAAGAAAAATTGAAAGAAACCCGTTGTTTTCAAGCTGCTCAAACTTTCATAACATTTTATGTCTCTCTAGTTCCAAGCAGCAACAGCCTTTGTCAAAGAAAAAGAACCTAAGGGGTTTGCTTGGAAGTCGTGCAAGGAGCTCTTCCGAAATTGTGAAAAAAATAACTCTCGGAAAGGTCGAGATGACAGTTTCAAACGGTTTCGACGGTGGTATATCTGAAACAGCTCAGCAAAACTTCATTCAAGTCCCACCTCTTGGCACCCTTCACCACCTGCATAGGCGTGACACCGGCGATGCCCCGGCTGCTTACGAGGGACCTCCACTGCCCAGGTGGTCGAAATTTCCGGAGCCCCCCACTACAACGTCTCTCAAAGTCCGAGTCGCTTTGGGACCTTGTACCCCAAACCAATCTGCTGCGTACATCGCCCGCTGAAGAAAACGAAGAGCGTGTTTAGGGAGGTGCAACTTTCTATAAGCAGAAAGCAAGCATCTGCTAAGAAACGTTTCCCCTTGGCGTCCACCAGCCGTTGCCTGCTTCTGCTTTTACTTCCCGTGGCGGCAAGCCGCTTTCTCTGTCCGTGTAATCGGAAGACATGCCGCGCAGCTCCCACCAGAAGAGGGCCCTCGGGCTGCGCAAAGCACACACGCGTAAAGACGCTTTCTTCAGCCCGAGGGAAGAGAAAGAAGGAGGTCTTTTAATAGAAGAACCAGGACACGCGACACCTGTTGGAGAGCGGCGCGCCGCGTGAGCCCGAGGAGGCGGGCAGTCGGCGGACCCAACAGAAGCGGACCAGACAGGACGACGCTCTCGCAGCCGGGGGGCTTCGTTCCGGCGGCTGGGGGGCCCGTGTTGGGGAAGCAGACAGCTTTTGGGTGAAATTGTCGGGGCAGGCGAGCGGCGGCACGCGTGGCTTTCACGCACACCGCAAGCTTTATCAAGAAAAAAAAAGTAATTCAAAGAAGAAGACACGGGCTAAGACGAGAGAGACACACTGTCACCGCCTGTCGCTTTTGGCAGTGATATGTTTCGCGTTATAGCTGTGAATCCCCTCCCCCTCCAAGCACACGACTCCAAAAGAAAAAAGGAAAGAACGGACTTTTACTATGAGTGAACTTGCGGTAGCCCCAATGCGTTATACTGGGCATTCGGATTATTTGACCATGAACAAGGAATTAAGGCTGGTCCTAATACCGCCTTCTATTTATATTTTTTTTTAGTCCTTGGGCGCGGCTGTTAAAAACGTTGGGGTCTGATTGCGCTAGCATTAGCCGCGTAAATACACTGATACGGAAGCAAGAGAGGGCAGGATCACTTGGTATCATGGATCCTAGCCTAGGGTGTGACCCAAATGAAACCAACAATTTTTCTTTGTAAAATTCCGTTCCACGCAGAGAGATGTCTTGCATCCGGTTTTTACGGTCTGAATTAATTGAAGCCTAATGCTTCTTTCGCTGTGTCGCTCGCGGCTTTCCATCTGCACTACCAACCTGTAAGTGTGGGGCAGTTAATACCTAGAGAGCTCCAAGAATTTCATGAATTTTCTCATTTCTGCTATCCAAAAAAATTGTTGCATGGCAGTAAAAGATATGTGTGCTCTTTAAATTTTCAAGAGCCATCGTGGCTGCCTGCAACAACCTAACTTCGTGTGACTTCTCTAAATTTATTGTGACACCTCGCCCAAGATCCAACATCATCATCATCGGCACTCCCTACGAAGAAACTGCTGACTCCATATGGCCCATCAAAAGTCTGTTCTTGGAAGACAAGTATTAGGCAGTTAACGCCTATCTTTCGCCGCCCGAAGACGTCCTCACAAGAGTTATTCGTGGAGTGGATCCAAATAGTGCCATCAGAATAGCCTCCTAGTCAACTGTCGACGGCGCACCCGGAGGGTCGAGATCATGCCTGGGAATGTCTTGTACGGCAGTGCTAACCCTCCAAGATCCCCTCTCCCGCTACGGCACTTAGTGCGGAGGAGAGACTGCGTGCTACCCATGTAGACCGACCTCGCAGATCTACCTAGTCTGTCTCAAGGCAGGCCACAGAGCGGACGTATGCCAAACCCCGAAAGTCAAAGTTTACCCATCCCATTCTGTTAGCTCGGCTGCCGCTCCTCTTCATCCATTGCGAACTAGCAGGTACTACGTCGGTTAGACCTGTTGATCTCCTGCTCACGTGTTGTTTTGAAGGATTATGATGTTGTTCTGCTGGCTGGTTCTGTTGTTGTTGTACCCTGTGTCTGTCCTGCGGCGCTGCTTGAAGGTCCTTTCTACCGGGCATGGAGGAAGGAAAGAACTTAGGAGAGGCCCTGACGTCATTTTTTTGAAGCCGACGCGGCCGCGCCGCGACCGGACGCTGCAACGTCTCTCCTCCTTTACCCTCCGCATTTTCTTCCTCCGTGACGCTCACGTACCTAGGGCCCTTAGCAACGCTGTTGCTAGTGGCCCGAGTTTTCATAGCAACAGCGTCGCCGTTGCTAATGGCCCGACTTGGCTAACCCTAAACTTTGACGTCACTTCCGCCACACTTTTTCCAATACATTTGGAATGTCAAGGGCCTCTCCTAAGTTGTTTCCTTCCACCATGCTCTCGGGGGATGATTTCCCTGGAAAGTCATGCCCTTGCTTTCGCAGGTGTGGTGTCCCAGTCGGAAACCAGGTCCGGGGGCAGATCTAACACCAAAGACCCGAGGGGGCATTCTCAAAAGAAGAAACACAAGATTAAGCCCAACCACCAGAGACCACCAGGCTCCCGAGGGGAGAAGCCACGCCATGCGCAGGAAGGCGACAAAAGTTTAAGCTGGACTCAAGGCTGTTCTCCCCCTCCCTCCGCCTTGCTCTAGCTCGAAGAGCAGAAAAACCTACTAAATATCAAGCTATCACAACTGCAGAAGCTCCTTAATAAGGCGGAACAGCTACAACTCTTACAAGCGGGTCAGAAGCAGGTTAGATTCACCAATATTAGTGCCAGAAAAGCCAAGACCGGTACTAAACCCAGCCAGCACCTACAAACCCACGCCTGAACAGGCCAGTGCGATCGAAACTCAAGAGCAGAATTACTACCAACAGCAAGCGCACTACCAACTCAGAAGAGCATGCAAAACATTCTTTGTCAGGTCCAGCAGATTATCGATAAAATGCAAAAGGGCATGATATATAAGAACTGACTCAAATAATCCAAGTCCAATCAACGACCACAGGCTCAAACAGAGCAGTCCAAGAAGAACTCACAATTCCGAATAATAAGACAACGGGTGCAAACCCCAATGACAATCACCGACAAACCCCACCTAAAAGCCCACCGAAAGTCATCTGGCACTCAGACCTCCGCGACTCCGAATCAGTGACGAGCAACACAAGTGGCCGCCTTCCATAATCGGCACCAGACCCCCTAGAATTCTGGCAGTAGAACTCTCGGTTCTTCAAGAGAAAGATCAGCTCCCTGCAGTTGTTTATACAAAATTAACCGATACCCCTGGACATCTGCCTCCATAAAACGGGATACACGCCGTAGATCAAGGACACCTCACAAATATTTACATCACACTTAGAATAGCTGCGCCAGTGACCGACACGATCTCCCTTACCATGAGATCAATCAGGTCCTCATTGAGATTATCTCAATAAAGAGAAGGCAGTAGAGCGCGTTCATCAACGCACTGGAAGATTTCAAGCCAGTTTTACTGGAGTGTAAATGGGTAGCGAGACGTAACGGCCTAATTATTATGAGGGATTTTAACCCTGTACACATGACATGGGGCTACCACAAGGACACTCCGAAGGGCACCAACTTGTTGGAAGCGGCTGAGCTGTTATACCTTTGCCTAATGACGGACCCTGTCTTCCCAGTAGAAGAGTGTACAGTGTACGCATAGACACCTGCCCAGACCTAACATTCACCAAAAACATAAGCCACCGTGCCTGGAACAATCTCGTAGAAACTGTGGGCAGCGACAACAGACGTATCTTTTACTAAGTCGCATGAATAGAAATACCGGCTCTACACAAATAACGAACTGCGATAAATTAAGGAATATTAGGCCATAAAACGACGGCATCACAACGATTTAAGATCGAGTATCAAAATATAGGAGATGCTCATGCAAGGACGACTCACACCATCCAAGAAACAGCTGGACCGGAAGTACACAGTCATCTGTTACATTTATTGGAAGCTAGGGAAGGTCTAATGAAGCGTCACAAAAGACATTGATTAAATAGAAAACTAAGGTTAAAATTTGAGGAGGTTACAGCAGCAGTATGCCATAAAGCTCGCCAAGCAAAATGGCTAGAGATCTGCAACATGCTGGAAGGTATACATGAATACGGTCAAAACAAAGTTGATTCTGAGTGGCCTGATGGATTCTTTCAAAGCCAAATCATCAACACGAAGAACCCGGCTTTCATTGCATAGCTCGAAAATACCCGGTCACGGACTCAGTTTTAATCACAGCCATGCAAGAGAAATACATATAAGAAACCCCTCCACGGTTTCCCCAACTCTGTATAGGGGCCACCAAATCCCTCTCTTGACTCCCCCATAACACTTACTCAGGTCTACGCTGCAACCTGTGTGTTCACAAGAAACACTGCGCCGGTAGAAGACAAGATTACCAACGCGATTATCAGGAGCCTGAGCACCGACCACCTGAAGGACACAACCGAGTACATCAATGAAGAATTGTGAGACAAGGACCAGGCTCCGTCATGTTGGAAAAATGTGGATATCATTACTATACCAAGGGACAGAAAACCTTCGGCTATAAAAAGTTTGCGTCCAATCTTCCTCACAATCTTCCTCACTTACTTGCCTCGGGGAACTACATAAAAGAGTAATCCAACTTAGGCTTCAACATTACATAGACGAAAACAGCCTATTTCCCTCCTGCATGCCGGGATTCTACAAGGGACTCTGCACGCAAGATGCCTTCCTCCTGATAAGAGAAGTTATAAACACCATTCCGAAACCCAGCGAAAACTTCCTCCTGGCACTAGATCTAAAATGAGCATTGATAACATCAGCCACCAACCATAGTACAAAAATTAAACAAAAAAGGCTCAACTTCAAGGAGAAAATATTCAAATGCGTGAAGGCCTTCCTCTCGGATTGAACAGCCAACATAGGAATTGAAGAGATCCGGTCACCTACGGAACTGATGCCCAACAAGAGGTACGCCGCAGGGCTTCGTAGTCTGCAGTGTTATTCAACATCGCAATGCTACACTTATCCTAAATGCTCCTAGCCTACAAAAATAAGATATTGGCTTCACGTTATATGCAGCAACGTAACCGTAGAGCTTACGCAAGGATCCTTGACGCAGAAAAAAGAAGCTATGCAAGCAGCTATTAACCAAGTCCACGAATTTGCCGAAGAGAGCAGTTGTCAGTGCTCCCCGGAAAAAATCGGAACTTATTAGGCTACACAGGAACAATTGCGGGCCCCTAAAGACATTGAACTTCACATCGGAGACTACAAAGTTAAAAAGAAGAGAAGATCAGAGTCCTGGCATTATGGCTGCAAACGCGACTTGAGAGCGGATGGTAGATTAAAGGGACACTAAAGAGAGAAAGGAAGTGGGTTTGCATGGATAGAATGCCAGTTCCTGATTACAAAAAGACCACTCTTACTGAAAACAGAGCTGTTATAAGGTAGTAAAGAAGAATAACAGAAATACAGGTATCGCCCCCACAGCCAAACGGCCGAGGCTCGCAACTACAAATCACGTGACGCGCTAGGGATCCCGGAGGCTGACAAATGCGAATTACGTTGAATGTGTGAATGCGGTAGTACATTTTTTCTCAAACATGATAACACGCTTTTATCATACGTAAACGACGGCGAAAAGACAACGTAAACGTTGCAAGGCAAATACAAAAATATACTTAGAGGCGCCACAGGCGCCCACTTCAGTTTTGGTTATGTTTCGGCTCAGGCATTTCGTGCGCACTCGGATAGTTTGTTTGAACCTGCAGCGCCTGAATTACGAGCTTGGAGCAGTAGATGCGCCTTGATGGTTTCCATTTGAGCATTCGGAGGCACGAGCGAGCGAAATCCGCTACCGCCGACACACTCCTTCGTTCACACTTCTGCGCCAACATATCGCCGCCGTTGCCGCTTCGACTGCGACCTGACCGCTTGACTGCAGCTACGTACGCCACGAAAAGCATACATATGCTAAGTACCGAAGGAAAAACGCATTATCAATCAATTGTTCACTAAATCATGGCACATCTGACCAACATATACTGCGTCAACAAGACCTTCAACGTGATATTTGCAGGCGTCGTAAACAAAAGGGGCATACTTGCCGCTCATACCAAGGAGAACGTCGATATATTGCGCTCGTCGCCCGGCAAAAAAAAGGGCCTCGGGTAAAAAGTAAAAACTAAAAATAACGAAGCATCAGAAATACATTACAAAAGGTTAAAAAAAATTTATTTGTAAAAAAAAAAAAAAAAAAAAAAACCGCCAGAAGCGGTGAGACTCGAACTCGCTACTGCTTGCGCCGTAACGTTTGGCGCTAACCGGTCGGCTACGCCGCGTCACAAGAACCTTGGAAATATTTCTAGTTTTTATGTCATTGCCCCATTTACAATAAAGTGTTTCTGCTGCTGGTCTAAAAATTACAACTTCTTCATCATCGGCGCATGCTGCCTGCTCTCACGTCTTGCAACTAATGTTCTGGATGCCTATGTGCACTATATTGTGCACTGGATCCATTTTAACATGTGGAATTTCACAGCGCTGGCAAATGTAGTGGCGCCCGCACTTCGGTCATGTTCTGCTACCGTGGACGTAATTTTCGCTGAACACGGAGCTGTAGCACAAACCTTGAAGGAAAAAAGTGCGACGAAGTTTCAAAACTGACAAGCGCAGCAGCGAGGACACTATTTTGCTGGTAACTAAATCTTATTTGTATGTAAACATGTCAGGAAGCGCTGCGATGACCGAGGGCTCGGTTTGTTTATACACAGTGCAAGAAGGAGCGCAAAAGCTTGAGAAACATGTAAAGTATTGTGCATTACAAGCCCTCTATGTTTTTTTTTCTTCCTTTATGGGCCCATCGCTCGGTAAATTACTCTCTTCATCGTTTTATTTATTTCGGCTGAGGCCGTCATTGCGAGTACGCTGTTGCCAAGTTGGCCCTTGAGGGATGCGACGCCGCGCCGGCTGGCTAGCTATCACGGAGTCTCCGCTTACGTCATAGTGTGCGTCACTCAACTCCAACTACGTAGTTGGAGGCCACAGTTTGAATTCAACCGGCGGGAACAAGAAAAAACCTCAACTTCTTATCGCAATATCTCAGCAATTATTCGATTTTTTGCTGCCGGATATGCGGCGACAGTGTCACCAAATGTAGTTTATTAGATTTTCATACCATCTTTGGCTGTCTTTAGTGTCCCTTTAAGTCTCTCAAAGCCACAATCAATCGGTTTTCAATAATCACTAGAAGAGTAGTCTGGCATCGGAAAGAGATGAGGGATGAAGCCCTAGTCGCAAGCAGGATTATACGTATACCTGCCCCTTATCAAGAGATCATTTACTCAGGCACATGAACCAGAAACGGCAGAAGGGTAGACGGAAAGCCAGAGTTCAAGCCATGGAAAAACAACTATCAAAAACCTTAAACGGTCTACGTGAACATTCGGGAGTATGTTAAGCCAGGCAGGTTGACAATAGTTGCGGTCGACAACTAAAAAAGGCCAATTATCATAACTTCAATGCATGCTAAAGATTCTGCGGAAGAAGAATCATTGGCCTTAACCATCACCATCACCATCAAGAATCAAGATCAGCGTGGGAAGTAATCGAAAGTGTTACGGACTCGCAACATGTCTGCAGAGACTACCTTGCTGAAAAACGCCACTGAAAGGCGAGCACACAGTTAAGTACACTCTCCAATTCACACAGCTTAACGTGAGCGTCTGGACACGAAGGCCGTGAAGGAAATGAGATGGTGAATGACTCAGCTCAAGATTTCGCAAACCGGGCGATCCTCATCCCTATCCCAACCCCCTCTTGGACCGCATGAGGACAGACTACAACATCTTAGGCTAGAAACAAAAAAAAAAATGTTCACCACCACACAAACAGCGTTACTCCTCGGACGCTGTAAACTAGAGGCGAATACGGACCAATCCATTTCTTAATCTTCATATCTTAAGCAAAATTAGTACCGCAATATACCATAAGTTATTATCCTTGGTGCGCAGCAAGCCTCACGCTGTACCATACATCTTGGGAATGCTAGGATAAACTTGATAAAAATTAATAGTGACAAGCCGACACACGAACAGTGGGAGGCTGTCCTGGTGAGAGAAAACCTGCAGGAGCAGCAAGCCTGCATGTATCATTCCGTTAGACCGTAAGTCAGCTGCCGCCAGCGGAGGGCACAGACCATATAGCTCCAGCAAATTATCATCTTTAATAAAGATTTCCTTCCTTTCTTTCGGCTACGGGGTACATTTCCTAGGTCATTTGTACGCGAGAAACTCCTTAATTCATTAAGGCCCTAAGATATTTCTGCTTTCTGTAAGCGCGATCATCAGCACTTAAGTCTTAATGTTAAAGCTATCTTAACTATCGTGTTCGCGATGTTTATTTTTTTCGCTGATTCATTCCCCCCTCCCTTTGAATATACTATACATTCTCAGAAATGACATGGTCTGATTTTTTATATATTAACTGACATTGTTGCCTACCTTTTTACATTGTATTTGATAAATCCACTCAGCGTTTTACGAAGAATATTAGATTTAACCTCAAGAGACTGCAATGTGAGTCTGAGAATAAATACATGATAGTTATATCCTACTCGAAATCAAAGAGAAGAATCGGGCGTGGACAGGTAATACAGTGCGAACCAAAGTAGCCGGTAGGAGTTAACGGTAACGGCCTGGATGCCGATGCATGCGTAGCATTGGATGGAGAACATCGGGACGCTTACGTGAATCAAAAAGGGACCGTATACCTAACGTAAGGTGCACTTATTTGGATAAATATGGGATATGCCTCTGTCCTGCATTAGGCATTGTTTGGCTGGCGATGATTATGATGATGATATGTCTTTGTCTATAAGAGTGGACATATCGGGGCCGACGACGACGCTGATCAGGGTGACTAGTCTTGGTTATGTGTGCAAATGGCTTTGCACAACCTGTGTAAAACAGGAAGCTACACGATCGAGACAAGAGTACAATAGCAAAAGGATCGAAGTGATTGCGGAAGACATCAGATCAGGAAAAAGCCTCTCATTGGTTCATTCCTCAGCGGCAGTCAGGCGTAAAAGAGAGGGCAGCTTCCCCGCTCGACTTGCAGAGTGTCAGTATGCCTAAACCGTTGTACACCTTTCGCGGAACTTCAATTATCAACGCGTTCCAAGCAAGGTGCTGCGCCTACTCTCTACAATTAAATGGAGTCTATCAGATGTCGGCGCTACCGCTTGAATACATGAGTTGTCATTAGTGCGAACATTTCCTGAACATGGCAGCACGTGCATCAAATTTCAATGAACTCATCATCTATAAGTGGCGCGGCCGTCATTCTACTGTTTCAATGCCAACAATGTGCCTTTTAGCAGAGCTCATGATCCGTAGGCGGCGTTATCAACGGTCGAATAAGGTGACATTGAAGAAATGATTGGATGGGCCCTACTTGCAGATAGCGACGACAGGGTCAACCTGCACTACTTCCATATAAAAACCGTCGGCGTGTCGCCGGCGTACCCAATTGGCCACGTCGGCTGCAAACGCTCCGCAAACGAGAAGTATAACTTCGGGCTAGGGCTGTCCTTAATTGTAGGCAAGACGAAGGTGTTGATGCTATTTTGCCGCTAAGATGAGACAGAGAACGGTTTTGCCTCAGCCGATCTATTTTAAGGTCTACCGCGAAGCGCGATCGCCATCGGCTGCTGCCCGATATAATTGATAGACGTTCGATTCGTATCGGAGCGCGGCTCATCGGCGAGCAACGCCAACGGACAGGAAATAAGCGCTTGTTACTAACACGGTGACAATGAACGTAAACTTGAGGAATCGGCAGTATTTACGAAAAAAAAAAAAAAGCTCACAAATGGATTCCCTGTGCCTTAACACTGGATATTTCGGTGCTATGTTCAAAGCAGTGTATCTCACTTGGATCACTGTAGACTGCTTTGCTACACTCTACCGAGTACATTTGAATTCAGTAGGCAGCCAAATTGAATGAATTTATAATGCCTAGTTGCCGCCATGCTTTTGTTATGTGTGGGTATACGTCAAGAGACGCTTGATGTGTAGGGGGAATGTGGTTAGGCAATCCCCCCATGAACGTTCCGAAATTTAAATATGCGTAATGGTAATTATTTTGAGTGGAGGAATATCATTTACATGCACTCTATAGCACTGTATTCGACATCCAGCCGAACTTCGACAATTTTATGTCGCAGAGGATCAAAGGATTCGTTCTATTAATGAGATAATTAATGCCCGTGACTTCGAAGGTACCGAAGCATCAGCTCAGTTAAATCGGGAATTTCAACTAAGCGAGTAGAAATTAATGACACTGCACATCGTTAGGGTTGTGAACAAGTTTCCGAAAGAGTATACTTTGCCAAGTTATACCTTTGTTACACGGGCAGAGTTAACCGAGGTTAACGTGACCGCGGTTACGCGAAACCGTGGTTAGCCTAGGTTACACGGTGCACCAGACCGTGGTTACACCACTAACCGCGGTTATCGCGAACCGAGCTTGGCGACCTCGGTTTGCTTGTTAACCTAGAAGATGGCGGCGTCCATGGACGGAGGCAGCCCGTGTTACACACTTTTCCAAGCAATAATTTTGTGGCACAAAACATACCTTTCACCGAAATCATGTTTTATAACTAATATCTATTAAATAACGCACATATTTGCGTACGGCATTTCGTTCCGGCTAACTGTTGCGTCAGTTGGTCTTTTCCACCCACGTTAGTTGCCATAACCGATTAAGGCTCCCTATAACCGAGGACTCTGAAGTGCTGTGTAACAACGACGAACCACAATTTGAGATAACCACAGTTCATTTCGGTAACCGCGGTTACGCCAACAGCGGTTAACTCTGTCCGTGTAACAAGGGTATTACCTTGTTAAGTATATCCAGTCTATTGCGTCTGTTGGTCAGTAACAACAATGATAAACAATCAATCAAGAGATCGTTCAATTGTTCTTTATTTCAGATGTCCAGGAGCAAGCCCAGGGTTTAGCACCGGTGCACGATGCCAAGAAAAATGTACAAACATTGTCCAAGAAAAAAAAAAACAGAGGCCGTTTCAGCGTGATTAAAAAAAAACATTCGAGCTAAGTGTGGCTGCATTTTTGTCGTAATCTACCGCATTAAGTGAGAGAAAACTCGCCATAATATATCACACTAAACATTTTTACACCCTTTTTTTTTTTTTTTTTGGGGGGGGGGGGGGTGCAAAATGAGCGTTCAAGAGTCCCCGGGCTAACATACTACGCGAAAAACAGCAAAGAAGGGGTAAACTATGGTGGTTTCAGGTTGGCTGCCCTGCGCTGCGTAAAATTGAAGAGGAGCTTATATAAGAAGAAGCGAGAGAAATGCGGTCTGAAATTCAAAAACCGCTGCAGCAGTGTCCTGAGAACTATGACGGCTGCCGCACGCTGCGGCCTCAACATAACACAGCATCAGATTTTCGCCGTCAAACAAATGACATTTTCACAACGAAAGTTGTTCCACGGTGAAACAGTACTGCTCTACTCATAGGGTGTTAGCCCGGAGACAGCGTTACACCTTTAAGGGCGTAATAAGGTTTAGTGCGATATGAAGCTCCGCCTTAATCGAGCAGTACGAACGTGCCTCCACGGTCTAGGAGTAGTCAGTCCGACCCTGGATCCAATGGTCCACGTGGGATCTATTCCAGTCTCAAAAGTGCTGCACAAAACGCAGGCTTATCCCAGTCTGGCAACTTCATGTGATCTCGGGACGTCACACGAGCCGCCGACTAATCAGCGGCGGAGCATGTCACCGTCTCACGAGGAGTGCTGGACAAACAAACGTCGGCGCAATGCTGGAGCTGGAATCTGAGTGCCAGCACACTAAAAAAAAAAAAAAAAAAAGAATTCAGAAAGCAGAGCATTGAACCACCTCCAGTATGAACATCAGGAGAAAAGCAGAATGCTTAGCATAACATAAAACAGTTAAACTCGAGCGTGTGATGACAAATAAAAATAAAAGGTGACTTCATAGTCATCACACATTCGCCTATGTGGGTAAGGTATTGAATTGGAATCCTGTTACCTCCAAAAGCTCATCGGATTTCAAAGGGTACAAATTTCCCCCGACGAAGCGGTCGGCTTTATTAGACGCGAACGGGTTGGAAAAAGGTGCATCTTGCTATATTGAGCAAGTTATTGGTGCTTGGTCAGTTTGGTTCAGTGCGCTCAGTTGTCCTATCTTCAAAACTAAAAGAGGAGCCGAATCAGCCGAAACTTCGCTCTGTAGTTGCCCACTGGCCGGCAGGAAATTGCCTACCCACGCTTTTCACACTACATCGGAGCGCCCTCGTTACGAAAACGTCGTTCGTGCTAAAACGCACTCGACTGGGTCGGATACAAAAGCGTACGCTCTTCGTTAGATGGTGCGGTCGAGTCGACGAAGCAAGGACAACAAGAAAAAGAAGAAAAAAAAAAAAAAAGACCGCAAAACACACACGAGCTAGGGGGAAAAAAAAAAAGAAGAATACCAACCGAAATTTCGCTAAGCATGTGTACACTTGTTTCTTCTTCTGGTTGCCGGCTCTCGAAATGTGGGCTGACTGCATTTTACGGCGCTTTTTTTACACGCTTTGTGGCGTCGCTTTCCCGACATCGTCGGCTTCCGCATGCGCACGTAGTGAGAAAAAAAAATAATAGAGATTGCGAGCGGAAGGTCTCTTTGTGCGAGGAAAATGCCTCCGCTCTCTGTCCGCATCTTTATTGCTGCTGCTTCAAGGTACCTGTTTTGTAGCGCACCGCCATCTAGATACACGCCTCAGCTACATTACACAGTTGTACATCACACTTAAAGGAGGATGTGATAAAACTGGATTGATGAAGACTTTTCTCCAAATATCCAGTTTGTTAGAAAGAAGCTTCGAGACTTTGCATGCACTAAATGATGGGATGGGAAAAAGTTCGAAGTTTTTTTTTTTTTTTTTTTTTGATTATGTCGACAACAATTTATACACTTTCGATGTATCGGCTAATCAAATGATCGGCCTTCTGGAACGGGGTAAGCACTATGTGCCTTCGTCCGCTGTGTCATCGTCCGTTGTGTCTTCGCCCATAGCAGCTTCACAAAATGTGGCCTCAACCGATGTGGCTTTACCCACGGCGCCTTTGCCTGTTTCGTGACGTCGCTGTACACGTTCGGGAAAAAAAGTTATCTTTCATAGTATCCAATTTTTGCAGTCTCTATCACAAATAAGATCTGCTATATGCATTCACAGAATAGATGTTTCTTCATTATAGCATTCGTCGAATCCTGTTCGGCTGACCTAATACTAGTCACACAAACTTGGCTCTCCTCTGACGTAGAAAACAGTGAACTTTGTTTTTTCAGAAAACTTCTGCATATTTAGGAAAGACAGGTCACTGTCACGAAGAGGGAGTGTTGATCGCAGTCAAAAAGAACCTTCATGCTTCTATTATTGGCATGTGTTCGAATTTGCAAATTTTGTGGATAACATTGGAGTTACCTGCTTCATTTGCTTGCTGTGTATACATGTCTGCTACAATCGGCCAGAGTCTGACGCTGACATTTCAGACAACCTATATAATTCACTGTTTTTTTAGTGTGGAAAGCAAATATCACAACTCTCTTATTATTTTGACTGGTGATTTTAATTACCCTGGAATCGGCTGGCGGGCGCGTAGACCAGTCGGCAACGCTAAGATGCAAGAGTGTCAAGGATTTCTAAATACACTAGGTTTTTGTTTGATTTGAGCTAAATGGTTACTACTCCCACACGTGGCGGCTCTTTATTAGATCTTGTCCTCACAACAAGGCCAAGCGACATTTTTGTACGAGTACTAGATTGTATCAGTGATCACAATGTGTTAAACGGTGAATTTTCTTCAAACGCAGTAAAACCAGAAGAGGCGAAAAAATTATATCAGGCTTCAGAAGAGAAAACGTTGATGCAATGCTTCATGAATTGTAATCTTTTTCATCAAAGTTTCTGCTGTCATTTTGTTACCCCGCCCCCCCCCCCCCCCCCCCCCACACACACACACACAAATGAAGACTGGTGCATCATCAAAACGAAGCTCACTCAGCTGAAGGATATTCACGTTCTAAAAATCGCAATCACTACATTCACTCGGAACTCATGGTCTCCTTAGCGTGTGAAGCACTGCATTAATAATAATAATAAAAAAGTCTCTACTCAAAAGCAAAGCTGACCGACTCTGATGATGATTGGCAGCGCTATAAGAGGCAGTCTCGAGAATGTAAATTTGAAATCAAAGCAGCAAAAGATAAGATTTATAATGATGATATATCTAGCTTGTTAATAAATGACAGTAAAAATTTCTGGAAAGTGATCAATCAAAAGCATCCGTCTAACGTTATACAAAGTAATAAAGACAACATAGTCCTCTCACTATCAGAGACGGCAGCTAAATTAAATTCATATTTTGCTTCTATATTCACTAACGAGAATCACTGCCTTCCAATTTAACATGCGACACCCTGAGCTTCGTAATGGACGACATTATTATCACCTCCGAAAAAACTGCATCTGCCATCGATCACCTCGCTCCTAACTGGACGCCAGGGCCAGACGGTATTTGTGCAAAGTTATTAAAGATGACAAAACCTATCATATGTGATATCTTGGCCGCGTTGTTTCAGTGATCTCTTGACACATCTCATGCATCCGATGAGTGTAAATTGGCTAGAGTTGTTCCAATTTTTCTTAATTGATCGAGTAAAACTTCGCGAAAAAGACGGGACTGAAAGACATACACAAGCACAAAGTGCAGACTTCCAACTAAATTTATTTATGGAACAGTCGGCTTATAAAGGCTCTGAACATAACAAGAAAGACACTCGCGGAGAACGCTCAACATAATTACAACAACACTTTACAGCAGAATCATAGCGGCTGTGCAACCCGAACATGTCCTTCTATATACTCAATCTCAGGTCTCGATAGTGATATTGACGGCGAACTGACGCAGTCATCGCCTCTTTTGGCAATCAGGAAGGCTTCGATGGCCTGCCTTTCAGTTTTGTTTCGTGACTTACAGAGGAAAGTGGCTTTGTCTAGATAAGGGATGCATCAGCAGCTTCTGTAATGCAGTCGTAAATTGCTTCCTGTACCGGTGCGCACCGACTTATTGTGTTCTAGGGCCCACTTATTGAAGCGCCAGCCGATTTGGCCGATGTATACCCGACCACAAGATAGAGGTATCTGATAGATAACCCGGGGGGGTTATCATCAGATGTCAATATTTCTTTGTCGATGACTGTTTTTCGATATCCCAAGTATCTATGTTGATATCATGATTGCGCCGCCAAATCTGTTTCTTTTTCTGCTTTTTTTTCTTAGCTTTTTTTCATACTTCCGGTGTCCCTCACAGTGTTCTCTTTCACGCTTTGCTGCGCACTAATTAAAATGGGAACAGTGTAGAGGAGTGTACAGCCTTTGTCAAAAGTGTAGAGGCCAGGGGATTTGCTTCTGAGCCGTGTAGTGGCGCTGATTTAACATTAGTGGTGGTCATTCCCTCTGGATAGGGTAGGACAAAAAATCTTAACATCAAGATATTCGGAACGCTGGAAATGTATTACAAGCTGCACGAAATGGCTCTGAAGCGGACCCCCGGGCTCTACACTTTTGACAAAGACTGTACGTAACTCGTGAGAATGATTTTCGTTTAATTTCGGTGTTTGGTATGCTAGGCCCCTTAAATGCACACGATGAAAGATTGTGCACTTGCTCTCATATAGCCCTTATGACAGAATATTTATCTGGTAGTTTGAATAATAGGCCCTATCACCTCTTGTGGTACTGTGAAACAGGATAGGCAGAAAATCTGCTGACAGCCTCTACCGATTTCATCTGAACCCGCCAGAAGCAGAGTTTACTCAGCGCCCATAGGGCTTTTGCATGAATAGCTCTTCAGGAGTCACACATGCGAGCGCTTTCACACGCTATAGCTACTTTTTCCTTTGAAAGACAGCGCGCAATGTAGCATGGGCATAATAGGGATAAATGTGATCCTTATAAGTCTGCGTTGTTCGGGTGCAACGATCGTGTACTTTGCGTCTCTCCAAGTGACGTCACAGGCGCCAAATGCAGGGAACGGAATTCCACAAGCGCCTTCCATGGCAAAGGCCTCATTGCCAGGAGTAACCTTTCTGCTGTGATAACATCAATCAGCTGTTTTTATTGCGAAATCTCCAACTTTCGAACTAAAACAACTGTCAAACACGTGCACTTGTTTGTATCAATCAACAAAAATACATAGTTACGAAGTTCGAACTGACATTACATCGCGCCGAAAATAAAATTCACTCGTATATGGTGGCGGCATCTATGGAAGTTTTTCGTAGGTACAGATTCTCAGCTCTCTCGTCTCCACACGAGGTGGCGAGACCAGTTTGATGTCCAGATAGGAAGGGTACGGGATTTTGCGCAGGATCGACCTCTTGCTAAAGTGATTTGCTCCAAGCCCAATAATAATAATAATAATAATAATAATAATAATAATAATAATAATAATAATAATAATAATAATAATAATAATTGGTTCACAGGAAGGGAAAGGCGCAGTATCTGTCACACTTGCTCTGTGGACACCTGAACCGCGCCGTAAGGAAAGGGACGAAGGGGGGAGTGAAAATAGAAAAAGATAAAGGGGAGCAGTAGTGGAGGACTACGGAGTAATTTCGACCACATGGGGATCTTTAACGCGCGCTGACATCGCGCAGCGCACGGACGCCCCTTCGTTTCGCCTCCATCGATAACCGAGCGCGAACTCATGTTCAAAAAATCGGAAGCTCAGATGTTCAATTGATTCCCGCCGGGGTGGTACAGTGGTAAGACGCCCGACTGCTGTCCGGAATACCCGGGTTCGAACCCGACCTCGTCGGCTGCGTTTAGATGGAGGCGAAACGAAGTGGCATCCGTGTGCTGTGCGATGTCAGCTCACGTTAAAGATCCCCAGGTGGTCGAAATTTTCCGTAGCTCTCCACTACGGCTCCTCTTTCTCTCCTTTCACTTTCCCAACCTCCTCCCTTCCGTTATGGCGCGGTTCAGGTGTCCACAGACACAAGTGTGACAGATACTGCGCCTTTCCCTTCCTCTGAATCAATTATTATTAGTATTATAGTGATAATCGCAAAGCGTAATGATTCTTATGCGTGACAACACCGTATGGAACTTGAAGATCTAGGTTTATAAACTGCACATGAAATTGCGCATGAAATTTTCTCCGTATGAAACTACATTACTGCCTCCAAATGGTGACGTTCTTGGAGAAGAAGTAGCCAAAAAATAGAAATGTGCTAGGGTAGAGGTTAAAATAAAACAAAACACACAAAAAAAAAGAACGTGTGTTAACGAATGGGGAGCGGAAGGCAATTTTCCTCTTTAGAGTGCAGCTCTTAATGAATTCGCCTCGATAGAAAGCTAGACAGGAAAACATTTGGCGATTGTCTTAAATGGAAATCGTTTTCAGCTCACTGGAAAGACATCTGCTGAGCGCTGGAGTAAAGATCAAAGCTTATATTATTCGATACTTAACACAATGCATTTTCTTATATATCGTGCTCCCGATGAGTAGTTCTTGATAAAAAACGAAGAGTGCAGGTGATGTTTTTAAGTGAGCACTAAAAGCTCGGTTGAGCTTTCGAAGCAAATATCAAAAGAATAATCGCATGGTACCTAATTAAAACATACTGCAATCATTCTAATATATGCAGCGTTTAATGAGTTCGCTTCTGTACAAATCAGAGCGTTGGTGTTATTTCTAAATGACAGGAATTACTGTACCTTTGGAAACAGCTACGTTAAGCGCTAGAATTAAGCTAGCTCGAAGCGAATATGTTATCTGACACTGAAAACAGAGTGCATTTTTCTTTTCTACCATTCAGCCCTTCATTAGGTTCATCTTCCCGCCCTTTTAGCTAACGCGATCGCCAAGTATGTCTTCTTTGATTGCAGTGTTAGGTCTTCCAATTGAACGAGTGTGAATGCTACTCTATTAGATGACACTTTTAATGATGTGCCCATGGACGCTGGTTCTATCCTCCCGGCAGCAATTTCACCATAATGGAGGCGAAGGGCTATATGAGACTTTGCCCTTGTTTGGCTTTATTTAACTTTTTCTATCTTCATTTAACTTGATTTTACTCTTTCTTATACTTACATTCATTATTTATCGGTTGCTGCACAGCCCTTCAGTGCATGTCGGGGCACAGGAGAACCAGCCAAAGCGCGATGGGATTTGCAGCAGTCGCAAGCAACGTCATGTGTTCTATTGTGAGCATTGATTTAACTGTAAATACAAGCCCTGCTCTAATGTAGTGTTGTAAATGTCATTATAATGTGAAAAATTGCAAAATAACGTCGTACAGTATTAATTGCAAATGTCGTCATCATCATCACCATCATCAGCCTGGCTATACACACTGCAGAAGGCCTCTCCCATATTTCTTCTATTAGCCCGGTTCTGTGCTAGCTGCATCCACTTGACCCCTGCGAACTTCTTTACCTAATCCGCCCACCTAACTTTCTGCCGCCCCCTGCAACGCAAATATTATATGGACATTTAAACTAAGCACTACTCTAGTATTGTGTTTTAAATACTGTTGCGGTTGTTCTATGTTCAGCATTGTCATCATGACTTTTCCACTTAGGCCCTAATAGAAAACATTTGGTCCATGGATTTACTTATGAGCATATTTCCGAAAGTGTCCTATAATCATTTAAGCAAGATATTACTGCGCATGACTGGAAACATATGCAATGTAGCACAATGATGCTCAAACGGGCGACTCGGTATTCCTTGAATCATTTCTTCTCATGCACAATAAACATTTTTCGCTTCATACATGCCAAATTACTTTTGAAAAGGAATTAAATCACATTACATATTACTTTGCTGAAATTAGCAGAAAAATAATTAAATTACATTACTCATTACTGCTCCCCAAAAGTAATGAAAATACATTACAATTATTTCTACTGAGTCATGCTTTTTTTTTTTTTTGCGTTCACAAAAGTAAGAAACCTTGCAGGACCTCAGAACATGTTGGTTGGTTGGTTGGTTGGTTGGTTTGTGGGGTTTAACGTCCCAAAGCGACTCAGGCTATGAGAGACGCCGTAGTGGAGGACTCTGGAAATTTCGACCACCTGAGGTTCGAATGTATCAAAGACAAAAGGACAGCATTTATCACACTTTTTTTTGCATTCACAATGTAAAGAAATGTTCAAATGATGTAAGAACATGCGAATTAAACTAAATGTGACAATGAAAAGGACAAACGCTTGTGCTACAAAAAATTTATTCGCTGAAACTATAGTTCACAAACCCCCTGACGCATGTAATATCGTCCGTGATATCCTTGGCAGAAGAGGGAAGATTGTACCAACGAAAAACAATAGTTGATAAGGCGAATAAGTGGGTGGTGTACAACCTGCAGATCACTTAAAACGGAACTTTGCTGATATGGCCCCGGAAGCTAATGTCATCGTCGTCATCATCAGCAGAATTATACCCACTGCAAGGCTAACCCGAACAACCTGTACCAGCTGCATCCACTTGATCACTGCGGACTTCTTAACCTCATCTACTCACCTAACTTTCTGCCTCCACTTGCTACTCTTTCGTTCCCTTGAGATCTAATTTGTTACCCTCTGCGACCATCAGTTATCATCTCTTCGCACTACATGCCTTGCCCATGCCCATTTCTTCTTCCTGATTTTCACTAGAATGTCATTAACCTGAGTTAGTTCTCTGACCCACTCTGCAACGTTGCACATATACCGTTTTTCATTCCATAGCTTTCATCGTTGTCCTTAGCTTAAGTAGAACCAAATTAGTTAGTCTCCACGTTTAAGCTCCTTAGGTGAGCACAGGTAAGTTGCAACTGTTGTGTACTTTCTTCTTGAGCGATACCGGTAAGCTGCCAGTCATACTCTGCGAGTGCCTTCCAAATGAGCTCTATCCCAGTCTTATTCTCCTGGTTATTTCCCTTTTAAGGTCCGGATCTGCGGTTATTAACTGTCCTAAGTAGACGTATTCGACCACTTCTAATGCTTTACTACTCACTGTAAACTATTGTTCCTTCCCTAGGCTGTCGAACATTAACTTAGCTTATGTAGGCCCGCCAATTATATATATTAGCACTCTAGGCTGCAGACTCTGACATAATTTATTTCTTGAGCCCAGTAACCCCAAGGTGACCAAGAACATATTCATTAACATTGAAAATAGTAAAGCATTAGATCACAATAGCAAACAAACGAGGCTAGTTATAATTATAATGGAATGCATTACACCTTTCTTATCCCACTTTTTTCACTTACTCACGAATCAACAAACCTCTCGAATCAAGCATTTCTTCGAATTATATGAAAGAGGTTAGAATTAGTGTTGCGCACAAAGGAGGCGATGTAAAAGCCGTGAATAACTGTCGCCCATTATCTTTCCTCTCGGTTTTTCGAACCGCCTGGAAAAGGGTATTTTTCATAAATTTAATAGCTACTTAGAGAAAAATAATGTAAACCGACTGCTAAAATAGATTTAGGAAATTACGGCCGACAGAAGTGCCTTACTCTTGCTTAAAGAATAGACAGCTCAAACTATAGACGCTGGCCTTTTACTCTAGGTCTGTTGATCGATTTCAGCAAAGCCTTTGACTCCGCAACCATAGCATTTTGACAGGTAAGCTGTCAAAGTGTGGAATACGGGAGCAACCCCTTAAATTATGTCATATCAGAAAGACACGCTTCAATGCGTCCGTAAAAATGGTATTGTAACATCTTTACTATATCAGTACAAAGTGGGGCCCCAAATAGCCGTTTCCTAGTCCCGCTATTAATTAACGTATATGTTAATTATATAGTACATAATAAACAGTCAGCCAATTGTTTTTTTGTTTTTTTTTCATGCCGACGATAATAGGCTCCTCTTTACCGGTAAAGATCGAAATGGCTCGGTTTTTCAGTGCAACAGAACCCTTTGAAAGCTTGCTTTATCTTCGTCGAACCGCATTATAATTAACCCCCCGCCCAAAAAAAAAAAAAAAAAAGGTAAAGGCTATAATATTTAGACCCAAAAATAAAATGTACAGACTCCAAAGTTCGATCAGTTAAGAACTATCATATCGTAATAATAAATGAGCACAGAGTTCTCGGTGTTACACTGATCTGTCACCTAGGCTGTGATCATCATATTAATTATATGTTCAGAAACATGTAGTGAGAACAAAGGATAGCCAGCGTTCGCAAAGAGTGACCGTTTGGGTTCCAAGGGAAGGAAACCGTAGCAGCTAGGGGCCGGTAGAACGTTAGATGGACGGATGAGATTAAGAAGTTCGAAGGGGTCAGGTGGATGCAGCTATCACAGGACCGGGTTAATTGGAAGAATATGGGAGAGGCCTTCACCCTGTGTGGGTATAGTTCGGCTGATGATAATTGATGATACAGAAAGCTCACTACGGTACCAGGAACTTTGTCCTACTGTAGAAGTTTCCTTTCAGATCAAATTAAACTACAGTTATATTATGCTTTATTTGCACCTCACAAAAATATAAAGTACCGCAGTCTTGTTTGCAGCGTAACAACAACAAAAAATAATAAAAACAAGTTTTAAAAAAGTTTTCCTCCATGGAGCGAATATTGGCATAGAAACAGCTAAAATAGACTATTTCCGAAATATGGTATAACCTGATTCACGCACAGCTATGAATATTGGCTGTTAAAACAGCTCAACCTCTTCAATATGAAACCTGTAAATTTGATTAAACTTGGTGCACCATTGCGACAGCCAACAACGAATTTATGCATTAGAAACATTCATACGAGTTTGTTCCTTCTTTCCCCGCCCAATATAAATTTCAGTCATTAAAGCATAATCTAGCATCACTTCTAAACAAATACTAAAGCATATGTTTAGAACGTTTAAAGGAGATTGCATGCTTACTCAAGGTTACTTTATCAGTTTAGAGAAAGCTGTATTTATTTTGTTTTAATGTTTGAAGTTGGAACAAGGTTATTCTAACGCATATTGTCAACATTTCAGAAACGTTAGAAATAGGGAACATTAAGACCAACGTAAGAACGTTTCGCCAAAACAGAAAGTACCAATGTTGCGAAATTTCGTTTAGCTAGCCGTTACTGAGTTTACGAGCGCTACCAGTTACGACAGTTTACGACTGCTCTCTGCACGTGGACATATTTTTTCCGGGTGCACCCCCCCGGAAATGCGAGCATCATATACCCCGGGTTCGTTTGCCCGCCCCTTCCCGTTCGCCTTGGTGTATTCTATGGGTCGCCGGCTGCCCGACCTTGCCGTAGTCAGCGTCTGGTTGCGACGATTCGTTTTGGGGATCGGGCCGCCCGAGCTGACCCACTGAGCTGGCTCGTTTGCGCCAAGAACGTCCGAGTCGTCCAGGGCCTTGGTACACACTATGTGAGGATATGGAGTGGCTGTGCGAGGATTTATTCAATCGGATTTGACCAAGGGCAACATTTAGATAGTTGGATCAAACTGACTGTTCGATTTCGACACTACTACAGGTATTAGAGAGCCTTGTCTGGCTCGATTTAATTCGAACACTCGCATTATTCAAATGAACTCTCAACCGTCGTCGAGTTTGAATTAAAGAGCTTTAAAATGTACAAGGTTCTCACATTCTCATGCTGCAAGGACAGCTGGCTGTCCTAGTGTGAGACTTCGCCCGCAGCAGCGCACACCTTATAAAGGTTGTGCACCCCAGTCGGAAAAAACTACAGAAAACGTTGTGTTGTTACGAGAGAATTTCTGTGCGGTTTTTGACCGGAAACCTTTTGTACATCAGAAATTTCTGTAATTACAACAGAAAAGTCTTACAGAACTACAGACAACAGAAATATACTACAGAAAAACTACAGAACTACAGAAAAGTACGACAGAACTATACAGAAAAATTTGATGTTTACGACAAAACTACAGAATATTTTGTCGTATTTTTGACACGATTCTTTATGAGAGGAAGAAGCACGTCCCCTCCCCTCGCATTGGTGTCACCTTAGAACAAAGGGAAGCGACAGTAGGCCACGTGTCACCATAAATGCCACTCGCGCTGATTGGTCCCCGCCCGCTGGGGAACGGACAGAGCGGGCGTTCGCGAACAACGCCTGATTGCCGCCGAATCGGTTATGGGCCGTTCTGCCTAACGGCGTTCGCGTGGACAAAAACAGCAGTAGGAAGCGTGCATGTTGCGTCCGCTGGAACAGCGACGCCCGACGAAGCGTAACTGCTTCCGGTCAGTAATTCGGAGCTTGTTACGTGTTTGCTTATACTTCTCTTGAGTGTTCTCGTTTTGATTTTTTGTTTTTCTAACCTCGGTTCTATTGGTCAATTTAGAGCGATAGTTGTGCCAGAGAGGGGTTAAGGCGTGATCACCTTCGTTGGTACCAATAAAATTGAATATTCACATTGTAACCGATCAAAATATGATCCTCGTTCGCGAGGAAGCGATCGCCTGTGAGATCTTGGAGTAGACGCTTTATCAATCTTGCTCTTTTGACCACTTTGAAGCGTTACTCACCTCTGGGATATAAAATTCACTCACTCACTCACTCACTCACTCACTCACTCACTCACTCACTCACTCACTCACTCACTCACTCACTCACTCACTCACTCACTCACTCACTCACTCACTCACTCACTCACTCACTCACTCACTCACTCACTCACTCACTCACTCACTCACTAATTCATTCATTCATTCAGTCAGTGAGTCAGTCAGTAAAACAATAAATATCCATCATCATCATCTTCAAAACGTTTTATTTCCACCGAAATGAAACTCCTTTTTGGACCCCCCGGCACACAGGCCTATGAGGCCACCCTTTGACATCATAGCTAACACTAGGCAACAAACATCTCATTAGTGAAAGCTGATCATGTTGTAACCTGTGGGGGAGTTATGTATGGTGTGAGAACCTCAGCTCGCCCACTTATGATCACGGATATCCACTGCCCTCCTCTCAGAAATTATCGTCGTCTCATGTAAGAACTTAAAGTGACTGGTTGGTAGGTTTGGTTTGCAGGGTTTAACATCCCAAAGCGACTATGAGAGACGCAACAGTGGAGAGCTCCGAAAATTTCGACCACCTGGGGTTCTTTAACGTGTGCTGACATCGCACAGAACAGGGGCGCCTAGCTTTTCGTCATCAAAAAACGGCCGCATAAGTCGAATGCGAGGCGATTACGAACTTCAAGTGACTGTTGGCAGACTAATGACAAAATACTGCAGTGCTAGACGAAATGAATAAATCTGACAATGAGATTTATTGACCTCGATTAGTGCAGGCTGTTAAATACTGTCTCTGGTAAATATCACTTATTTGATGAAAAATATTTAAAGGGGGCAATGGACAGTACCAGTAATGAACGATTTCAATTGTTCTGGCAGTCGTTTTTTCGTGTGGACGCAACGACAGTGAGCGCGAAAGACCCGTCATTGCCATTACTTTGTAAAAATTCACCAGTGTCAGAGATCGAGTGGGAGAACTTTTCCAGAGACAAAATGACTGTTTTTTTTTTTTTAGCTCGCTGAAGAGTTCCGTCATTTATCAGCCAGTAGGTAACAACGCACGCACTTGTGTCGTAAAAAAAAAAAAAAAATGTGCGGAAATGGTCAGCTCTTTCTTTGTTTAAGTTCCTGGTCCGATAGTTGAGAATGAGCAGAAATTTATCTATAAAAGCAATTCTTCTTTGCACATTGTAACTTGCGACAATCTGCGAGAGATCGAAATAAAGTCCGGAAGCATAGAATAGCAGGATTGTCTGGAGAGGGTGGGCGTTTTTTAGCAACGAAGGAACAGCATGCCGTTGCAGTACTTGCTACCAAATTATGCCGTGAGCCACCACAAACAAACTCACAATTGCGCGAAGCAACCACAAACACGCTTAATAAAACGCCTCTAAAAAACCTGTAGCCCCAACTTTTCGTAAGAGATAAACGTTTCAAAAGGCAATATTGAGTGATGACTACCTTTACCGCCTTGCCAAAGGCGGTAAAGGTAGTCAATTAAGGAAGAAAATAACCTTTCTTCCTTAAAGGAAGAAAATTAACCTTTAACGAAACTCTTATCAGCGCTTTGTTATTGAAAATATGATAGTTAAAATTATGTGAAGCTTGATTATATGTAACTCATGCGTGACTGGCAGGCAGACCATCTCGTGGAGCGACTGAAATTGTTCGTTGGCTCAGAATAAGCTTCAATTGCAAAATAGCTTTTTGGCGCACCATGCTTCACAAGGACTGACCCGTCTTTGTGTTGCCATAGTTAGTCTTTTCGTTAAAACAAACCGAAATGAAACGTAGAGTAATGCACTGTGCAGCACCACAGGGGGCTATTTAAAATAAAATTTCAGAAAGGCATAACAAAAGAATAATGCATTCCAATGGATTGAATAGGGCTACATGGTGGGACCACGACATTAAATTGTAAACGTACGAGCAGAGGATAAGAAGTCTCTATCTCCTTCAAATAAAAGGCGTGCTCTGCCGACGCAGTCACAACGGTGGCCCAGCACTCAGCGTCACAAGGCGACGAGGGTGCAGCAGATGGCCTGAATAGCTAGATTTGAAGAGCGGTATGTTTTCCCTGGTTGCTGCTTAAAACGAAAAAGGGAAATCCGCGGTATATTTTACAGATCCGGCAGAATTTGCCGGATCTGTAAAATAGAAAACCCATCCCACTTACAGTTTTTTAGGAGAACTATATATAGTGTTTTATAAAAAAAAAAAAAAAAACAATTGGGCAGGGGGGGGGGGGGGGGAGGGGGGCAAGTAAGTAATCCCCACAGCGTCATCTGGCATGCCGCCGGATGGGCTGAGTGGACATTAGCATAGTATTGCGAATACGGCCACAGCACGAGAGTTTTTCTTACCATGAGTGTGTTCACTTATCTTCCTGAATTTAATAATAATAATTGGTTCACAGGAAGGGAAAGGCGCGGTAACTGTCTCACTTGTTTTCTGTGGACACCTGTACCGTGTCGTAAATGAAGGGAGGAAGGTGGGAGAGAAAGTGGACAGAGAGAAAGAGGAGCCGTAGTGGAGGGCTACGGAGTACTTTCGACCACCTGGGGATCTTTAACGTGCGCTGACATCGCGCAGCACGCGGAAGCCTCTTCGTTTCGCCTCCATCGAAACGCAGCCGCCACGGTCGGGTTCGAATCACTTATGCTCCTGAATTTTTTTCTCAATGCAACGCAAAGGGTGGATGGATGGATGGTACGAGCACCCCCTTTGAAGCACTATATAGTGGTGGTGTCACAGTGATCCGCCTTAGTTTATATTTCTCTAACCGATTATTCAGACTTGAAGGTAGAACTCAAGTATTCGCATTCGCCCCATTTGAATACGAATTCGATTGACAGATTAAATCAAATTTCAATCCTGACCTTCTGCCTTTAGGTTTAGTGCTGATGGGTGGATGGAAGTTAAGAGCGTCCCTTGTTGTTGTTGTGGCTGTAGGAAGAAGGAAAAGAAAATGCACGGGCCTGCTACTGGCTCTGTAGCTGAGCCACCTCCGCTGCCCAATACCGCCGCTGCCTCGTGCGGACAGAAGAGAGAAAATAGAGAAGTAAGGAAAAAGAAGCGGGAGAGAAAGACGCGCGCCGCAACAGCAGCTTTCGTCCACCACCGAGAGTCTAGGCGGTGTTGCACCGAAGCAGTGGCGGGTGCAATGACAGCCTACAACAGATAAAAATTCGGTGTCAGGCTAGCCCCCGCCGCAAGCGGCGTTGACCTACCGTCCCAGCCACTTAGGGCCAGGAACTGCCACCCTTCAGATGGGTGGTGATAGTCATCCCCATGCTCAAGCTTTCTTTTCTTTTTTATGTTTTTTTAACTTAGATAATCCGTCAACTTTAACGACTTTCCTTTTAGACCCGGGCTATCAAATACCCGTGTTTTAATTTCGATTTAGCTTCCATACGTCCCCTCCCTGCTATTTATCCACCAATCTTCCAAACGTCTCTTGCTTACCTCTACCACCGATTCGTTCACGCCTGACTTTGTTACCTCTAAACCCAAGGGCCCCGGCTAGTGTGACTATGTCCGCATCGACATCTGGATGAATACCGCCATACTCCAGTATAAGATGTTCAATTGTTTCTTGGCATCTACCGCACATAGCACAAGTTTCATCTTCTTGATTCAACTTCTTTCTGTAGTTTCGGATTCACAACGAAAGCCGCTGCCTCTGGAGTTGTCATAGAAGGTTTCTTTCTTATCCGAATCAAAAGTCGGCTTCTCTTCCATTGAATTATTTCAGTTTTAGCCGTGTTGTTTACCTGTCGTCTCATGTTCTTTATTCCTCTGTCTTGCCTTTCTAAATACTTACTGTTTAGTTTCCTGGTCCTTATTTTCCGCCACTCTGAGTCAATGCCCTTTCGGTATAAGCATTTAAATACTTCGCTGCCAACCTATTGTCCTCCTTTTTTTTAGGCGTTCTTGGTGCAATATTTTGCTCTAAGCTTCTCGGGCTCCAAAAGACGCCCAGCCCATGTCTCCCTGTACTGCTTTGTTGGTATTTTGGCCATGGGCGCCAAGTGCTAATCTTCCCACAGATCTCTGATATATTTATAATCCCGACTGGACTTCTGCCGTGCACCACGCAGTGCACCATACGTATACAACCAGCGATGGCAGCGCCACATAGCGACAGGAAGCAGTCAATCCCGTTTTAATTGAAAGATGACGCCATTTTTGTGCCATCAAGTCGCAGAACTACTTTGAAAACTTTTGTTAACGCCTATTTATGTAGGCTATATCCCCAGCTTTTACCCCAAGTCGGCTCCTTGGTCCGCGGATGCTTCTTAGGTTAATAAATACGGTGTTGGCCTTTATTTTGTCTTGGAAAGCACTTTGCTTGAGATTACTTTTTTTTTTTTTTTTTTTTTTTTTTGAAATGGCAAGGCTTCACATACCGGAACTGCTCCTGCGCTCTGAGGGAAGCCGTAGAAGAGGGCTTCGGATAAATTTCGACCGACCGGGCTTCTTTACTGGGCACTATTGCACAGGACACTTTGCGTTCGTATGTTGCGTTTCTTTTTTTGCCTCCAACAACGTTGGGATTTTCAGCCAAAGTCCAATGTAACTGAGTCACCGCGACTGGGGATTTCGTTAGAGCTGAGAAGGTAGCATCGTGTAATTTATTTTACTTCCGATCTTCCCTCTAGGGAACCTTTTAGTGAAGCTCCATGGCGCGGGGCTTATAAGCTTAGATTGTACATTAATAGGCTGCGTGTGGGCCTGGCTCTTCTGACCGCTGTCGGAAAATACGCTTCGTGACGCAGCCCTTAACTGGAGCACTATAATACTGCTGCTAGCTTCAGAACAAAAACGGTTGCGCGACCGCTACTGCGATGCATTTTGAAAACGAGACGGTTCAATGCCGTAATTACCCACCAGTATATGTATTTCAAGTAAGTTGGGATATAGAGCGGATCACTGTAAAATGAGTATCACGCGTTGGACAATTCCGGCGAAAGTCCTGCCACAAGGATGTGCATGAGCAGCGGTGAAATTTGGGCTTGTTGGTTCATACATTCCGGAGGATGTGCATATTTGAGCCATGTAGCAAACTGATGAGTGCGTCGTGCATTTTTGATTAGCTTGTCTAGTTTAATCCGCTCGTCGCACAGGTAACTCTGGGCTATTTGGAATAACTGAAAAAAAAAAAAAAAGTACCGTTCAAGCTTGAAGTTTCGGCTTGGAAAGCCCCATGCAACCGAAGAGTACGAGCATGTTGGAAGAAGGATTAAGCAACGATAGATAGCTTGTCACCCATTTGTTCAGCCATTATCTGAACTGCCGAAGCATTTCAGAAAGAAACACGTAATAAGGCTCGCAGAGTACGGACAATGCAGGTTTATACATAGTTTTCATTATTTTCCCATACATATGTGCGCGAGATCTTTTTACTTACTTGTTCCTCTGATAACTGCTCTATTTTATTTGCCACCAACAAGAGCACTAATTTTCATCACGCTGTCTTTCAAAATATACGGCCAGTCTGGTTGTTTTCAAGCTTTTTAAAATCACCCAGCCTTGAAATTTAGCGCGGGTCTCAGATTCGCTCTGTTTTTGTTTTCTGCATGGCGATGCCTCCCTGTCTTTGCCTTTTTTTAGAGGCATAAGGCTCTATACATGGATGAAGAATGGCTTTGTGGGTTTATTTCCATGTCAGTGATACTGCTTTCAGCTCCTTTTGCAGATAAGACTGACGACTTGCCGAGATCGGTTACATGTACAGTATGAGTCATAATTAGAGGGAACACGAGAGATTGTTGAACTACCTCTTTTCTCGTAACACGTAGATTTCACCACGAGCTCCCCCCCCCCCCCCCAGAAAAAAAAAAAAAAAAGAAATGCGGACTCCAATACGGTTTGACCCTTTTCTGCGTTCCTTATAAACATGGCACATATTGTGCACATATTAATGCTAAAACAATGATCTCCTCTTGTATAGCGTGGCATTTCGACATAAGGTTGTTTGAAAACTATTTACTTTATATTTTAGTGGGTTAGTTCAACTTAAAAATTCAATGCAGTCACAATAAAAAATGACCCTGGTTTTTTAATTTTCTAATTTTCTTAATCGGCCACGTGGTTCGAAGTATCGAACGTAAATACAATATACGCATTTGAGATATCATTGAGTTGGCTTTCCCGCATTTCGGATTTGTAAAATGGTGTCGTTTGGCGTAGTATAGCCGCCAAAATCGAGTTTTTTTCAACGTCATCAGATACACATATGGCGGCTGTGTTTGGTGCGTAGGGGTTGCGAGCGGCGTCATTGCACAGATGAGCAATGCGGAAAACCAAATTTAGCCTTTCAAATTCGTACGTTTACTGTTAGATGTTTCGTTCTACATAGCCAGATACGAAAATTTAAAATCAGTCCATACCTTCGATGTTGCTGAACTTCAATTTCACAATAGAGCCTCGGCCCGCTAAATAGATAAATAAAAGCGTCAATGCGTTATTTTAGTTATTTCTGTAATTATTGGTCTACATCAGATGCATAACGTCCGCCTTGTACAGCCCATCTGGACATACCGCATCGACGTATTTCTGTAAAAGCCGAAAAAATCTTAAAACGCCAAAAGAAAATCATCGTGCATATAAGACATCGTATCCACGGGTACACCAAAAAAAGTACAGAACTATTTTTAATGCTGCTGCTTATGAAAGAAAAATGTTAGGAAATACTAACACCAAATCGCATAAAACTGAATTTACTTTCGCGCTCGTACGAGCCTATCAACTCCACTATAAACACCACTTAAGTTATACATATCGCAATTGTGCAATCCAGGAGGGGTCTCTTCTACTGTGCTATATTTCGCAGCGTGATATCGGCGCCTGTGCACCATCAAATCAATGACAGTGCTCCAAGGAGTTATATTTAAGACGAGCATAATGTCCGATTTCTGTTGCCAACTGCGTATTTCATATTCACCGTGCTGTCATTGGTGGTTCCGCCATCTTGCCGCCATCGAACATCGTGCGCTGTCATCTGATGTGCCACTGTGCCACCATCCAGTATCCACTACAGCAACAAACCATTATCGTTGATGGCGGTTTGCACCTTGTCCACTATAAGTGAGAATCCTGATATGGTATCAAGGCAATTCAGCCTGCACTCCCTTCGGCCGCATCTATATGAATTTTAGCGTACAGCAATGAATGGAATCGCCGCGAGGACAGTAACACACACACACAGACGCATGCACACGCACGCACACACATACACACACACACACACACACACACACCACACACACAGACACACACATACACACACACACACCACACATGTACACGCACGCGCACACACACACAGACACATGCACACTCACGCGCACACACGCACACACACACACACACACATATGCACACGCACGCGCACACACACACACATACATACACACACAGAGACACATGCACACGCACGCACACGCACACACACATACACACACGCATGTGCACACACACACACACACACACAGACACATGCACACGCACACACGCACACACACACACGCACACACGCATGCGCACACGCACGCACACACACACAGACACATGCACACACGCACACACGCAGACACATGCACACGCAGGCGCACACAAGCATACACACACATACACACAGGCATATACACACGCACACACACACACACACAAACGCATGCGCACATGCACACAGACACATGCACACGCAGGCGCACACACGCATACACACACACACACACTCGCACACACACTCGCACACACACTCGCACACACACTCGCACACACACACAGACACATGCACACGCACGCGCACACATGCACGCACACGCTCAATCACTCTCTCTCTCTCTCACACACACACACGCTCACACACGCACACGCACTCACACACAAAGAAAAAATAACGGGTCCTTTCATAAATGCTGTCTTCACCTCAATGCTGCACGCCTCATCGATGGCTGGACAGTAATCTTTTGGAAATCCGTATTATAGCCATAATTCGTGTGATTTATGCAGCAAAATATCTTCAATTTTTTCTCTTAGCAGCAATACATGTATACCTGTGTAGCGGCAACTACTATTTCAGCACATGATGCTTTTTTTTTACTGGCATGCACCGACGCCAGGTTTAGGGCAGCGTGCAATGAGGAAAAAGCAACCTAATGAATTGTGGCCGTCTGTGATCGCTCAAACTCATATTCTACGACTCAATGCTCATTAGTCACAAACTCTACCTGCAAATCTTAGATTAGTCGTGGGTGGGCTCATTCGCTTAGGCTTCAAGAACAAATATGATCCCCCTCCCCCCCCCCCCCCCCCGCCCCTGAAAAAAAAAAGTAACAGACGCGTTAAGAACAGTTAGTGGCACAGACAGGTTTTGTTATGGAATTTATTTTAGCTTTTTCCAGTCAGAAAATTTGCTCGCATAATAGACGCTGTAAACCTGAATATAGGTGCATAGTGGAGAGATACATGACCATTTTGATCGTTCCTACTCTTTTTTCATGGCGCGGCCATCTTTCCTGTCATACCCTCTAGAATGAGGAACTGGATCTCCTTGGTGGAGGTTTATGCGGCGATGAGGAAGCCCCAGGGCAATGTAATACGGGTTCTAGCTCCTCTCTCCTATGTGTGCCAGTGATGATGATCATGATGTCGCAGGCATTTCATTCGCAACAGGTGGACACTTCAATGAATAGGGTCTGGCCAAATCAATTCGCGCTGGTGTCGTGCATTCCTTGGTCTGTGTAGCATGTTAACACGCTAACTTATCATTTCTGCGTGGAGAGAATTTCGGAGGTTGAAAACTGTGTCGAATTCTACCCTAATATAACGGAAGGCTCGCTTAGTACGATCTATCTAAACTCAGCTGCAAGTTTTCCTCGAAGGAAGCACACGCAGAAAGGATTGCAGAGCGAAAGCACTCTACTTTCAAGTTTCGACGGCTCGCATACTTTTAAATTGCTCTATGATGTCAATAAGTTCAAGTCGTTTCACTTTCAAAGCATGTATCAAACTGCTGCGCACGGACCTCTAAGCTATAAGCACTTATTACTCTCATTTACAAATTGATTTTTTTAAATAAACAAATATTTAACTAAAATGCTGAGTAACTGAGAAGTAAATAAGGCAGCTTGTGTACTGATGTACTAACCACTAGCTGAGAAGTGTGGCAAGTTTGACTTTTTCACGATAATTTTGAAACAGCGCTGAGACAGGACGAAATATTTCAGCCAGCACGCTCGGGAAATTTGGAAGGTAGTTAGCAACAAAAAAGATAGCGTTTGTGTCAGTGCGCTGTCCATCATATTGCTTCCGGAATAAATGGCATTTCTTGAGCATAACTGTCATGACACGAGTTAGTCTCAAGCCCTTAGGTTTACCCTTGTTTGTCTTGTTTGTTTTCGCCTGTCCAGCGTGCTTTCTCCCCTTCTCACCCGCTAAGTTTTCTCTCTTCCGACAAGAGCACTTGTTCTACATCTCGCTATGCGTTCATAACATTTATTTTTCATAACTTTTCTGACACGCGCCAAGCCGAAAGATAAACATATATTACACTTGTTATTGTTTCTCTTGTTTGTTATATAACGTTCACCCTGTTTCATCGGTTTATCACTTTCAACGTTTTATTTCTCCCGAGCATAGCTCGCGCTTTTAACTTTGCCGTGTATTTCTGTGCAACAACTTGAATCTGCTTGCGTTTTTGTTCTTTTTCGCGGACTCAGGATAAATATTTCGGCCTTTCTGAAATAAAATGCCAGTTGATATAGTGAGCGCCTGTGTTGTGTTCCTTCCTTTAGTCCTGTCTCGGCTCTGTTTCCGACATCAACTATGCTGGCGGTTTTCGAAGCGAACCTAATGGTAAGGTAAACATTAAATCCGGCCAGCTTGGAAAAACGGGCTGTTTGACTGAGGCAAAGTCTGAGTATAGGTAACCTCAAAAGCTTCCTAGTCGCGTCAGGTTTTTTATAGATAGCTGCGTTGCGGACTTCGGGAGCTTTCTGGGATTCCAGCCAGAACTTCAGAGAGAGAACTTCAGCGGAGCGAGACGATACTGCCTGAAGGTCAGGCACTTAATGGTGCTCTCAGTCTGTTTTCGTCTGGAGCGGCTTGAGTGCTGCGAGAGAATTACGGGACTGAGCAAGCCTACCGTTCGTGTCATGAATGTTAGAACGCGAGCAGTGTTTTCTGTCAAATGCGTTGACTCGGATACCACTTAATCCTTACGCATTACTGTCGGCGTTGTGGGGTCAGACTTTCCTGTAAGTGCCCATTTGGGCCAGTCAGAAAAACTTTTAGGGCGATTCAGTTATTCTCCTAAAGCAAACCCAGCAACCAGGGTTGGAACCAAAGAACCGTAGTCTCAAATTCAGAAATAAAAGCTGTTCTGCTAAACATACAACGTGGCTGCAAACTTACGGAGAATATCTCTTCTTTCATATCGATTACTGATTAAACAGTTAATTCAATTAATTCATGGAAAAGAAAAACGAACAACCTCGTAAAGATAAAAATGAAAAACAAAAGTTAATCTGTGTGATATTCACGGCCACGTGGGGTGGCAATGCGTTTGATACATAAACGAGCGAAAGGAAATATTAGACGTCATTGCGTCCTGATCTACCAGCTTAAGATAGTGCATTTCTTCGTTCTTCCTGGAAGACGCTTGAAGCGTTAGACCCTCGATGTGCGAAGAATGCGTAAGTGCCCTTGTGTCTACATTTCTGTGATAAATGAGCGTGCTTTCGGAGGGTCGCCTGGGTTGCTCGAAAGAGTCCATTAGCCTAACTGGACGACCTAAGGAGAAGGTCAATCGATATTTTCATATAAACGTTGTGAAAGGAACATGTATTGAACGGGATGGACAGCGGCGGATATATGATCTCGGAAGACAGCCTAAGGGACCTCAGCTTGCTTCCAACATCTGCCCTAGCTGCTGTAGAGTGCTATCTTGTAGATGTCACTATCAGAGGAGCGAAGTTGCACTGAGGTAGAATGGCAGCTTTTAGACGGCTGTCAGATATGGACCTTACAGTCCGGGGGCAGCGCAGAAACGCCTCTCGTAATTAAGGTGAAGTGATAGGAAGGGAGGACCGCGATAACCTACCTTAAGATTTTTACTTTATGCTATCGCATTACATACGCGCTTGTATTTTTACAAAGGGGGGGGGGGGGGGGGGGATTGCAGCTCGGAAATCATAATTTCATTCGTAGCTCTCTTTCAGCTCTTCGTTGAGCTTCGGAGAAGCCCTAATGGGTCGCTGCGGGGGACTCCAAGACTTCTTTGTCTGTATTAAATCCGGTGCTCCGGATTATTGTAACCTTAATGAAGTCAGCTTTAAGAGCAAGAAGCATTAACTGCTGATAAGTTTGGAGACGAAAACAGACTATTGTTTTTGCCACTTGACCTATATTCTTTTACACTGATGGTATCTTTACTATCGTGGACTCCGTGCTGACTGGCTTAGATATATAAATTCAGAGATCCTCATACCTACAAAAAATAATGCTGACATCAAAACATCTCTCTCTCTCTCTCTCTCTCTCTCCCTATCGCCCTCCCGGAAAATCGAAGAACCACTGACGGCGATGCCTGCATGGATTCTATTTTTTACCTTGCTAGGTTTTGGAAGCTAAATTTTCGGAGGAGGTGGCCACCTTGTAGTCATAACGAAGCACTCTGTCTCTGTAAGCCGACTTGAACTTGTTCCGGCCATAACGTGATGCTGAGCTAGTTGGGGCGTTGCAGCAGTGCACGGTACGGATGATTTTGCCCGAGAACACGAGAGGCTCTTGTCAACTCACGAGGGCACACGTTTACCTAATCATAGCCCATAATCGTAACCCTATCGCATGGAAAATGATGGTCGCGTACTTGATAAAGAAAAAGAGGGCCATGGCGGCATTAGCGAGACGTCTGTCGCGATCTGCAAACGCGAGTTAACTTTTCTATATAGATAGCGTTAGGCGTTTCTGAAAGGTCATGCAACCAGATCTTTGCTTGCTCAAACATATTTTACGTGAACCATCGATAAATTGCGTTATGCATTATCCACGTGCCCAGACCCCTCGCGCAACCTTTAAAGCTCTCAAACAATTTGTCCTCGACAGCTCTGAAACAATCTGCCCTCGACATCATTGAAATGTTGCGTGTAGCCATTCCCAACATGTTGAATTCTTTCAGGAACGAGGGAATCAATATAGAGAACCTGTCAATAAGGTCGATGAAACGATTGTTTTTGTCATGTGTTTCTTTACATTCATGAAATTATTAACATTCTCTAATATGACTAATTTCCTGTTATATCATTTTTGTGATTTTCTTTTCCTCAATTCACTGCGTACATTTACTATTGTCTGCTATTTGTTCACTGTATTTTTTTTTACTTTATCGATTGTAGTCCAAGCATGTATTTATTATTTGCTTCATTGATACCTCGTGATTTCGTAGCTGATGCTCTGCTCTTTATAGAGGGTGGGAGCCTAGTCAAACTGGTTGCAGCTTTTTCTCCTCCCATCTCCTCCTCATGTATGTATGCATGATACACGAAAATAAGTTTATTCTATTGTATTCTATTGTATTAATCGCGGCCATAACTTTGTCATGCCTAGAATATAGTTTTTCATGTAAAGATATTATGAGCGAAACTCACTCCCTGTAATGCTCGCGGAAGACTCCTCCTTAGAGGGTCCAGGATTCAATTACACATTATCAGTTATCATCAACAACGTCGCGAGATGAATGCATTCCAAATCCAAAGATAGCAATACCTGTAAACACGGAAGTACTAGCAAAATAATATCGTCAGATGTTTCTGAAAAAAAAGAAAAACAGAATCCGAACCCACCTGCACCAAGAAACGGAACTGGGTTTGATGCATGCTTGAAGTTGCCGTACTTTCATGCCCACTAAGAAGATACCAAAGATGCCGGCTTTGCTGGAGACGGAATATGATGCGTTTGTCGATGCCGATGATATGGTTAAGATGAGCTGCGGCACGCAGTGTTCGAGAAAGAGAGGCGCTCGGTGAATCCAATAGCTGGAAACTGTCATCCAGCAACAGGACAAATGGCTGTAACTGCGCAGTCGCAGCTCCAGGGCGATGATTCCACGAGGCAAGCAGGATCAAGATCTGCACCAAGAAACGGAATGGTGTTTGGTGCACGTTTGCAGTTGCCGTACTTTACTGTCCACTCATACATAGCTTCCTGAATCCTTCTGGGGTAACCTACCTCCGGTGGTGGTAACCACACTCCGAAGACGAATGCCTCTGCTCGGATCATGCCCTCTTCCATTCATCGTAACCACGGTGTCATTGGTCCACATGACAGCTGCCCTCCGGTTATGCCGACTACTACTGCTACATTCCCGTGAAGCACAATATCGAGTGTTGACCCTCCGCGCCTTATCTGCGCTTTATCGCAGCTTAATCAAGGAGCTTTCATAGGGATTCAATCCTTTTGTGTTTGTCAAAATTTTTGATAGAATAGCATGAGTGTATCGAGGAGGAGGAAAGTTGCTTCTCGCAGCCATATTCCCTTCCTCTTCCTTATCATTAACTTCCATCTTCTTAACGAACTGGTTACACGGAAGGTTATCTAAAAGGGTGCCTCTGAAAAGGCTTCTTTCTATCTGTAAAAAGTGTTGTGGTCTGCTGAGACGAATCGAATTCGCACCACGCCTGATTTGAACGACCTTGCCTGAGTAGGACGACTCCATGCGAGTATCAGGTAAACTGTACTATAAAAAGCCCGTCTCATTGAATTCAATTCAGTTCACCTAGATTCAGGCCAGTTCAACTCGAGCCAATTCAAGAACATTGTACGCCGCAAACATTCATGCAAGAACAACTGGGAACAAATCTTTGAGAAGTGAAAAAAGAAAAAACTTATAAAGGGATTCTTAAAATCTAGAACTGTCTCAAAGTGAGCACCATCAGTTTTTCTTTGCCTCTCCATTTTTTGTCTGAGCTCTCCTGAAGCACTGTTGAAGAGCAGCAACCTCCACTTGCTCTCAGATTGCTTTGGATTAGGCTTTCATCGGAGACCTCTTTGAGCAAGAAACACGATAGCTTGTTGCCTGCCATTCTTGAGCCCGGCTTAACACTCGCCGCTCGAGTGAGTGATCACGCACGGAGAGGCTTTAGAAAGCCAGTGGTGACAATGCTGGCGTCGTGTATCCCGGGAGAGCATGGATTGTTGCGTTAACGCCACTTAACCCCTTTTCTCGTGCAGAGTAATCCGGTCTCTTCTAGTTAGCTCTCCACGACAAGCGTCCACTTGATGGCAACAGAAATCTTTACCGCGCTATTTCTGCGCTCTTTCCGCGCTGGCGAGCGAGCTCGGGTGACGTGAACCCGGTGGAGCCACGTCACAGCTTCCGTGCTTCCCTACACCTTTCCTTTTTTGCTTCCTTACGCTATCCTTCATCCCCAATCCCCGCCACGTGGAAATCAACAGTGGGCACTCTCTCATGTGGCCACGAGAGGAGCTGTCCTGTGCGATCAGAGAGGACTGACAGGATTTGTCGGACGACGTGGTAGGCTTGAAGAGGGCAAACATACTGCGACACGCTGACTGAGAGTGCAAGTGGACTCCCGTGGAACACTCCGATGTCGAAAGACGTGGAACTTCGCTCGGTCGATGTTCATTCCTGTACATTAGGACACCCGAAACTGTTAGGCATTAGCACGCACTTTCCAGACCGAGGAGAAGCTGCAAGTCAACGAAAAAGATCTGCCACCCACAGATATTTCATTATTTCAATTTAATCGAGCTAAACATCGTGAGCTGACAGAATGATTCAATCTTTCTGGTAACAAGAATAATTGTAAAGTTTCCTTTTTTACATAGTTCAAATCGCTTGAAAATTAAACAGCGCGTAAAATGAAAACTTTCAAGCTAACATTCTAAAACTTTGGTATTGTTAGCTATACAATGGAAGTTAAAATTTGAGCAGCATATCAAAACTACCTGCGTCACTAATGTAACGTGTTTTACGATTGACAGTTTTGTGTAGCTTTAAATAAACACCTACAATGGACGGCAGAAAGAAAACGAAGAGAAAACAAACGCGAAATAATTAAAAGGCAGGACAGAATGGCATCCAATTTATTGTTTTTTTTTTTCAATGTACAGTAAACGAAAGTTTTTGGGGAAAAAGAGCGTATAAAAAAGACAAACACTTAAAAGTCTAAGAAAGCACATCTTTTGGGAGCAGTATATTGGCGCAAGAAAAGACACGGAAAAGTCGAGAAATACACAGGACACGAACTAACACGTGTACTTTGTCTTTGTAGACTTTCTGTGCGAGCTATCTTTTACGCTATTATTTCTTACAAAAGCTATGCACCATCTTGTTCGTATACAAACTTCTTAAAACAATACTCGGGAACGTAGCGTTTCTACAAATTTGTGAAGAGAACAGGAGATTAACCAAAAAATAAAAGCCATTCTGCCATTAAACACGGTGACTAAAGTTGCTCAAATATTGAATCATAAATTTGACAGTGTGATACTATGTCCCAACCTTTTTACTTGCAGAGTTTGAAGACAAAACTTCATGACATAGTCGGTGGTCCTTCGTTTTGGATTCCGGGAACTTGAGGTGAAGTCTTAATGTTCGCTTCAAAGCCTGCCAGTACTCTGCAAAGGGCGCGCTTATATGAGTGTTAACCTTCACAGGCAGTTGTTCCACAATGAAATATTCGCGCGAGAGCTTACTTCCTCCGAGGTAGAGCTTCGAATTCTTTAAATGAAAACCGCAAGAAAGCAGTGAAAATTGTCTTCTTCAAGCTCTCCTTAATACGCGAAAATAAAAGAATATGGCTATATTTAATTTTTCGCTTAGCGCTAACTGAATGTCCTCTGCTTATGTAGTGACCGGGGTGTCCTCGTCCTTTTCTAAGCACAAAAGGCATTTGAGAAAGGCATTTCGTTTTCCGCTCGCGAGATATAAAAACTACATAGAGCACTTTAGCGGAGCGTCTCATATCTGGGATTTCACTTCATTCGATACAAAATGAAGGTTGTTCTTTCTCTGCCGCTGCGGACATCGGTCGGTCTAAAGGTGATTCTTGTGCTTTAAAAGACAGCGCGAATATGCAGTTTCTTTACTGGTACGCTGCCTGGAAGTAGATTGTGTCTTTGTGGATACGAACTTGCACTTTTAAAATTCGAACGGTGAGAGCCCTGTCATGAAGAGTAGAAACGCGGGCCATATGCACCTTTGAGCATTTCGTCAGCTACAGGAAATTCTGTATTAGGAACCACCTTTGTAGATCCCACATACTTTTCTTGAATGAATAACTTCTATTTGCGTGCTCAGGTGCATTATAGTTTAAAAACTCTAGGGGGCACTTTTGACCACAAAAGCTCGATGAGGCGGAAGCATCTATCGTGGGGTGGTCCGAAGCCTCCACTACGGCGCCTCTTTCTCTGTTTTCACTCTTCGCGATGACGCGATAGCGTAAGCTACCAGCCAACATATAAAGCCCCGCTCTAACCGAGCCGTATGAACGTACCTGCGTAGTCTAGAGATAACGGGAATGCAAGGCTCTTGGCAGGCTGATTCTGATATCACTCTCCCATATGAAAGGAGAGGCCCGAGTTGGCAACTCCTGCCAAACGTAATGTCAGGAAGCCCTACGTCCAGTTAGTGTTCGGCCATGTCAGTTGTCGCCTCCCGCGTAACGAAAGCGTTACGAATTCGGACACAATCCGCAAGCATGAGCCATTAAAGGCTATCGCCTTAATACTATATCGTTAAAGGCCTCGTTGTCCAAAAATCCGGCATTGGCGTCGTGAGCGAAAATTCACGAGCATGGCTGAAGCAGGTGGCCCTTTGCCTGCCGGTAACAGTGCACTGACTGACCATCTCGCTGACTGACGTCACGAAACCACGTGGCACGGCCGATTTGGCAGGCGCTGCCCACTTAGGCTTCGCCTCTGAGATGGGAAGGAGAAATTAGAATGCAGCTCTCCTGGACCCTCGGATCCCGATTCACTCCCGCAACTCTTAGGGGCACGTTTTACGGCTTGAATGAACAGGGGATTCATATCTGTGTCGGGCTGTCTTTCGTGTAAGCTTATAGCTTACGAGTCACAACTGTATGATATTGAGTGTGTTTGGGAGTGTTCAGGCGGAAATAAAAATACTAGTGATATAATTATAAGAGCGAAGGGCATGTACATGAGCGAGGACCTAGAACGGGAGTAATTAAAATTGTCGCGTCTTGCCCTCAAAGGCAGAGCCTAAGTTTACCCCAATTATGTACAAAATAGAACAAAGATAATTATTGTCCTTATGCTCTCCTTTGTTCCATCCATAAACTTATGTTAGGTAAAAAGATCTATACTGCATGAACATTTTTTTTTTCTTTCTCGGCACTGCTGTTGAACTCGTCATGCTAAGCGCCACAAGAAATTGAGGGGAATGCATGAGCCAACAGAGCTTAACGAAAGCCTGTTCTATTGGCTCTTTACATGCAACTCCATTGTTTAAGTACTACTTTAAAATAACTTTCCCTTTTAAGCGACAAGCAACCTCTTTTTGGTCAACATCTTTGTGTTGTGATTCGTGATCAAATTCACGGGGTAAACCAAGTGCACTTGCTCGTGTCAAACTCGTGGTTATAGTTAGTTCAGAAAGTAGTACATGAAGCATCGCCACCAGTATTTTGGGGTAGTTTTTTGTTTATGTTCCAAAGCGATTAGTTTTGCCAAAATGTGCATAACTGACATCTAAAAGATACCCCACGACACAGACTAGTCCCGTTCTCGAGCATCAATGTTCCGAAGCAAAACATAAAAGAAATGAAAAAAAAATGTGACGCGCCATGTCAGTGCACGTTAAAAACCCAGCTGATAGAAATTGGTTAAGATGCCCGAGTGCGGTGCTGGAGTACCTGGGTTCGATCCCTACCACCGGCGGCTGCATTTCGGTGAGGGTGAAAAGAAGAGGCGTCCGTGTGCTGTACGATGTCAGTGCACGGCAAAGAACCCCAGGTGGTCGAAATTACCACGGAGCCCCCCGCTACCTCGTCTTTCATAGCCTGAGTCGCTTTGGGGAGTTAAATCCTACAACCCAAACCAAACCAAACCAAACCAGAAATTATTTCAAAGGCCTCTGCTTAGGCGTATTTGTTAGCCCCGGTGCACCTTCGAGGCGTTAAACCCTAACTACTATACCTTACCATAATATGTCAATCCATTCCAAACCATGCTGGACCATGCAAAATCATGTCATACAATTGAATACCATACCATACAATGCCAGATCACTTTCAGAAGCACTGCCTCGCCGTTGTGCTGCGATGTTTATGATGCTCGACTGCTGTGTCCAAGGATGCGGGATCGAATCTCGGCCGGGGCGGCCGCTTTTCGATAAAGACGTAAAGCCAGGCGCCCGTGTGCTGTGCGATTATAGTGCACGTTAAAAATCTCCAGGTGGTCGAAATTTCCGGAGCCCTCCCCTACGACGTCTCTCATGGCGCGAGTTGCTTTGGGACGTTAAACCCCATAAACCAAACCAAACCATCCCAGATCATAAAATAAAATTGGATATATCATATCATTCCACACCGTACTGTACTATACAATACCACATCGTTCAATGCCATATCACGCTATGTCATATAAAATATAATACAAAGCACCATATTATAGCGTACACTACTTTACCATACCAAGCCGCACTGTACCATGCACTATATGTCACCTTACCGCACCATACCATGTGCACCTTATGACATATCACACCATGCCAGAGCTAATGAGCTCTTCGTGCGAGGATGCGAAGTTCTAAGTTTTGAGATTATTACTTTGACGGCGAAGGATAGGAAACTGGATTCAAAACATTTACTTACCAAGAATAGGAATCCCATTTGCGTACGACCAGTAAAAGTTTCTTTCAGCAAGGCTTACCTTCCGGCAAACGAGATTTCCCTTGAGGCTGCCACGGGCTAAGATATGAGTGTCTGGAGGCAAAGCTTGTTCGAAAGGCTCTCCAGTTTCCAGGGCTGGCCCCTGTAAATTTGATATTGCGGAATGTCCGATGAGATTAAAGGCTCGAGATGGGTGGCGCTTTTTGTTTTTTTTTTTTTGGCTTGTCATATTTCCATAAATTTCGCTACACATGAGCTTCGTCGGCAAGCTGGCGGCGGGCTCCCCGATCATTTATTTAGTTCTCTCTTTCTCATCTTCTCTTCTTTTGAGCATGCTCGTGAAAGCATTACGAGCTTAGTGCGTAATTTTAGTTATCATATTGCTCATTTCTATTTATTTTAACACTGAGAGGAAGCCTCGATTAGTTTTAGTTTTTCCATAATTACTGCGCGCTTTTCCCCTCATTCCCTCATCTCTCACGAGACTCTTCTCGGTAGAGTGTTTTGAGTATAAAGCATGTAATAACAGCGATGACGAAATAAAATTGATGACGTAATCTTATGCTCGTTCGTCTATCGATTTCCTCTCCGCACTTAATTGTCACTCTACAAGAAAGTTTCTTACTTTGTACCCTGCTTCATAAAGGTATGCTTCACAGCAATAGTATTCATAGCGCGGGAAAGCCGCAGGTCACGGATCAAAGTTCATCACAGTTTGATCAATCGACTTGGAAATAAGGTGCCCACGCACAAAATACCAATACATTTTTATTGCCAACTGAAACTAGCAGAGAACGAAGAAAAAAACCAGCCCAGATAAAATACTTTACGAAGTGTCTAGCAATAAGAACACCATGGATTTCTGTGGGTGCTGATACAAGAAGCACTTAAGAGGTCGGTGCATAAAACTGTACAGGGAGAATGCGAAAACATTAGCGCTGCCGCGACGTTTTTACTAACTACCAATCACTAACTACGTATCGCTAATTATCTATCACTTATTAGCGCATCACTAATTATGTATTCCTAACTATATATAATTACTACCTTATAATTACCTGTATGTCACTAATTCTGTTTATTATTCCTTTTTATCACTAGTAATCATTATCATTTATCATAATGTTGTTATCAATAATCATTCCATTAATGTAAACTAACTCGATATGATATCAATCAGGTGATGACGTCACATCTGGCGATACATTATGAAGACGGATTTTGCGAACAGGTTTTGAGGTCACAACAGAGGTCACAACGTATGACATATTTAAGATCTGTTTTATTATTTCGTTAATAAGAAACTGACCCGGACGAAGGCGCGTTTCGTGGTCAACGATAGTAAAACGTCTATACAGAATTACAGCTGTGGGTTGATTGCCCCCCAGGCGAGTCAAATATTACCCCAATTCACAATCTCGAGAACCGTAAATCTGGTTTGAACTCCGGCGCACACTGGCATTCCCGGCAACGAATCCTCCCGTTTCCTTACTCGAGGACTGTACCCCCGATCCGGCGCCTGAGAGGGGAGGCTTGCAGCGAGGATCGTGGAGTCTGTCAAATCTTATAGTAAAATTTAAGGGCACTATCGAGTAGACAGGCAGGTGGCTGTTGCGCCATCCCCTACCCTAAATTACAAGCAGGCCGTCGCCTGCAGCCGCCTCGATCCAGCCGGGGACATTAAAACACCTGCTCCTGATGAGCAATATGCTCTCAGGAGAAAGATCAGAAGTATCTATCAACTGCGATTCCAGAGGGACCATCGTGCACATCATCTCGGGCTGCCCCCTTTCTCTTGACGGAGGCCTAAATCTGACTCCACTGGGGGACCGTGCTGGGCTTCTCGGACCGCTTGGGCTCCAACTAGTCATCGTCCATGTGGCCTGGGACGCTGCTGGCCAACAACCTTTAGAGTCTTGAGTCTCAGATGGGCCCCCCGCTATTCATCCCAAGCGACGGAGGGCAGGAGCTCCTTCATCAGCTTGTTTAAATGAAAAGTTTTAATCTGTGCGCGCGCGCGCGCGCGCGTGTGTGTGTGTGTGTGTGTGTGTGTGTGTGTGTGTGTGTGTGTGTGTGTGTGTGTGTGTGTGTGTGTGTGTGTGTGTGTGTGTGTGTGTGTGTGTGTGTGTGTGTGTGTGTGTGTGTGTGTGTGTGTGTGTGTGTGTGTGTGTGTGTGTGTGTGTGTGTGTGTGTGTGTGTGTGTGTGTGTGTGTGTGTGTGTGTGTGTGTGTGTGTGTGTGTGTGTGTGTGTGTGTGTGTTTTGAAAAATCAATTTCTGCCACACTTGCATATTCCCTCTTGCTTTCATATAGGGCTGTTTTGTTTGGAGTTAAGTGGGCCCGGGTCACGACGCTAGGTCATGGACACAAAAATTACACCATGATTTATGTGCTTGTGACATGTAGCATGTAGAACATGGCTCGTGAATGTGCCGTCACTTTTTAGAGTGCTATCATGACGGTAGTGGCAAAGTAGTGTCGGACGAAGAACTTCGCGACTTTTTGGAATGCAAGCAAATGGTTTGGTTTAGTTTATGGGTTCAATTTCCCAAACCGACTCGGGCTATGAGAGACGCCGTAGTAGATGGCTCCGGAAATTCCGGCCAGCTGGGGTTCTTTGACATGCACTGACATCGCACAGCACACGGGCGCCTTACTTTTCGCCTTCATCGAAAAACGATCGCCGAGTCCGGAATTCGATCCCGCATCCTTGGGCACAGTACTCGAGCGCCCTAACCACTGCATCACCATGACAGGGCGCAAAACAAACGACTTATATACATCCGGAGTCGCTCTCCCTTGATGCGAACCAAAAGCGCTTACGTAGGCAAGAGTATTAGAGATGGAATCGTGAAGCGAAACAGCGCATCAACCAGAGAACGATCCGGAGATCGGAGTCAACAAATCCTAAGAAATCTAGAAAAAGATTGTGTCTTGAAGGATGATTCCCCAAATGAAGGAAAACGCACGAGTATTCGATGGCTCTCGTCCTGTGTCCCCCTTGAAATTGTCGCTACGCTATGCCGAATTCTTATTCTACGCCGAATACAAAGCTGCTGAAACATGTGACGTGACATGCAAACGTCAAAACGTTTTTTTGCCATATTTTTGGCATGGTTCTGTCATTACTTTCAATTAGAAAGATATTCGAATCGCCTGCGATGCAAAATAAGCCCCACAGCATGTAGCCTAATTAAATCACCTCGTTTCCCAACTTTTCACAGACTACACTCTACTTCGGCAGTCATGTGTTATGCCGTAAATATTTACGGCTCGCCGTTGATGAGAGAGCTCACGGAATGTGAGCGTCAACATCAGTTAAGCGGTGGTAAAAAAAAGCATAGTAAAGTGTGCAGCACCTTAGGCAGTCACCTTGCAATGTTTCTAGGAGCTTCAAGGGCGTCCGCTAGTAATCTGTATTGCAGAAGCGACCTCGAGCTCAGCTTTGAAATTGTGCAACAAATGTAGAGCAGTCTGAACACTGTAACCTGCTTTCCGCACCGAGCAGCCGAAATCAGCGCAGAGCCGTATTGCTGCTGATGCTGACGAAAAGTGTCCTTCTTGAGCCTGCTCCAGGATTTTCGATCGCGAGCTTGCTCGCAAAATGCTGGCGTTTTTTTGTTTTTTTTTGTTTTTTGTTTTTTGCATACCTACGGACTAGAACTTTTTTCCTTTTTCTTTTTTAAAGAACGCGTGCAATGCATCGCACGTACTCTGTTTGACCACTTGTCGGCACTCAGTGCAAGCCTAAAGAACACTGAGGAGAAACTGGCTCTTCCAACGTCGGGTGACTTTCCATTTAAAAACTGGCATTTTTTGTTATGTTTGTCTTATTGTATTTAACCCTGCCTCGTTCATTGTCCACTAACCCCAGCCTCGAATTTAGAAGTGATAAAAATATACTAATTCAGCATGAGAGGTGACGCACCAATGGACAGGACTGAGCAGCTTTTATGACGGCCACAAATTTCAAACCCAGCGTCTATCACTTTTGTGGCGTTATAGACAGGTAGAAAGAGCTTTTTGCATTTTGTGAGTCCTTCAGCAGTTTAAAAAAAAATATATAATAGAAGCAACCTTTTTTCTGCTCCAAAAACTGCACCAACACTCTCGAAAGTGCCGCCGACGTTGGCTCAAAGCTGCTGTACCGCGTGTTGTCGGGTTGCCGCGCTGTGGTTCATTCACCTACACACGGGCTTTGAGCAAGTTTTGGAGAAGCTAGGTACCCTACTTCTGAGGACTCGATTTTACTGAGTAATACGCATCAAACTCTGTGAGTCCCGAGGATGTCTACTAAAGGAACTGCTGAGGCCAAGTCCCATCGTCGCCACATGACGAAGAAAGCTGGCACCGAGGACGCATTTCGAAGGCAAGGTGAAGGGCCTACATTCGCGGCAGGAAAATTTTAAGAAAACGTGGTACTTTGAGGCTTTTTTAACTGCATTTTCCAAAGTTTGCTTTCGAAAAAGCGTCATGTTCATTCATTAGATGATATTTAAAACTTTAAAACCCTTTTTTTTTTTTTTTGCCGTTTTCAAGTAACGTTACTGCTTGTTCAGGAGATTACTTCACCAGTAAATGTTGAATCCCTATGAAATTTGTTACGAAGATCTTTTAGTTTTTGCAAAATACGGTTATGCTATATTTACAATGTGTTGTTGCGAACCAGATATAAATTTGCAAAAGCATCGTAATTCCACCATGAAACGCGACTTATAGAGGAATATTTTTCCAAACCTTCAAAGCATTTACAGAGAGAACACTTTTTTCCCATTGTGTAGAGTGAATTAAATTACATATTGCTCACTGCTTTGTGATATTTATACTGCGGTCAAATAAGTGCACAAAAACATTCTTGTATTTCAAATGAATGAATTAAAAAAAGAATCCAACCATACTAGATAGAATGAACACCATATTTTGAAACAGCTCCTTAAAGTTGACTAAATGTGAAATTTTCGGCCACTTAGCTTTAGTATTAATAAAAATATTTTGTTTTGAAGCATGTCTCATTAAAACGCTAAACAATATCTCAAATGAGAACAACATTTAAAGCTATGGAAAAGGAGAAAAGTTATGGAAGGCACTTTTTCTGCTTACGGGCTGTAAATGTGAAAGCCTGAGATGGATTAGGAAGTCGATCGAGGTGGATTAAGAGGAAGATTAAGGTTGTTTACTGGCGGATCAAAGTGGATTCAGTGAATTAATCCACTTTGATCCGCCTCGGTGAATGGGTGAATTAATCACGGAATAACAATCACGTGTATACTGCAATGACATCTCGATACGACCACTGCGACCGCGTGGCTGTCCTAATAACATCACGCCGGTTTTTCGGGACCACTTTTTATGGGCACCGCCGTCTCCGGGTTTCGTTGATAAAGGGGCTTAAACGCTTTCACTTTAAGATATGACTTGCAGGCGAATACAAGCACTTTTCATAGTGGACCTTCAGCTTAGGTACACCGGCTTCTTTGAAGGCGCCCCCTTCTCTCGTGACAATTTTTCGCGTTATTTGAAAAATCTTATTAACCCAGCGAAGGCGCAAGCCTGTAATAAGAACAGATGGCACTTAACTAGGAGTTTGAGCCTTCCTATTTGCAAATATCTGCCTGAGTTCGCGGATTAGGACTTAAAAACTCACATCCGCCATACTGAATTCCAAAGATTTCGCCGTTTTATCGTGCTCCTGGCTTCAGCACTTTCTTCGATTTTTCTTTTACCTCCTGTATACCTGATACTAAATAGGCAGCTAGTCGGGATATGCAAGCCGGTTATAATTGTCATTTGCGGTTAAAATTCAGTTTCAAAATTTCCTCACGCGTACAATTATCGGTGTTTTTCGGTTTATACCTAAACGTCCCATCCTTAATCATAATTTCCAGCCCCTACTGGCTGCTCCCGAGTGCTACTATTGGTGACATTAATGACGCAACAGATTGTAGACTTTTTGGACAGATGCGAACCGCGTTATATTCAGATAATTTCTTTCAACTTAGGAAAGCAAGATAGGGCCAGGCTTGATCGCTCGCAGGGCAGATAAGTCGAAGCAGCTACCCTGGTTCTTTCACGACGGTGGGGAAGAGAGTAAGCAATCCTTTATTATCCTTTCTTGTGCGTGCACGCCACAAAGCCTACGTGCCCTGAGCCATTCCTGGATGTGAACATCTAAGCCGCTAGCGTTACCAGCCGGCTCAGACTATCCAACGTGACTGTGCTTTCATCGCTCCATTACCTCGTCTCGATGTGGTGTTGAAGGCGAAGGATGTAAATTTACTGAATATGTAGGGCTAAAAATCAAATCCTTTGTTATGTGATCAGGGGCAGGGGCAGGCAGTACTCATTTTTAGGAACCAAATAAAATTACCTGGTGTTTAACCCCGCTAACCAATTAGGGCATACGAAATCACTGTTCGGCATGGATTCCCTTTACGCTTTAGCATTGACGCACTGGTACAAAGGTTGGCAAAGTGTTGCCCGTCTTTAGTTGGTTGTGTTTTAAGGTAAAGGAAAGGGGAAGTATCTACCTCACTTCTCGATGGACAGCTACACCTTCAGTTATGGGAATGCCATCGGAGGAACATAAGTGGTTGATTTGAATCTTTATCGCAAATTAACCTTTGACTTGACCAACAGATGAATGCCAAACGAGAAGCGAGAAGGTATGGCGTCACCCTGAACGCTACGCAGAAAGAGGTTGCGTCACAATTTTCATACGAAATCACAACGCTTATTTTTGGTACATCACTTCCTGCTTACAGCACTCATGAGATTCAAGTAAGGCATTGCGCCATAAACGCGCGCCTTTTTCCCTCCTTTTTTAAATATCAGAGAAATTATTTTTCTGTTTTAGTTGCCCACTGCCAATGCGACGCATCCCCCTCACCTCGATATGAGAAGATAGGGAACAATATTTGCGTTATTAGGCTCCGCTAGTGGAAACTGACTTATTTCCGCCAGCAGGGGCACAGTACTTTGACTCTATATACTGGACGCAGTACGGTAGACAACCGCGTAGCAGCGCCTCTTCTCTAAGCTCCCTCCACTGCCAGGTTAAACGCGTGGAGACCTTGGCTACGCGCGCTCGACTTGGCAAGGTGAATCCGTCTCGACCGGCCTTGCCAATGGCCCTGAGCCGATTAGTAACCTTCCGAAGGGCTTTCACACAAAGGCCGTGACAACCGCTCGGCATCTGCCTATATTTTACGGGTCGAAGCGGCGTGAAAGGGATCGCTTTATTATCATGGGGTCGACAATTTTTCTCTTTGCATGCTCTTGTAGCATGCGTTTTGTATTTTCATAGCGATTATTAAGGTAGAAAGTGCATTGTAGTTACATATATATATATATATATATATATATATATATATATATATATATATATATATATATATATATATATAAATTAGTAATGTAGTGTTTAGGAGAAAGATAATTAAACACAAAGTAGAAGAAAAAACAACGTACCGATGGTGGGAACCGAACCCACGACCTCCGAATAACGCGTCCGGTGCTCTTCCAACTGAGCTACATCGGCCGCTGTCCCCCCTGCTACTTTCTTGGGTATTTATAGCCCTGTATACATGGACTCGACAGCACCGGGTCGGGTAAGCGTCGAGTAAGCGAGGTCACCATTACTCGACCCGATTGGTGTCTACAAGAACTCGCTTTCTAGCGAGTAAGTATCGCAGCGGCGCGTAGCGTCGAGATTTGTAGTTATTGTGCAAGTTTCTTGCTCGTATTTGATTCCGTTGCCTTTTACTATCGAGAGCTTCGATTATTCTTTTTTATCGTTGATGAGGGCTAAAAAGCATTCAACTTCGCTGACGTTCCTCGCCGCTCCGGTTGCTTTTTAATCCCAGAGTTCGCCATAACTCGACTCGCTGACTCGACAGCGTTTACATGCTTTTAGACAAGCGGGTCAAGCGAGTTAACCTACCCCCTGCAAGCGAGTTAACGCGACCCGCTCCGCGGCTATTTTACTCGACCCGACTGGGTATACATGAACCCGACAACTGGTTTTTTACTCGACAGACTTACTCGACCCGACTCTGTCGAGTCCATGTATACAGGGTGTCGTGACGCTGGGGCTACGTCGACCCGGCCTTCACTTGGTAGCGTGCAGAGACTCGGGGTTGAAGTAGGATTGAATCTTCGAAGTTGGTGAAATATGTACAAGCAGGTTTAATGGCACTTTGAGAAAACTTATTTACAATATTTACACGAAAAAGAAGGGTACATCAGCAAAATGGCAAGCGTTAAGAGTTCATAGCGAGAAGCGACTGGATGAGCCGTTTACCCAGGGCCCAGAGCGACATTTCGTGCTCTGCAGCGTCCTTAAAACCCCCCTATGTCCAGCCCCTCTCTGAAGATGCTGACCAACCAAATCCAGGGCACGCCCCTCAGGTATCGGCATCCAATCGAACACATCACTGCACTGATAGTCTGAAGCACTGACTGGTCCGGCATTCATTCGTTGGGCGTGATCACTTGTTGGCGGGAAAAGCTTGGGAACGGCGAGGAGAGGAGGTACATTTCTATTCTTCAGCAAAGAAACCACAGGCTGGTTCTGACAAGGGGTTTTACTTCTCAGAAACCCGAGTGCACGTGGCGCCGCATAGGGCTCCCAACATGGTCCCTTTTCGACAATTGCAAATCTTTCCTGCATTCCCGGGAAATCACTTAATGGCCGTATGAGTCATGCTCCTTTCTTGTCCTGCACGTCAGCGGACATGTCACTCTGTCGTCTCCTTTGGATAGGAGGCATTCATCACTGGAGGATAGCACTTCTCGACTGGAAGGGTGGACAAAAGAAAGAAAGCACTTCCTGCTATTTCCCGCAGGGGGACGTTTCTTTGTGTTTTTCCAGACGTTCTCTTGACAGGGTCAATTTGGCATTTGCAGGTTGTCCACAAAGCAAAACATGCTTACAAAACAGGATTCCTGGAAACAGGCTCACTTAGAGCCATTGGACCATCACCACATATTCACAAAACTTATCCATGCCCACAGGCGAACAATAGAGCGCGCAATTGCGGATGCTTGGTCGTAACAGCCTCCTCCCCCGCCAGAAGAGTCTCGGAGGGCAGCAGTCCCAGCTGCTGCATGAAGAGACGACTTAATGGTCTGCACGTGAACGCTTGAAGCTCGCTGTTGCTTGTCGCGTTGTCTTGATTGTTGTAGGCCAAATTGTATTCTTGCAACAGCCTCTGCTTTGTTTTCCTTATTCCAAGGTGACATGACCACGAGCTGCCATGGGAAAGTCGCAGTAAGTCTCCGCGGTACTTTTGGGGAACGACTAATTGGTCCCGCTCTACTCCGCGCTTATCCTTGAATAAGCGATACAGCACTCCCTTTCTCATCTCAAAAGAAATGTTCTTTGCTGTCTTAGTGGCGCGGTGGCGCTCTCTTATCTCCTGTATCTTGGGATCATTGGCTTGCTCCATAGCTAAGTCCTCTCGAGTTCCACTTAAAAGTCTCGTGAGATTACTAGACACTGGCGGCAAGAGGTTACTCTCAAGAACGTCCTCATTCCGTGTCTTATCAAGCTCACTTTCTAGTTGACTTATCTGAGATGCCTCGCTCTCAAAGTTTTCTGACCCGCTATTTTCCGCATTTACCACTGTTTTAACTGCCGTTTCCTCCGCTGTTGATTTTTCTGAAATGAGCAGTGTAGCTAGTTCTCGCGCCTTTGAACGTGTTAAGGCCTGCACATCTCTGTCTCCGAAAATCAGAAGGCAAGCTTTGACCTTCTCGTAGTTGTCCGCGTCCTCCTTGTTTAGCCGCGCGACAACCTCCGCTGCCTCGCAGGGCAGAACCGTCAATAATCTCTGAGACCACGTGTCTCGCTGGAAGGACAGTTCTTCGCAAGTTCGCTCAAAGTTACCCAGATACAGACCGATATCCCTTGATATCACATATGGCTGCATGTACTTTGACATCTTGAAATCTGCCTCCTTGTTGAGAAGACGTACCGCTAGCTGGGGACAATTGCCCGACCTCTTGCTCAACTCTACTTCTAATTTCCGGAGCTCAATTTCTAGCTCCCGCTTTTTTTGCTTCTCTTTCACGCTTCTTTTCCTCTTTTTCCCACTCTTTCTGCTGTCTGAGCTGTTCCTTTTTTTGACCGATGAGGTTCCATGCTTCACTGAGCTCCTCATCATCGGTTCCCAGATCAGTGATTGCCTTTATAATCAAGGGTTTTCGTGCCAAACCACTTGTATCAATTCCCAATTCCTCACACAATAGCAACAGGTCCGGTTTCTGCAGCTTTTGTAGGTCCATGATCGCTCCGAGTGTTGGCTACTTCCAAAACAACTGTGCAAACTACCAAACCTAAAGGCGTTGCAACACTTTTTACCAGTTCTAAAATCTAACCCTGTTCTAGAACCTGGTCCACATCAGAAGAAAAGCCAAGCACTCACCCACACATGCGATCGATGTTCCGAGCTGCTTTCTTGTTGGCCGATTGTTGCGCCTGCTTGTTGCTTGAGATGCCACCTCCTATCACCAGATGTTGTGGCTTGTAGCTTCAGATCCACCTCCAATCACCAGATGTTGTGGCTTGTAGATTCAGATCCCAACGCTGGTCACCAGTTGTCGTGACGCTGGGGCTACGTCGACCCGGCCTTCACTTGGTAGCGTGCAGAGACTCGGGGTTGAAGTAGGATTGAATCTTCGAAGTTGGTGAAATATGTACAAGCAGGTTTAATGGCACTTTGAGAAAACTTATTTACAATATTTACACGAAAAAGAAGGGTACATCAGCAAAATGGCAAGCGTTAAGAGTTCATAGCGAGAAGCGACTGGATGAGCCGTTTACCCAGGGCCCAGAGCGACATTTCGTGCTCTGCAGCGTCCTTAAAACCCCCCTATGTCCAGCCCCTCTCTGAAGATGCTGACCAACCAAATCCAGGGCACGCCCCTCAGGTATCGGCATCCAATCGAACACATCACTGCACTGATAGTCTGAAGCACTGACTGGTCCGGCATTCATTCGTTGGGCGTGATCACTTGTTGGCGGGAAAAGCTTGGGAACGGCGAGGAGAGGAGGTACATTTCTATTCTTCAGCAAAGAAACCACAGGCTGGTTCTGACAAGGGGTTTTACTTCTCAGAAACCCGAGTGCACGTGGCGCCGCATAGGGCTCCCAACATGGTCCCTTTTCGACAATTGCAAATCTTTCCTGCATTCCCGGGAAATCACTTAATGGCCGTATGAGTCATGCTCCTTTCTTGTCCTGCACGTCAGCGGACATGTCACTCTGTCGTCTCCTTTGGATAGGAGGCATTCATCACTGGAGGATAGCACTTCTCGACTGGAAGGGTGGACAAAAGAAAGAAAGCACTTCCTGCTATTTCCCGCAGGGGGACGTTTCTTTGTGTTTTTCCAGACGTTCTCTTGACAGGGTCAATTTGGGATTTGCAGGTTGTCCACAAAGCAAAACATGCTTACAAAACAGGATTCCTGGAAACAGGCTCACTTAGAGCCATTGGACCATCACCACATATTCACAAAACTTATCCATGCCCACAGGCGAACAATAGAGCGCGCAATTGCGGATGCTTGGTCGTAACAAGGGCTTATGTTGTCTGTATACGAACCTTGAGAGTGTTCACCAGCGCCACCCTCAACCATAGCGGCGGACGTAGAACGTCCTTTGTTACCGCCAGCGTCACGTAGAACGTGATCAAGAGCGAGGGCGAAAGCTGTGCTAGAACCCTCTTACGCTACCTATGGCTTCAAGACTGCCAGAACCGAGGCCCCCGTAAGCTACAAGCAGACCAATGAAGGGGAAATGAGGGTGCTCGTTATAATACATGAAGGAAAGAAGCCAACAGACGGCGAGGCCAAGGAAAGCGTTGGGGAAGGTACTTTATGTATATTTTTTTTCTTAATTTACTTGGGTAATCACAGAAATTAGTAATGTAGTGTTTAGGGGAAAGATAATTAAACACAAAGTAGAAGAAAAAACAACGTACCGATGGTGGGAACCATATATATATATATATATATATATATATATATATATATATATATATATATATATATATATATATATATATATATATATATATATATATATATATTTGTAGTTTTATAATGTTATATTTTTAGCCTGTTCATATTTGACCTCCCAGCGTCGCCTGCTCAATGTTCGCTCTTTCCTGTCTGTACATCCGCACGCACACTTGTACCTCTCTAAAGGTTAACTTTCTCATGCTCTGCAGAGGTAAAAATAAGGTACCTAAGGCATGAGGTAACACGCAGCAGTATTTCATACGATTCAGGTACAATGCGATGTCACTGCACGTTCAAGAACTCCAGATGTTCGAAATTAATCCGTATCCATCTACTATACGGCACCCTACAATGTCAATGTCCCTATGTGACATTAAAACTCATATACCACAAAATACCATAGCTTGCCACACAACACCAAATTATAACACAAAATACCATGGCGTACCAAACTAAGGTTTATCCAATATCAATCCCCAAGACAGAGCGTGTTTTGCAATAAGGGAGTGATTACTCGCTGTAAAGCACCGAAGCATAGCTGTGTGGCTGTAAACGAAATCTGGGCAGCTTTCACAGAAACTACGCAGTTGAAAAAATGAAGATTTCCTTCGTAGCCACATGGCTATGAGTAATTGCGTGAATTGTAACGAGTAATTACTGTTCTATCGCACACCTAACGTTAATTCACGTGTACTCCGGAGTAGCCCGCGAGCTGTTTTTCTAGATGCGTGATCTAGATGCGTATCCAGTTGATGACCATCTACGTTAAATGGAGAAATAACAGTAAAATGTATTCTCGATAACAATGTGGACCTTTCCTTTCGCAATACTCCTACCTGTACATAACAACCTTTTAGACGTAACAGGTCTAAAGGGTTTTTCCCCCTTTCCTTTCACTCTGAGTTGCTTTTCTGCTTACAGGAAACGCAGAACTTTAAGTACATTAATATGACAAAAGTCTCTGCATAGCGTTCCTTGATTACGAAATAGCATTTGACTCATTCGCTCCTCAGCAGTCATGTAGGCATTGCGAAATCAGGGAGCCGTATGTGAAAGCACTGAAAGATATTTATAGTGACTGCACAGCAACCATAGTTGTGCATAAAGAAAGGAATTATAAGAAAAGGTGCTAAGCAAGGAGACACGATCTTCCCGTACTATTCAAAGTTTTCTTAGAGGAGGTATTCAAAGACTTGTAATGGAATCACTTAGCAAAAAGGGTTGATGGAGAATACCTCAGTAACTTACGATTCGCTCATGACATTACATTGCTAAGTAACTCAGGACATGGATTGCAAAGAATGATTGATGATCTAGACAGGAAAAGTAAAAAGGTAGGCTTGAAAATCAATATGCAGAAGACTAAGGCAATGTTGAACAGCCTAGAGAAGGAACAGCCGTGTACAATAGGTAGCAAAACAATGGAAGTGGTAGGCGACTGTGTCTACTTAGGACAGGTAGTAACCGCAGATCCGGACCATGAAAGAAAAATAACTAGAAGAAGAGATTGGATGGAGCGCATTTGGAAAGTATTCGCAGGCTATGACCAGTAGCTTACCGGTATCGCTCAAGCGGAAAGTATACAACTGTTGCATCGTACCTGTACTCACCTATGTGGCTGAAACGTTGAGGCTAACGAAATGGGTTCTATTTAAGCTGATGCAGGGAGATATGGAACTGAAAATGGTAGGGGTATACTATTAAGAACCATGCAGAATGGGTCAGAGGAATAACTCGAGTTAATGATATTTTAATGGAAATCAAGAAGAAGAAAGGGGCATGGGCAGGGCATGTAGTGCGAAGAGAGGATAACCGATGGTCTCTAAGGGTGACAAATTGGATTGCAAGGGAAAGAAAGCGTAGGAGGGGCGGCAGAAAGTTAGGTGGCCGGATGAGCTCAAGAAGTTCGCAGGGGTCAAGTGGATGCAGCTAGCACAGGACCAGGTTAATTGGAATAATATAGGAGAGGTGTTGGCCCTGCAGTGGGTATAGACCGGCTGATAATGATGATGATAATGATAATGGCGCCGTTGTATACTGTCACAGGTATGATTTCACCACCCCACACATAACTCTCCACAACCAAGTACATAACGTAACTACGGAAAGGAAATAAAAGGGAGTAAAAGGAACAATTAACCAGCCGTGCCGAAAAAAAAAAAGGAATCAAAGCTAAAGCATAAAAAAAAGTCATGAGATAAATTAATCAAGCTATTGCACGCAAGAAAGACAAGGAAGTAAAGGCACAGTTAAAAGCTCTAGATGCCCGACGATAACTCTTTCCATACTGCACTGGTACCCTCGCATACTATCGAGGACAGTGATCTGTTCGGCAAATATACACTACAGTACAGGTTAAATAAAGGTTATGAAGTAATCAACTTCGTTATCGGGCACGCCACTGAACGCGTATTGCGCACGTATACTTTTCGGTTGAGCTAATTAGGTCAGATAATATTAGGGCACCACTGATGAAATGCCTGATTTTTTTTTTCACGTCCCCTTTTGGGAAGGAAGTCTTTCGGTGAATCCGGACATGATTGCGGCTCACTGCTCATCGGGGCAGCGGAGATCCAATGCTCGCATCGCTTTGCTTAATAAACCTTGTTTGTGGCCGAAAAAAAAAAAAAAACGTTTTATCTGGCGAGTGCAAACATGTGCAACAGCAGACTACCATGCAGCAATCCCTGTGTTAGTGAAGAATACAACGAATACAAGGAACGAACACACGTCCAAGGAGCTTCGTAGCGTCTGTGCGGCGCGGCCGGGCCCGCGTCTCCCTCCCAATCTGCCTTAGCCGCCTCGCGGGCAGAATTACACCTGCGCGAAGTCTTGACTAGTTACCGCCCTACACGGTTCTAAAACATGGCCCTGGCCCTGGCTGTGAAGTGCTTTAGTTCTGGCTGAAACTTTCGCACCCCCTGCTGGTTCCGAGCGTCTAAAAAACTTTGAGGTCCCTGCGCTAACCCACAATGAAAAAATGCGAAATCATCCTTATAACTAATTCAATTACAGGTAATTTCCTTATCACTACTTTCTTTATTACTGATTTCCTCGTCACAAACTTTCTTGTCACTGATTTCCTCCTAATTTTCTTATCATTTATTTATTTATGACCACGTTTCTTATAACTATGTTCGCTATCACTAATTCATTCTACTAATTCATTGTCCCCGATCGTGTTATCACTAGTTATATTTCCATTTTCGTTAATTATGTTTTCACGACTACTACTACCAACACATTTTTACCTCAGTTTTTGGCGACACGACAGCATATTAAGGTTTTCGCCTTGATAACCGCAAGATAAGCGCTTCTAGTCACCTGGAAATCAACTCGTCAGTTGCTTGTATTAGGGAACGAAATCATGCGTGGAGAGAAATGAAAGCATGCGAAGACCAGTGCGCAGGCTGGTCTTCGCGAGTTTGTAGGTCTATGTGAAACAAAGATTATTTGTTATGCGATGGTCAGTTCTGACGCTCTGAACACGCACGCGGTGTGATATCGCTATAGCCATAACGAGATCACGGCTCAGATAGAAACCACCGTTTTTCCTAGCGACAGCCAAAGGCGTATAGGAGTTTAGCAAGCAATTTAAAGATAGCTGGCGGACGCCAGGCTGCTCTCAGTGTGCACAATGCCACGCGCTTCGTTGTTCGCATTCCAAACCAAGAGAACCAGCTACCACTGCCCCACAAAGGAAAGCGCGTGCTTTTTTTTTTCTTTTGCAAAAGGAGGGAGGGGGGAGGGGTTAAATTTAATATAGTAATGTAATCGTGGAGCAAGGTGATGTTAAAAATCCTCCAAGGTAGGCTGCAGCAGTATGTGGATCGGGAGCTTCCGGACGTGCAAGCTGGGTTTCGCAAGGGCAGAGGAACTAGAGACCAAATTGCCAACCTTCGCTGGATCATGGAAAAAGCAAGAGAGTTCCAGAAACCCATTTACTTCTGCTTTATTGATTATGCGAAAGCGTTTGACTGCGTAGATCACAGCAGATTGTGGCAAGCTCTCCAAGAGATGGGAGTTCCAATTCACCTCATCTGTCTCCTCAGGAACCTTTATGAAGGGCAAGAGGCCACAGTCAAAACTGGGCATGGTCTTACTGATTGGTTTCCGATTGAGAAAGGGGTGAGGCAAGGCTGCATACTGTCGCCCTGCCTATTTAACCTATATGCAGAGTGCATCATGAGAAAGGCCGGTCTGGACGAGTCTTCAGCTGGAGTGAAGATTGCTGGAAAACGTATCAACAACCTTAGATATGCGGATGATACCACTTTAATGGCAGAAAGTGAAGTGGAACTCAAGAGACTTCTGATGCGCGTACAAGAAGAGAGTGAGAAGTTTGGGCTTAAACTGAACATTAAAAAGACAAAGATCATGGCGTCTTGCCCTATCAAGTCCTGGAGCATCAATGGACAAGAAGTGGAAGCTGTGACAGATTTTCTGTTCTTGGGCGCCAAGATTACCTCGGAAGGAGACTGCAGCCATGAAATTAGGAGACGCCTGCTTCTGGGAAAGAGAGCAATGGTTAGCCTTGACCGCCTAGTAAAGAGCAGAGACATTAGTCTGCCAACCAAGATCCGTATAACCCGTGCTATGGTCTTTCCAGTTGTGATGTATGGATGCGAGAGTTGGACTGTGAAAAAGGCTGACCGCCGAAGAATTGACGCGTTTGAATTGTGGTGCTGGCGAAGACTCTTAAGAGTTCCTTGGACTGCCAGAAGATCAAATCAGTCGATATTGTCGACCATAAACCCTGACTGCTCATTGGAGGCTCAAACTCTAAAGTTAAAGCTCAGCTACTTTGGTCATCCGATGAGAAGAGAGGAGTCACTGGAGAAAGATTTGATGTTGGGAAAGGTCGAGGGTCGCCGGAGAAGGGGTAGGCAGCGAACGCGATGGTTAGATTGCATCCTCGAGGCACTGCAGATGAAGTTATGTGATGTTAAGAAGATAGTGAGAGACCGGAAAGCGTGGCGTGACATGGTCCATAGGGTCACGAAGAGTCGGACACGACTGAACGCCTGAACTGAACTGAACTGAACTGAATCGTGGAGATAGTTTATTGTAAAGTGGAAATAAAATAACAATGTGTTAGCGAGCCGCCATCGCGTGATGCGCAGAGAGTGAGCTCAGTGGAAAAAAGGTCGTCTAGCCACCCTGGCGAAGCAGAAGGAGAAACCCTAGGCAGGAAGACGACCGTGGAGAAGAAAGACGAACTCGAAACAATACGGACACGTGTAGTGTGTTCTATTGGTTTAATGGCTATGTGAGACGCCGTAGTGGAGGGCTCCGGAAATTTCGACCACCTGGTGTTCTTTTACTTGCACGTACATCGCACAGCACACGGGTACCTTGCTTGTCGCCTCCATCGAAAAGCAGCCACCGCGGCCGGAACTCCATTCTGCACCCTTGGGTAAAGCAGTCGAGTGCCCTAACCACTGCACCACCACAGTGGGGCACTTTCTTGTGATTTATTTTGACGAATAATATTATATTGCTAAATTGAAGGCCATCATCAAAGGTACGTCTCTTTTTAACATTCCTTAATCGGCAATGCCCTCGAAATAATGGACGTCAAAAAATAGGCGTTCGAAAGCTCGTTCAGTTGGCTTTTACGCATTTACCATCTATAATTTTGCGTCACTGCCGTAGTATTGTTGCCGAAATCATGTTAACTTCATGTACATACATAATCAAATACTCAAATGGCGTCTGTATTTCGTGTATAAAAAATGCCAACGGCGCAGTCTTACAAATGTTTAATGCGTGAAAGCCAACTCAACGATCGTCCAGGTGCGCACTTCAGCGTTTGATATTAAAAGAAAAGCGAAACTCACTTTTGATGTTGCCGGTCTTGAAATACGCGCTATAATATTGGCCCTTAATATCAGAACTGAAAGGTTTGATTGTGTTTTTTAGTTAGTCGCCTAATCATTAAGCTTTATAACGTAATGTCAACGTTGTTATTGTTGTTGCCGTTCAACCCACGTGCACACCAAACGCCGATGTATCTTTCAAGGTTTTTAAAGTGCAAACCTGCAAATGGTATAAGGAGTACTCGGTTTATTAACCTGGTATCTTCCATGTTCTTTTCGGCAGAAAATGGGCTGTCAGAAAAATATGTATCGATTTTGTATCGATCGATCGGTATCGATCGATAGGGCATAACGCCAACTGTGGACTTGCAGCATTGTGCGAAAATTAAAACATTAGAGCAGTTGCAATTATGGAGTCATGATAGGTATTATTTGTCATTGTAGCATGTAACAATGTAAAACAATTATGCATGACTTTAAAAAAATGATCATTACATTCGAACCACCGACATTTGACCGCGAGTCAGACAAACTACTCGTAGTCCACCGGGAGATTCTTTTAACTTTTGACACGTCTTTTATTACAGTGAATCAATATTCTGTGTACAATTGATACATAAAAACTATTAAGGGAACAGTGTCGAATAACATGATGCATAATATGGCACTCAATCCGCAAACAACGAAGCACTTGGAGTTAGGCAATGCAGTGATAAAAATGAATTCTGCCTGAATTCTGTCGGTATGAATTCTGTCCGGGTATACACTTCTCTTACACTCTTAGATGAACCATAATTCTGCTGAAGTGGCTCTTTTCGTAAACAACAATTCACAATGTCGGTCCATCATGCGTGTTTTTTTTGAAGGTGTGTAGTCCGAACCAGTGCTTCACTCGTCAGCCCAGACAAAAGGGAGGCCACCGGCATAAGCCACTAAAAGACGTTCACCCGACTTGGTTAAAAGGAGGCCTTGTGTGAGGGTTTGTTACTTCACGTTGTCTGCTATGCATGGTGGCATGGTAATTAGAAGTGCTAATCAGGTTTGATTTGCCTCATTGGGTTTAACGTCCCAAATCGACTTAGCTATGAGAGACGCCGTTGTAAAATGCTCCGGAAATTTCGACCAGGCTGGGGTTCTTTAACGTGTTCTGGCATCGCACAGCACACGGGCGCCCTGCTTTTCGCCTCCATCGAAAACCGGCCGCCGCGGCCGGGATTCGATTCCATGTCCTTGGGATCAACAGTCGATCGACCTTAGCCCTGCGCCACCACCGCGGGGCAGGAGTGGTAGTTAGAAAACTTTCTAATGTGTCTCCCCAAGTAGTTCGACTTCTGTCAAAGGTTCATCAAAGGTGTGCCAAGTGGCCGAAAGGACTATTTAGCTCTATCGTGTCCTCTTAAGCATAATAAGTCACGTGTCCCTCAATTTTTTATTTATTTGTTTATTTATTTATTATGTAAGAGAGATGCATGACCCGTGGAATGGAGAAAGAAGAGGAAATCAGAGATGTCGCGCGCCGAAGACGATAAAGAAGGGAAGACGACAAAGAGGACGAAGCTCGAGCTGTCGCTGTGAACGCTGGCCGTCGTAGCTGCTACGTAAGATAAATATATTGCTGTGCGAACCATCTAAACCGCTTCATTACACTTGGTGGAGGTGCGGGGTTATTTATTTATTTATTTATTTATTTATTTATTTATTTATTTATTTATTTATTTATTTATTTATTTATTTATTTATTTATTTATTTATTTATTTATTTATTTACACTTCAAATGCCACCTTTGGGGAATTAAATGAATGTACACGAAATTCCACAGTCTCTTTTGCAGTCTACAGGCCGATAATCTGTAGAAATACCATGGAAATGTTTGTTCAGAACCGACAGCAGCCATAGTAGCTGGCATGCTTTTACACAACACCTTTAAGCAGGCCTCTTAGATAGCAGCACCGAAGCCTATATATCGCATATGCCGTGTGCCAGCATCACTCGTTCGTCCTTCACTTTCGATAAACTCTTGAGTTTTCTTTGTCAGTTGCCGCCACCCCCTCCCCTCCTTTTTTATTATTTTTCCTCGTACAGAAAATGAAGGGTGCGTTTTTTTTTTTCTTCTCTTCCGAATTGATAAAGCTGCTCCTAATTCGGTTTCTTCACCGCCGAAGCCGGTTCTTCTTTTCCTCATCCCCACCGCCGTCGCAGAAGCGCTGTTTCAAAACTTAATTGCTGTCGGTCTGCATTCGCAGGGCTTCACTAAGAGCAAGAAGGCGTCGCCCCGTCGTTGGGCATAAGTCGAAGATCCTCGCTCGGGGAATAATCTGCGGCAGCTATCGGACCGTGTAGCCGAGAAAAGCAATGGCTGTATAAGCGGCGTCGACTTTTGAACTGCCCGATGAAAAATGAGATAATGATGGACTCCGAAGTTGTTCGCAGAAGCTATTGGGTTTAAGGGACCCGAAGCGAACTTATGATGGCCATTTCTTTATTCTAGTTTTCTTTTTCTTTTTTTTGACGCAAGTGAAATATTCATATCACAAGACAACTTTCCCGAAGCGACTGCATTTTGGAACAGGTCGCTTTAGACATGAAACGGGAAAGGAGGAGAGCTTTTACACCGTCGGCGGTTACAACCTTGTGCGTAGAGAAATGGAAGGCCAGTGAACTGATGTGATATGGTAATGGTCACATGGCCAGTTCAAGTAAACCCGATAATCCCATGGTTCAAGCTTAGGTAATGAGACCTACGAGTTGTAAGGAGACAACACTTATTTTTCACGTTATCGAGTGATGTGACCTAAGCATTTCTTTCGATTCATTGCTAGTGAGTGGTCCATGTGATACAACAATAGAGAGATTTAGTTTACCATGATCCGCGATCCGCCACCGTGACCCGCTACCGTGCGTGGGCGGGGCGCACAAGCTGAGTGGTCCCGACGCGGCAGGTCTATGTGCCGACATCCAGTATGTGGCGCCATCTATCGGTATCAAAGTGATCTGGGCATGCGCAGTGGAACGCATGGTGGCGGATCACGGTAGCGGATCGCGGTAAGTTAAAACTCTCTATTTACTTCGTGGTATGACCAAGAAAGCGCCGTCACGGACGGTCTGAGGGGAAAGCGCGCGTTAGGCGCGTGTAAACTGCGGCTGCCTTAACGGCGGAGGTTGAAACTTCAGTCCCAACGACATGAGAAATCAATGGACATAATCATATATTTAATAACATTACGTTCATTCAGTCCCTGTGTATGTATGTACATATATGTACGTGATTGTAAGAAATGTTTTACGAATGTCTACAAACCTGCTGATGGCGCCACCATAAATGTGGTTTGGTTTGGATTATGGCGTTTTTCGTCGCAAAGTGACTCATGCTATGAAAGACGCCGTAGTGGAAGGCTTAGGAAAACTTCGACCACCTGGGGTTCTTTAACGTGCACTGACATCGCACAGTACACGAGCGCCTTGTTTTTTGCTTCATCGAAAAATGTTGCCGCGGTCGGGACTCGGTCCCACATCCTCAGACATCCTCGCATCGGGCATCCTGCGCCTTTCTACTCTTCGGCACAGAGCCAGTGCCACCAGTCGCGATGACTTAGTATGAAGGATCTATGCAGCTCATCCCGGGTAGACGGGTTTGATCCGCGGGCGTGGCGGCGTGTTAAGCGTATTTGAGACATGCGCGCCTTTAGCTCTCATCATTGCTTCTACACTTCATCTTTCTCTCCTTTTTCCTCTCTGCATCCCTCTTCCCTTTTCACCAGAGAGCGGCATAGACATCTGAAACAATCTTTTAGCTAACCGTCCGGCCTTTATTTTTTTCCTCTCTTCCTTGCTCCCTGATTGTCTCATACTACGTGCATGTAGTAATTTTATTACTCACGTTCCACAAAATTGCGAAGTTCCACTCATACTTGTAGCAGCCCGCAGGTTGCCAACTTAAGCTGACGCGCTTGCCTCTCCATGCAACCACAGCCGTCTGTATGCACACGCATAAGCACATCCCCTTCTACGCAGGGAACGAGATAAAGTGACGGCTATTCGCTTCGTCAACTTCTCCGCCTCACTGAAAGCAAACTGCTCGACAGTAATTATTTTCTCGAAAGCCGATGCAGCGGCAAGCAGTTCGTCTCTCTTACCTTCCCTTCCATGCTCCTTTATTTACCCTTTCCCCTTTGTTCATGTCTAACAGCAGCTAAGAAGAGGCGTCCGTACGGCTCCTCACCAAGCTTGCTGCATTATTCAAAAGAACGGTCGTAGCGAGCGACTTCAGCTACGCGATCTCCTTCTTGGCGCCCACGGGCTAAGTTTGTCTGTGCGTTCGTGTGAGTGAGCACATATATGAGCCGTAATGTGTGCGTGCAAACGACCGCTCCTTATGGCCGTCGCTGCCAGCAACAGATGTTGAAGTCATTAGACGTCTAGGCTTAGGACCCGCCCGCGTGCTCCGACAGTAATTCTCCGAACCGAGCTCGCGAAAGCTGATTTGCATGCGATCTGGATGAGAGAGAGGAAGAAGGAAGCGGAAGAAAGGGGTGCGGGAACGGGAAATAATGCGTGGAAGCGTTGTATTAGAAATCGATGGTCTCTTGTTCAGAAAAAGAAGAAAAGAACTGGAGGTAAAAAAAAAAGCACATAATGGTTACGAGTGCGTAATGTGAGCATTTAAGCATTAGCTGTGTGACGAGAGTAAATAATTCCTAACATGCATGCTCTGACTTTTTTCATTTTTTCCCCGAGTCGGACAGCCAAACGGACTTGCCCAAGAATTCAGTGACATTGTGAAGTTCTTTCCAAAGATCGCTTACAGTGGGGACAGTGAACCAGTACATCAGTTCAGATGCGTTGATTCAAGCGTGAGAACGTTGCCTTCAGCCCCTTGCGAATCACATCACGAACCAGCTTTGCCAGCTGAGTCGTCGATAAATGAGTTCGCCCCGAAAGTGCCCATCTGAGTTGTTGGAGCCTCTTCAAAACGCACACGCTTAAGAAAGCTGTGAGCCAGAGCAGGGACGCAGTACTGATCCTTGTCCGGCGGTAAATCTCGAACCAACCTTCTCCGACAATCAAGCCTGTGCAGCCGGACTTCAGAAGCCGATAAGTCACTGGTCGCCAACCACCTTCTCTGCCATGTTTTCTCTCCCTACTGTCCCCTCTCTTTGAAGAGGGACTTTTCCATTCTCCACTTTGCTACCTGCCAACCGTGGCAGGTGCGCTGCGGATACTGCTGACGACGACCACAAACTAGAGGCCGATCACCCCCCCCCCCCCCCCCCCCCCATGGAAAGCAGCGCACGCGTTGCCTTTCGGGATAGATAATATGTTTTTTATTTGTTGGACTTTCGGTCCCCGCATGAGGAATGACCTTTTGCGGCCAGGACAGTTGATCCTCTGACTTATTTGATGCCATGCCGCTCCATTAGAAGGAAAGGGTCGGGAAGAGAACGAAGGTATTGTGTAGCGACTCGGCATGTAAGAGGCAAATAGTGACATCAGTTACAGTCGCCATAGTAGACAATCAACGCGCGAGGCACAGAATCTCCGACAGTCTCCGTGATGTTCTATGTTGTTCTGTCATATATGGTCATAATTTACTCGAAAAGCAGCTTCAGTTTTTAAGATTTTGCATAGATGTAAAAATACATTCATTATGCATGCAAAATATACATTCTTGCAGATCATTCCATGTTTAGTAACAGGGACAGAGCTTATCGTTGTGACAGAGATGTTAGGCTTAAATCGTAGAAAGAAGCCGGAGCTGAAGACGGCGCCACGCTGTATTAAAACTGCAAAGCCTGGTCGCTATTGGCCTCCGTCACCTAGAGTGGACACACTACAAGTTTTGAATACAGCTGAGTGCAGGTCAGAAGCTATCTTTATTTCTAGAAATTTTAGAACCCTTACTTTTTTCACATAGCTCCTGTTCTTGCAAGTTCTAACCGTCCTTTCTTCTTCTCTGTAAAGTGCTCTCTCAAAAAGCACACTCTCACTGTAGCTGTCGGCGACAAAAAAAAAGTAAAAAAAAAATGTTGGTATAATCTTAGTTTATTTATAGCTTATTAAAATACCTTCCAGGATTAAAATATAGTTTAATAAAACCAACAAAGTTCAATTGCTGCAACATTCATTACTGCCACATCTCCATACAAGTGGTCGGCTCCATTATTTGAGGGTTCGCAAATGGACACCGCTGGGTGAAGGCGACATTTTCATGCCGAGAACCAAATTCAAAATTATTCTGCCTTGTTTCAACCCGAGAAGAGGGTATACGTTTTTCAGGCATAGTGCTTTCGACTACATAAAAAAATATAGCTCATAAATCTCAATCGATTGTTCCTTTAATGTTATTCAAAGAACCACAATTGGCACGCTTTCAATGTTTACGAAAAGCTGTTTCAGCCGGGGCGCATCCACCCACGCGTTCCAATATCCTGTCGACTGCGCCAAATGTACAACTTTCGCAAGGAGTGACCCTCACACGTCGCGCAACCAAGATTTATTCTGACCAATACGAACACGTATCGCTTATGCATTGATCCCGTTGCCGTCTTCACATTCGCGAAGCGTTTTCAGAAAACTCAAGGAAAATAAAGCCAAGTAGGCCTAACGGCTATCGTTCATCCGTTTGACGGCCGAGGTGCGTGAGCGGCGTTATCACGCATGTCGCTATTCGGTTCTGTATATAGGCCGATTCCGGCCGAGGACCAGTGATCTGTTAGGCAGCGTAAGGGTTTCTTCTCACAGCGAATGCCTGGCGTGCCTGTTCGGGCTAAAGTTGGGCACGAATCGAAACGGCGGCACGCGCTAACTTTTCGCCGGCGAATGTTTGAACCTAGAAATAAAAAGCAGCGAAACTGCATATACGACGTCGCGGTCTGCTACCCACGAGATTACACGTGTCGGCAGGCATTGCGCAGGTGATGACAAATGGGCGAATCTTCACCAGACATCACGTTCTCTTCTAGAGCAACCCCACTAGCAGAGGCAGGGGAAAAAGGAAGAAACAGTGCCGAAGGCGAAGTGAGGATTTAGGATTGAGGATTGAAGAAAAGAAAAAATGAGGGGACTGCAATGCGGCGGATAGCACTCCGAGCAGAGACTCGGCGGAAATGAGAGTCTCGGAAAGAGGCGACAGCCTTGCATTATTGAGAGAAAGGCACGCCTTGCCGATAGAGGTCGCGAGACGGGAAGGAGCCCTGTGATGACGTCAGACGCGTACCATGAACGCCGGAGGGCGCGCAGCCTAATAAATCTTAACGCTGCGAAGAGCAGCGACAGTTTTTCTTCGCTCCCTTCGCTTCGAGTGGGGCAAATGCTTTAGGGTTTCAATAGCGGCCTCGTCTCATTTTTCACCTGCGGCACTTCATTGCAAATGTTTTTCTTTTGACGAAATTACAGGTGATTACAGACTGAACGCATAGTGCGTCTTTGTAAACGAATGAGAGTAGCTGACATGGCCGTTGCGGAAAACTGTCGCTTCGTCTACACTTGCGTTAATGATAGAAAGGAGTTCCTTGCAGAGAATGCTGCATATCATTAACCAAGAGTAACAAATTGTGAGGCTAGTTGGTTTCTGATACACAGGAACAGCCTGTCGTCGTTGCGCCGCTGTTGTTTCTGGGTATCACTAACCAAGAGTTTTAGTTTGATTGCGCTCATGCTGTTCACTATAACGGAGATCCCACGGCATCAACATCAGGGGGTAGATGGATGCTATGATCCCCAGCTACAAAGGGGAGTGGCCGCATCCGCATCATCATCAGGATGGACAAACGGATGGATGGATGGATGGATGGATGGATGGATGGATGGATGGATGGATGGATGGATGGATGGACGGACGGACGGACGGACGGACGGACGGACGGACGGACGGACGGACGGATGGATGGATGGATGGATGGATGGATGGATGGATGGATGGATGGATGGATGGATGGATGGATGGATGGATGGATGGATGGATGGATGGATGGATGGATGGATGGATGGATGGATGGATGGATGGATGGATGGATGGGAGTATGATGACTTGGTTTGACAATGTTTGATAGTGATAGTGCTTGAGAGCCATCACTTTTTAAACAAATAACCCAGGGTGTAAGTGTACTGCACGGAATGTTGAGCCTGCTGGCTGTGCGTTGAAATGTATGAAACTGAGATCAAATGAAATATTTAAAGCTAAGAATACGCCCTCTACAAAACATTCAAGGGTTCAGACTCGATATCGCTTCCTAAGTACACTTCAAGAGCTGCCCTTTGAAGAATTATAACAAAGGCTGGGGGGGGGGGGGGGGGGTCTTTTTTCCAAGTGCCTGTAATTTTTTTGCGTTATTTTATGTAGCCTATACATTTCTGGAGTACTACATGACAATTCATATAACGTATCCTTAATTTCAGTTTAACGTGATACCGTTAAAGGCCCGCTTCACCAAAAATCCGACGTTGGCGTTCGGCGCAGGAGTTGACATTGTGGGCAAAAAATTAAAAGTATGACATTCGCAGGCGGCAGCTGGCGGCTGACATGGTCGAGCACTAACTGGAGGTAGGGCTTGCTGGTATTACGTTTGGCAGGAGCGGCCAACTCGGGCTTCACCTTTAATATGGGAGGGTGATATCAGAACCAGCCTGTCAGGACATTTGAATTCACGTTACCCCTAGGCCCCGAGGGCACATTCATGTGGCTTAGTTAAAGCGACGCTTTATATGTACGGCGGCAACCTACACTATCGCACCATTCCCCTCAAGGCACCACTTAAAAGAGTCTCTCTAATTTCTTTTCTCTATCGGACTTCAAACTTCTTTCAGTCGACCGAGTATAGTGATTAAATTGCAAAGTCAGTGCCCGGAATCCCTGCGGCCAGTGCTTAATGAAATTAAAGTAGAAATAAGGGAGGCGCATAAAATTAAATTATTCAGTCCTTCCTAGCAACCTCATATATTTTCACGAAACTTGATCACCAGATAGTTAAAAAGAAATAAAAAGAGACAAAAGGTTTTACCATATTTTGCAACGCGTTTTAGAATGCACGGTTTTCTGCAGCAGCGTTAATCTTCTTTAGTCTGGAAATATGAAGGAATAATCTGTTTCGAACGAGCAAAAAACTAAAATCATTCCCTCCCTTCCCTTACGGCGCGGTTCAGGTGTCCACAGAACAAGTGTGACAGATACTGCGTCTTTCCCTTCCTATGAACCAATAAAAATAAGAATAAGAAGTAAGTAGCAAAACTTTCAACGTGAGCTTCGTGTTTAAACGGATACGCAAGTACGTGACAAGATGTCGGAGATCTGAGTTCCGAGCATTAGTGTCATCTATCGAGCATGACACCCAGACGGTCAAATGGTCCAGTTGTCACGTTATCTCTTTGTATGTTTAATGTTACGGATGGCAGTGTGTTCAGCAGGCAACACGACTCAATGGATCACATATATGATGCATGGGTCGCACGGCCACTTTACATATTTCTTAAGAGCGCGGAAAATTGTTCGAAATGATAACATAATCCAATTGTTAAGATGATACATGCGTCACGTGACACGATAAATATGCAATGAGAATGACTGGTAAATTGACCGAGGAACCTTGGGCCATCTGACTTAGTTTTTGATGACTACTTCTTATTCTGACGACAACTGCATGTTTTGTAGAAGTCTATAGGCCTGAGAAGCTGGCAATATGACACAAATTTTGTTGTCATTTTCTTGCGATGCCCTTATTGCACAGTCTCTGTGGCGACGGTCTTTTTGCCTTATCCGCTTCTGATTAAGTGGTTTCAGGATAGGCTTAACCAGATTTGAAATGAACTAGGAAGACGTATTCAGCTTGTCCAATAGCTAACCGCAGGTCACCAAACTTAAAAAAAACAACAAAACTTAAATATTTTATTGAAAGACCATAAATTATGTCCGTACGTGATATTCACTGACAGTGAGCGATTTCGCATTTACTATGACAAAGTGTTGGTTGTAAACACCGGAAGAAAGATAACGGTATATCGACGCTGAAGATCAGTGCTATATTAGATTTTTTTACATTGCGTAATTCTGCAGCGCTGCTTTTCAGAGGCATTAATTATGTTCCCAAAGCGATTGAAGAAACTGGGTCTGAAAATGAAATCGTGTGACAAGAAAATAGCCGGAAAGCGACGATTTCTTGGTGATTAATCTCGATAAGCTGGCAATTATGAGCCGCATCCACTGTAGGCCTTCAGAGAATCCTGGTTAACGACAGCGATAGCTCTTATTCCGAGATCCTCGGTCTGCTGCCCATTTAAGGCTCTCCTCTGCGACTATTTGCACTCCGAAAGCGTTCTTATATGGATGATTGTGGTGGTCTAGGATATACACTTGAGCAGTAATTACACTCCTATTTCCTGTTTTTGTTCTCAATAAGGACCTCTGTAAATATCCGTGAACTGTTGCGTCAACAACGCTAGAATGTGCGTTGCTCCATTCGAAACAAACAAGCCACGCATTTCTGCTCTAATTACAAACCAACCATGCATTGCTGCACTCCAGCAAATTATGCAGTACTGCGCCGCCAAAAATAAACATTTCCTGAAACACTAACAAGAAAAGCATCCACTGCTACAGAGACAACCAACCGGGCACTTTCGCACCGGCAGTAAACCGTGCAATGTACAGCGACATCAAGAAAACCGTACACTAATTACTGTAATAAGACTAGAGATCCAAAAACTGTCAGTAATTATCGTCCCATCGCTCTGACGTCGACCTGTTGTAAGCTTCTAGAGCGCATTGTCTCAAAGCACATTCGACAATACTTAACCGATATTGAATTCTTGAACAGGTGCCAGCCTGGTTTTCGGCAGGGCATGTCAACGGTCAGACAATTACAGAAACATTGCATGATTTAACGAAATCCTTGACCCGAAAGGGCAAATTGACATAGTATTCCTAGACTTTAGGAAAACCTTCGATTAGGTAAATCATAGAAAACTTTTAAGCAAATCTCAATCAGTACTCAGACACTCAAGTATCGCTTGTTGGGTAGAAAGTGTTCTTGTAGGCCGCAGGCAATTTGTAAGTATTGATGGGAACGCATCCCGGGTACGGGACGTGACATCGGGAGTACCATAGGGCTCGGTACTCGGACCTTTATTGTTTTTTGTATATATAAATGACCTCATTGAAGATTCAGAAATCAAGGCCACAATATTTGCAGACGATTGCATTATTTATACCAATGTTAATTCAGTTGAAGATCAAAGTAAGATTCATGGCTACCTGCTTAATATTAGTGAATGGTGTAAGAAATGGCAAACGCCTTTAAACCCCAGTAAAACAATATGTATGACACTCCCACATAAACACCAGCGCTTGAATTTGACTACTCATTACAAGAAGACAAACTGCTGAATCGAGTAACGGAATATACATACCTGGGAATGACAATTACTTCAGACATGCGATGGAACATACACGTACATAACTTTGTAGCCAAGGCAAGCAAAAGATTGGGACTCATTAGGCGGTCACTTAAAGGTCAACTCCGGTGGTTTTTCCATCATTCTGTGTTTTTGGTTGAATTAAAATCCTCGGCACGTCCTGACTCGAACACAAAAAAACGTTTTTTCGAAATTCCAATTAGAAGTATTTTTAAAAAGAAAAAACAGCAAATCGAAACCGAAACTGCTTTCACGGCCAGAAATGACGTCCCAGGTGACGAAATGGTGACGTCACACTCAGTATTAGAGAAACACTCGTACGTGCGTTGGATGGTGAAAATAAAGCATGGAAATCATGAAGCATTGCATAAAATGTCTGAGGTAGTTAAATATAAGCCTCACAATTTCTTAATCATGCGGGAAGTGGACAGTAACGCCGGTATACTGTTTGTGACGTCAGAAACACAGTGTTGCCGGCCGAAATAGTCTCAATTTAAGCCATGAAAACAGCATATTTTAAAGTCGTGTTGCGCGCGAACGGATTATCGTACGGCGCCCAAATTTTGTAGAATGCGTCAGGACGGAGAGGAGAATCTACAGTAAAATTTTTATTGGAATATTCGAATGTCAAAAAACCCCCGGAGTTGCCCTTTAAGTAGGCTACACAGTATACTAAACTTACAGCCTATAAGACGCTGGCACGCCCGACATTGGAATATGCGTGTGAGGTGTGGGATCCCTACACTCAAACACTTACACCGAACTAGAGCGAGTGCAGAGACGTGCACTTCGCTTTATCTATTCTCGGTTCCGGAGACAAGATCCAGTAACCCACTTTACACTTCAGTGAACTCGCGCCCTCCTCAACATCGAAGGGAACAAAAAAGACTCATTCTTTTCTATAAAATTATGAACAGCATAGTGCGCATTGATAAGCAGCAATACATAAGCGAAACCAGTTCACGTATCACTCGGGGTAAATATTGCAGGCATGCACAGTACTCATGGATTGAAATAGGACACTCGGAGCGCGTGGCCGTCGCTGCATGCAAGGCAGTGTGGTAAACAACAGACCGGCTTATTGGCGACTGGAAGGAGCAGTTCTGCTTTTTAGATGTTCTCCCCCTCGCGCTATACCACAATGCAGCACCTTGGTTCCATGAGCATCCACGGGCGGCGCTGCATGCAGCGACGGCCACGCGCTCCGAGTGTCCTATTTCAATCCGTGAGTACTGTACATGAACAAAAGTTTTCTAAGCACTGCTACGAACATTCCTTCTTCCTATCCACAGCGAGAGACTGGAACAAACTACCAGAACTAGTAGTGCTCGCATCAGGTGTGGATAGGTTCTCTGCTGGTGTTCTTGAATTGTTAGTATAGTGCCCGATATAATGCGCTTTGCATTTGTGTTAAACATGGTCTTTTCACATTGTTCTCTGTTTGGTTGCATCGAGATTTTTGCGCATGTTTATTCGTTGCGAATAGATCAGTTCCATTTTTTGAAGCGTTAAAAACTTGGCACCGAATGGACGGTGCTTGTGTTTTGTTTATTGTGTTCTCGCTTCGTAGTCTGTACTACCCTTATATAGCTCCTATCTCGGTCTTTACCAGACTGATAGTATCTCAAATAAATAAATAAATAAATAAATGAATAAATAAATAAATAAATCCGTGCACTGCTGCACTGGCAGAAAACTAATAGTTCATTTCCGTGCTGTCATACAAAGCGCCCACTGCGACATTGTCAAAATAAAAAAAAAAAAAAAAATCTGTGCTCTTCTGAATGGGAAACAAAAATCATACGCTGCTGCAATGGCAAAACATAAAGTGTGAACTGTTGCACTCGCTAAACAACGAACCGATGCACCGCTTCACGGGTAACAAAAAAGAAAGAAAGAACTTATGTACAGCTAACAATAATGCGATGGCTAATCAATAGATGCTCTGGCAACAAACCTTGCACTGTTGCACTAGTTACAAACGGACTGTACAATGCTTCGCTGGCGAAAAACCGTGAACTGTGTGTGTGCCTTTTGTGCCGTTGAAATTTGGTAGAATGAACAAATTCACCATTCAATTCTCTGTTGCCCAACAAACCGCGCACTGTTGCACTGGCAACAACCAAACCATGCACTGCCGTTCAGGTATCGAACATACACAAAACACGGAGCAAGGATTATTACCACTTCATCACACCCGACGCGCAAAAGGACGGCTAGGCAAAAACTTGAATGATACGCAGTTTTAGGCTCCCGGAGTGTCATGAGCCAAGGTCACTAGCGCAGACTGATTCGTCAGCTGGTTCGAGGCCATGGAGATGTCCGAGGCTAGCCAAGCCGCCACTTTTGGGGAGAAGAGTGTGGGAAATGACGAAACTGAATTGTAACGGCTAAGAGAAAATTCAGCGTCCTGAATCAGCATAGGATTCATAACAATTCGGGCATGAGGGAAAGTGTTTGATACGGTAGAGAAACGATCCGGCAGGAGTAAAGAGTGCATTTAGGCGTATGTGTCGACGAATGCGTATATAGTTGCCGAGTAGTGAGAAATTCGCTCGGAAGAGAAGGTGTACGGAGAGTTTCTCGTAAGTTGTGAAGTGAAGGCTGATTTCTTTCTTAGCGTCTCACATGAATGGGTAAGACCAGGGAATCCCAGAGGCAAGAACAGATCCGTAAAGTATCGGCGCTCAGTGGATGTATGCGTACAGGAACATTAAGAGCGGCCATTTACAATGTATGCAAAATGCAAAATTTACGCACATGGATTCCTTTATGGTGTTAATGCGTTTATTAGTTGCTTTTAGGGTGTTAATGAGAGTCAAGTCGAACAGTTGGTAAACACATTAACACCCTCAATGAAGTCGATATCTGTTTTAAATGTTGCAACGGGCAGAGGACCAAAAAGACGAATTGGGTGAATGAGGGACGACAATGTGGACGAACAACTCTTCTTACTCGGTGCTGCAAAAGGCTATTTCCGCTGCCGATCCACCGTGTAAAAACTTGTAAATGTATCATTACCTCAAATATACATATATATATATATATATATATATATATATATATATATATATATATATATATATATATATATATATATATATATATATATATATGTATAAGCAGATCAATCAAGGGGAAATGAGGGTGCTCGTTATAATACATGAAGGAAAGAAGCCAACAGTCGGCGAGGCCAAGGAAAGCGTTGGGGATGGTACTATAGGTCTTTTTTTTTAATGTTTACTTGGATAATCACAGGAATTGTGATTATCTTTCTGTGATTATCCAAGTAAACATTAAAAAAAAAAAAGGCCTATAGTACCATCCCCAACGCTTTCCTTGGCCTCGCCGACTGTTGGCTTCTTTCCTTCATATATATATATATATATATATATATATATATATATATATTCTGAGGATTGATTTGAAGATGTCACACGGAAAAGTATGAGCCCATCATATCTAATCCCAAATCCCGGCAGTGGCGGCCGCTTTATGATACAGGTGATAATCAAGGCGCCTGTGTGCTGTGTGCTGTGTGATGTCAGTGCACGTTAAGGAACCCCGGCTGGTCGGTATTTCCGTAGCCCTCCACTACAGCGTGTCTGACAGCCCGAGTCACTTTGGGACGGTAAACCCTGCATAACAAACAAACAAACATATCTAGTCTCATCTTTTGAATCAAATGTTATACACCGTGCGTCAGGCTACTTCCACCGCGCTATATAAGTGTGGTAGCCGACGCGGATAATTTTCTTTTTCACAGTCTGGTGTGCGAATCGTCAGAGTAGTATTCCGCTTCTGGTTTTTCCTGTGCTGTATAGAAACATAAATAAGAGGTAAAACCTATTGCTCATTGTTGCCTAAAAAACGCTGATCACGAATTGTTCCGCGTAAGCCGCTCGCGCTGCATCCTGCTTCGATAGTACTACAAACTATCCACTTCTTCCATATATAGATAACAACAGCGTTCTGCGGTAGCCAATAAGAATGACAAGCTCATTTTTATATAACTGCTGAAACATATATATATATATATATATATATATATATATATATATATATATATATATATATATATATATATATATATATATATATATATATATATATATATATATATATATATATATATATATATATATATATACTACAAAGCGATCAAATTCGGCACTAACGGCACATGTATACGTGTATAGTGACATCGTGGGAGACAACCTTGTTACGATTTTAACTTGGATACCATGTACGTTCCGAAACAAAACTATTGACTGAAGCCGACTTTGAACAAAAAAGGAACAAAAAAAAACGACTTCATCAACGCTGGCACTCGCGCCTAGCAATTATTTGATTGTTGTTAAGTAGACGCTGTGTTCAGGTTCACGCTAAAGCTGCAGCTAACGCCGTCTTCGTTGTGGTTCTCAGTATGGATAATCGAACTGGGGCTCAAAAATGGCGAAGGCGCAGCTCAGCAGTTAGTGAGAGAACCGGACGAGAGCGCCCCCAAGGTAGCTTATTTGCTGTGCGGCTCTACTGCTCAATCAGAGTTAGATGGTCCTGATCCAGGCGCCACGCCAAATTGATGCGCAATAGAAAAATGAATGTATGCTGTACAGGTCCTAATTAAGAAATATGGGGCTCTGGGATAAATCACATGCAGAACCGCTCCTTCTTTAGCCTACATGGCAGCCATTCTCGATACCTGTAGTATATTGGACTATATCCAAATTTCATTTTAACTGGTCACCAAATTAAAAAAGA